>NW_028324203.1:1226308-1532885 GCF_054372755.1 Phalangium opilio
TAAACATCAATGGTCCCAGCTAAACCCCCACGCAACTTGCGTTAGAAGTCACCAAGTACAATTCAGTTTAAACGTGTGGTGTGATATTGTGGGTGACAATTTAATTGGGCCATATTTCCTAGAGCCCAGGTTAAACGGTGTGGCTTACTTGCAGTTCTTACGGGACGATTTACCGGAACTACTCGAAGACGTACCCTTAGGTTTGGTAAACAGAATGTGGTTCATGCACGATGGTGCACCACCACATTTCAGCATCGCGGTCCGAAATTATCTTAACGCGACCTTCCCTTTGCGGTGGTTAGGTCGAGGTGGACCTGTGGAGTGGCCTGCTCGATCACCCGATCTGAACCCTTGTGATTTCTTTCTTTGGGGCCACCTGAAAGACTTAGTTTATCAGACTGAAGTGCCCGATGTTGAAGAGCTACGTCGACGAATAATTCACGGCTGTCAAACAATTCGCGAAACTCCAGGCATTTTTCAACGTGTAAGGGAATCATTTGTAAGACGTGCTAATGTGTGCCTTAACGCGGGTGGTGAACACTTTGAACAATTTTTGTAACTAGTTGCAATTAAATGTTAAAACTTGTCAATAAATTCATTTTCTTCGTGCATTAATCATGGCGTTTTATCTATGACACATGAAACACTTACTGAACGAAACAAATTAAAGTTTGTTCTTGTTTTTGGGACCACCTTTGTGGGCCATTAACGCCGAAACGTGGCTCTGCATTGTAATTGTTCTCTGGGCGAGTTTACTCTGTTGGAAACAAACAACACGCCCCTTAATTGGAGATGGGTTTTTCAAATACATTCGAGATGTCCTTTTAGGTTTTCTCAAGGTCATACCTAACGTACAAGAGTGTTGTCCGTGATGATGAAGATTTGCGTAGCTTTTTACGGTTTGAGATAACAGGAACAAGCCAGGGATCTTCCAACATGTCCAAGTATCATTCGAAAGACTGCCTCGTTTTTGTAATGCCGCCCGTGGACATTTGGACTAATTCCTGAAAATAACGTTGTTTACGCTGTGCTAATAAAAGTCCCTTCAATCAGAACCATTTTACTTGGTGCTGGGAAGATCTTGAAACATCATGTCACTTGGGATTAATTTTACATTACCACCGTAGGCATACTTCTACTCATTTATACGCTTCTGATTAGTAAAGGTAGAAATCAATTGTTCGATTAAAGGCTATTGAAATTGTCTAGTAATTTTAAACAAGCTGGTTAGTCGGTCTTAAGTGTTACTCCTCATTTTTGGATATTTCCTTGTTTTAGGGGCGAATGTTTGGAAGGCCATATCTCCGTAACAAAATGTTGTACACCCCATGTTCTTTGGTACTTTCCGCTCAGTTTGGTCCCATAAACACGCCCCTTAATTTGTGATGGACTTTTCAGAAACACCCTGTATATTCACTTACTTGTTCTGAATCTGGCCCTTGGTTTTAAAGGCATGGAAGATGCTGGTCTCTCAGGTTCATACCAAATAATCCATGGTGTATTGAAAAATAATATAGCACAACTGGTTTTAAAGTGGAAAAGAAATATTATTCTGTTAAGCGCGTGCCAACTCGTTTCTTACAACAAAAGTTTTCTGTTCCAGCTGAAACTTTGCCGGTCTCTTTTTATTTCCCTCCGGCAGCTTAAAACGTTTTTCATTTTGGAGGGCTTTGGACGAACAAAGAAGAGAAAAAATATACAGAATGCCTACAAGGCTAAGTAAAAAGTGTAAACATATTCTAAACACTCATTTGCAAGTTTAGAATCAACTTGATTTTTATTATAGAAATCTCCATTTTGATGTTTTTATGGTAGTACACCAAGATCACAAATAATATATTTTGATCGGTTATAATTACTAAACCTCTTACAGTTCACAACAAAAATAACACTGAAACATTTTTGAAGGCAATTTTAGCGTGAGTCAAACCGTTTAATGAGCAACACTTTTCTAAAATTAGAATTCATAACTCAAATTTAAACCCAGTTATATTATAAACCTAATATAATAATAAAATTTTATTTACTTACCAAATATGGACTAAGTCCAAATAAGGCTTTTTTGTGAGTAAATTCTGACCTTTGTCGCGTCAAGCACCAAAGAATGAATGTTCCCCTTTCTAAAATTTCTGAACCTTGGGGTTAAAACTGATTCATCAAATAAAATATTAATTATTCTTCCTTAGGTGCTCGAGTTAACCACATGGCGTCAATATGTTTATATGCTTTACAACTAGAGACAGTTTTGAACACGTTTAAACCCTGGTGTTTCGGTTTATGCCCACTTTACTATAAGTTTAGATTTTGAACGTGTTTTCAAAGGCTTTCATTGCGCTTTTGTGTTTAGTTTTTATAGGTTTAGCTATTAAACCCATTGGCACTAGTCGGTGTTTAGTTTTCGCACGTCAAATCTAGGGGTTAAGATTTTAAACATGTTTAAATCAAATGTATGTGCTCAAAACCTATACGTTTTTTCTGTGTGGTTGTCGTGTCCGGGAACACCTCATACACATCTGCGAAAACCAGTTATAATTCATTTTAACAGGAAGGTGTGTTTCAACGTGAAGCCTTATCTACATATTTAAAAAACACGAGGTACCGTATTATATATAGAGTTTTTGAAGACACAAAGTAATTATAAATTTTTATTAAAAGGTTTGTTATGTATTAAATTTTTGAATTTGGTTAAATTTTATAAACAGTAACAGTAGCACGGCCTTTAACCAGAGTGCGAAAATCTTTGCTAGATTTATGGGTAGAAGGATAGATGGAAAAAAACCTAGTCCTCTCGCTGATGTGTTTACATCTTTTATTGTGAAGCTAGTGTGTATGTGTAATATGTAAAATTTTTCTTATATTAGGTATGGTTATTTAAGACTTTTTCCTAAAACAGACGTCAAGAACAGACGTAATTTAAAGACAAGGCAAGCGTTGAGGAACAAGATACTCGTTGCCTACGAGTCAGTTAGCAACGAGTATCCAATTTGGAAAAACGAACTATGCCTGCCGTCTGACTTATTGAGTGTCTTTGTACACGCTGGCGATGAAAATAATTTGGACCCAAGTTACGCTGTTGCGGGTAACTTTCTTATTATAATTCAAAATGTTACTATTCTGTATGATAGAACCATGAGTTAGTTTGCCACGGTTGTGGGTCATACCGGCGAAGCTTGCATTTTTTGCTGCATGTTATCTTTTGGATTTCCTTTAAATAACTTATTTTTATGATGAAGAATATATAAATAAGGATATTGTTTTGGTGTAACTAGAGGGTGTTGTTTACTGGCCAATGAATTTCTCAATGAAATTCGTAATTACACTTGAGTAATTCATTATTTATAATTTTAAGCTTATAGAAATATAGAGTTAGTTGCATAGTCACGGCTTGGAGAGGTTTAATTAAATTCCAAAACTTGTTAAATTTAATTTTCGTATTTTGGTTTCACCTTTGGAAACACAGACGCGGAAGAAGACGATTTCGTAGCCCCTCAAACGCCTAGAAGTTTGTCGGAAAATGTCGTCACAGAGGCTCTTTCCCCATTTGGATGAAAAATTATCCTTAAAAGAAAGAAATTAAAGGTACGTAATTTAATGCATGTGAAGAAGATGTGGAAAGTTGCGGTTTGAGTGACAAATGGGCGGTCATATATATAATGTATGCTGTAAATATTATCCGGCAGCTTAAAAAGTTTTTCATTTTGGAGGGCTTTGGACGAACAAAGAAGAGAAAAAATATACAGAATCATAAATATACAAAACTAGATAAAAAAATATGAAAAGTCAATATTGAGCAGACGACGTACTTTTCTCTAGGGAGGAGGCGAAGAGAGCGGTTAAATTCTCCCCCCCCCCCACCCCAAAGAAAAGTCGTCTGGTGTGGCACTTTATTGAACCAGTTTTTCCTCGGTCCGGTGGTGAGAAAGGCCTCCTGGCCTCGATAGCAGCCTTCTTTTGCTGTTGCTTCTCGCGATGGCGCATATTGTAACCCTCACATCGCTTGGGCCACGGCTTATGGCATTTGATTTCGTGATGCCGACCCAAGTTGCAGCGGCGGCATTGGGTGTGCCGCTCGTCGGGCACCATCGGAGTCACTCGGTTGCTTTACTTTGGGTCTAGCAGACGCTGAAGGTACCTTGGCGGAGGACGTTCCCCGTCCGTTGTCCTCGGTGGTGATAGAAATCATGGAGGAAGGCGGAAGCAGTGAGGATAAAGTTCTCGTCATCCTGCCTCTCGCCCTCCCTCAGGCCCTTGCTAGAGGTACTGGAGGCGCTTCGGTAGGGGCGTCTTGTGCTCTCCCTCGGAATCAGGGTTGTGTGGTTGGCTGCGAATTGCTAACAACCACCTCGAGCTGCGAAACCTCCATCGCAGGTTGTCGCGGAGAACCCTCAAAGTCAACAGGGTGAGGATTCTTTCCTCCATCGGGGTGTGGTAACCGGTGGCACTCGCGGTATCCAGGAGCGAGCCGCACGAAAGAGTTCCTCGGGCCCCGCTTCCTCGTAACGATGGGCCACACCTTCCATATTGGCCTAGACCACCCGTTCGGTTGCGTCCACCTCTTCAGTTTGGCAGGCTGCCACGCCCACAACCGCGAGGGCCCGCGAGACGCATGGTGCAAAAAGGAGGCCTTCGCACCTCAGGCAGGGCAGATCATCGCCCGCAGCAATCTTGGTCTTTAAGATTTAAATCGGCCTATCATCCTGTTTGCAATTCTTCGTCTCTTAATAGTCGTTATCTTCTTCTCACGACCATCGTCCTCAATACTAACTCCAGCGTCCTGTAGAACTGGTATAGATTCTGACGTTGTAGAACTTGAAGATTGGCAGACATCTTTGTTTGTCCAATTCAGCTTTTAAAGAGCGATATTCTCGATACCTTTATCCTCTCCAGTTTCTGGGACTTTCAATTGATATCGCAGTCTATTCAATTTCTTAGCGACTTTGTAGGAACCTTCTCATTTTGGGAGATAATTTGGCGGCGATATTCCTTGCCGCTTTAGGCAAGGGATGCGTCTACTTCCAGATGAGTACACCAACGGGAAATTCAATCTCTTCCCCTGTAAGGAGAGTTTAATTAGTGTTTGGTTAAATATTAAATTAAATTATTAATTTATTTGGGGCGTTTGCTTAAGTTGGACTTAACAAACTGTTTATTTATATTTTTGTTAATATAAAATGCAGGAATGCGGCTTATAGGCAGTATATTTAATGGTAATGGGACAAGGGACCGTCCATAAACTACGTCACACTCTTATGGGGAAGAGGGTTTCTAAATTTGTGACGGTCCGTGACAAGGGGGAGGGAGGGGTTCTTCGATGCGTGACGTCACATTTAACATTTATTTTGTTACGAAGTCAGTAAGAGGCTGATTGGCTCTCATATGTTATAGAAAAAGAAAGACAGCATAGTCAACCGTTACTATAATTTACCAAAATTGTTATTCCATCATCGCTTAAATAGTAGAAAACTTGAGCAATTATCTACTATTTACACTTTTTTATAGCCAATTTAAATAGCGCACTTAAAATAAACAGCGTAAACTCTTATGTCTCTGTTTATTCGCCCCTATAATTTGTGAGGATGAATCAAATCCCCCTGCCGATTGAAATGGTTTCGATTCTTTGGCAAATTTTCTAAATCTCAAGCTCGATTAGTCTGTTTTCGGTGACAGTGTCGAAACCTAAAAAGTGTGCCCCTTTAACTAAGCTTTATGGAACTTTTTTGAAGCTTATAAAAAGCACATCCAGACATTAAAATTCTAAAGGTCAATCAGAGGGAAAAAGCTTAAAACGGAAGAGAACTTGAATTTTCATCCGAGCAAAACATTTCTGAGAGGGCGGCATATCACTCAAGAAATTAATCAAATTAAATTTGTAAATTAAGACAAATCATAGTGCGGAGGGGGGGGGGTTAAAGAAATGTGACGTGGTTTTAAGGGGAGGGGTCTGAGAAAAGCGTGACGAAGCGTAATCTGGGGGGGACGGGGGGTCAGAAAATACTTTTTTTCGCGTGTTGTAGTTTATGGACGGACCCCTATGGATGTTTATTATTTGGGTGGAAATTAAGCTCGATTCTTGCGCAGAACACGAGTTCCTCTTCATCCTTTGTTCCTCGGAAGGAAATGAAACCTTATTTTGGGAGGGGTCTATGGAGGGCATTCACTCTTAATTGGCATTAACTTAAAAATGGCAGTTGGGGGAAGGGGGAATTCGTTTAATTAGCACCTAGTCATATTCTGGTGTTTTAATACGGCTTTGTTGTTATCGAGTCATATTTCGAGCCCCCTTTTCTTCTAAAGACAAGTATTAAATTACAAAAATGTGGTTTTCTCTTTTATGGGCAGCCGCAATTCGCTACCGAATTTGACCAAACTGCGTGGTCGATACTTGTTACGTTAGAAGTGTGTTAGTTTGAGTTCTGCTCAAGGTTGGCTCCGCGAACCCCTAGCCTGTAAACTACCTCCCATACTTGATGGAGCCCGATAACGTTTTATCTTTATGAATAAGTCCTGGTTAAGCATAGTTTAATTGAACGATTAGTACCAAGGCTAAATTGATTGGTCGGCTCAAGGGTTGCAAACCTGCCAGGGATGGATAGAGGTTTGTGTCCCATTAGAGGCCACTTTTGGGGGAAACTCCTAAAGGGGTCACACTCGGCATGATGTCGCCTACCAGGTCCTATTGAGTTTTAGAGGGAAACAGGTGTGCTCTATTTAGGGGGGTAAAGGTTACCTTCCGAACATTCCCGAACCTTCTCTGTTTTTCCAAGTTTCTTTTTTGAGGCGATATATTTCTAATCAACTTTGAAAGAAAATTGAACGTTTCGAAGTTTTTGAAAATTAAAATTTAATTGAAATAAAGAATCGTTAGAAATCTTGACGCCAAAATAATAAAAGAAGCAATTGACCATTAGAGAAAAAATTCAAATTAGTTTTTATTAAAACTATTGGATGAACGGGATACTACTACTAAAGGGATAGTAGCGCTCAATTTCAACAACAATAAATAGGGTTTTCAAATAATTGAAAATATTAAACATTGAGAAATTAATAAAATTTGTTGAATTCTTATTTGAAACAAAATTTAAACATCGATTTTTGCTCTCCTATCTCTTTAAATTAAATTTAATCGTTACAAAAAAATCAATATTAATAAAAAAAATCGTAAATTCATGAGAAAAAGTTGAATAGATTTTGCAAATAAATTGATTCTTTAGTTCTTGAAAATGCCCATTAAGTTCGCTGGACATTATTTAAAACAAACGGAAAATAAAGTCTTCGTTGCATTTGCGAATAAAAAAGGTTAATAAATTATTTACAAAGTTGAAATATTCGGCGAAAACTTTGATTCGAAATGATTGAGTTATTTGGTCCGGAATTATCGCGAAAACTTACACGGGAAGTTCGTTTACCAAGACACGACGCGACACAAATTAATAAAATGTTGAAAACTCATTTAAATATTTTAAATTGTCCGTAAATGGTTTTAATTGTTCGTGAATCTTGTCACTAATTCTTGAAATTGTTCAAAATAAATGAAGACTAATAAATTGCAAATGGCGTCAGTTCGTCAAATTGTTCAAAAAAAATAAAGACTAATAAATTGAAAATGGCGTCAATTCGTCAAATTGTTCAAAAAAATGAAGACTAATAAATTGCAAATGGCCTCAATTCGTCAAATTGTTCAAAGTAAATGAAGACTAATAAATTGAAAATGGCGTTAATTTCGTCAAATTGTCGAATCCCGAACTGAGGAAATGAGTAACGGAAGTTGGTGACTCACTGGAAGGCAGTCCAATGATGAGGAAGGTCAAAGGTCGTTTGTGGTCAAAGTGTAGAAGAGGGGACACTCTTTCGCGGACACCGTTTAGTCGGGGGAAGAAGGTGGTGTCCAGTTGTCGGGACAGTGGCCGACAATTCCAGAAGAAGGAAAAGTGAAAGGAACCACGAGAAAGAACTGCCAGGGAGAATGAACTGTCCACTATAGTCTAAAGAGATTTAATAATGGTCGTCTGTCCATTTTCCCCTTTTAACAACCTTTACAGGTTGTGCTTGACCACAATGTTCTGAATCTCAAGCAGAGCCTGTCTCCTCATTAGAAGGGGGGTAGGGAGGTTTGGATTAAGGTAAATATTGGGTTAAGGTTAATTATGAGGTTAGGTTAGATGAGGGGTAAGGTTGGTGGGTTGAATGAGGTCTCCCCTTCCCCGAGGTCAGGCTTCCTGAGTTGGCATGCGGTCACATTGCTTCTCTTAGGATAGGGGGTCAAAATGGGAAACGTAGTTCTTTCCGGTGGTACTCCACTCGCTAAAACTCTTAAGGTTCATTTCCCTTCATTTGCAATTGATAGCTCGACCTCATCCGTCTGGACTTCTGACGCGTACGCAAGGAACACCAGTGTCGTTTCATCCGGAATGATCCCACGCGTTCGCGTACACGTTCATCCTTCCCAACTTCTACGGAGTGACGATGAGATGACGTTGATCCTGAAAATAAAAAGCAATGAAACGTCTCTCCCGTACAAAAATTTACGGCTGCATTTTTGCTGTTAATTAGATTTTTTAGAATCTGCAATATATTGCAAATAAACTGGAATATTCTGGAAAAATACTGGAATAAACCTGAAAAATGTTCAATTTCAGACAAAATTAAGGTGATTCCAGAGAGCAATGCAGAACATTTTAGAAGTTTTGCAGAAAAAATATCTTCCGTTGGAAAACTCGCCCGTACAAAAATTTACGGCTGCATTTTGCTGTTATTTAGATTTTTTAGAATCTGCAATATATTGCAAATAAACTGGAATATTCTGGAAAAATACTGGAATAAACCTGAAAAAGGTTCAACTTCAGACAAAATTAAGATGCATTCCAGAGAGCAATGCAGAACATTTTAGACGTTTTGCAGAAAACATATCTTCCGTTGGAAAACTCAGTACAACAGTATACAAAATTTAGCTACTCTAGAGTCATAAAATAGTTACCTTACAGCTAGAAAACAGAGGGGAAATAGTAACTACCGTAAGAAATCAGGATGTTTGTAGGCTCATTACAGGTACATACTGTACCTTCCAGATATATTGTATGCATGTTACAGTCAGAAATTGCTAAGTTTGTAGGATAATGGCAGGCGGGTTTCGGATACTTTTTAGGATAATTCCAGGCGCGTTTCATATAATTTGTAGGAAAATTGCAGGCGCGTTTCAGATACTTTTTTGGATCATTGCAGGCGCGTTTCAGATACTTTGTAGGATAATAGCAGGTGCATTTCCGATTCTTTGTCGGATAAATTGCAGGTGTGTTTCAGATACTTTGCAGGATCATTGTAGGTGCGTTTCATATTCTTTGTAGGATAATTGCAGATGCGTTTCAGATACTTTGTAGGATAATTGCAGGCGCGTTTCAGATACTTTGTAGGATCATTGCAGGCGCGTTTGAGATACTTTGCAGGGTCATTGCATCTGCGTTTCAGATACTTTGTAGGATAATTGCAGCCGCGTTTCAAATACTTTGCAGGATCATTGCAGCCGCGTTTCAGATACTTTTAAGGACCATTACAGGCGCGTTTCAGATACTTTAATTTGTACGATAATTGCAGGTGCTTTTCAGATACTTTTTAGGATAATTGCAGGCGCGTTTCAGATACTTTGTAGGATAATTGCAGGCGCGTTTCTGATACTTTGTAGGATAATTGCAGGCGCGTTTCTGATACTTTGTAGGATAATTACAGGCGCGTTTCAGATACTTTGTAGGATAATTGCAGGTACTTTTCAGATATTTTTAGGACAATTGCAGGAGCATTTCATATACTTTGTAGGATAATTGCAGGCGCTTTTCATATACTTTGTAGGAAAATTGCAGGCGCTTTTCATATACTTTTTAGGATCATTGCAGGCGCGGTTCAGATACTTTTTAGGATCATTGCAGGCGTATTTCGGATACTTTGTAGGATAATTGCAGGTGCGTTTCAGATACTTTGTAGGATAATTGCAGGCGCGTTTCTGATACTTTGTAGGATCATTGCAGGCGCGTTTCAGATACTTTGCAGGGTCATTGCAGCTGCGTTTCAGATACTTTGTAGGATAATTGCAGCCGCGTTTCAAATACTTTGCAGGATCATTGCAGCCGCGTTTCAGATACTTTTAAGGACCATTACAGGCGCGTTTCAGATACTTTAATTTGTACGATAATTGCAGGTGCTTTTCAGATACTTTTTAGGATAATTGCAGGCGCGTTTCAGATACTTTGTAGGATAATTGCAGGCGCGTTTCAGATACTTTGTAGGATAATTACAGGCGCGTTTCAGATACTTTGTAGGATAAATGCAGGTGATTTTCAGATAATTTTTAGGATCATTGCAGCCGAATTTCAGATACTTTGTAGGATAATTGCAGGTACTTTTCAGATATTTTTAGGATAATTGCAGGAGCATTTCATATACTTTGTAGGATAATTGCAGGCGCTTTTCATATACTTTGTAGGAAAATTGCAGGCGCTTTTCATATACTTTTCAGGATCATTGCAGGCGCGTTTCAGATACTTTGCAGGGTCAATGCAGCTGCGTTTCAGATACTTTGTAGGATAATTGCAGCCGCGTTTCAAATACTTTGCAGGATCATTGCAGCCGCGTTTCAGATACTTTTAAGGACCATTACAGGCGCGTTTCAGATACTTTAATTTGTACGATAATTGCAGGTGCTTTTCAGATACTTTTTAGGATAATTGCAGGCGCGTTTCAGATACTTTGTAGGATCATTGCAGCCGAATTTCAGATACTTTGTAGGATAATTACAGGCGCCTTTCAGATACTTTGTAGGATAATTGCAGGTACTTTTCAGATATTTTTAGGATAATTGCAGGAGCATTTCATATACTTTGTAGGATAATTGCAGGCGCTTTTCATATACTTTGTAGGATAATTGCAGGCGCTTTTCATATACTTTGTAGGAAAATTGCAGGCGCTTTTCATTTACTTTTCAGGATCATTAAAGCCGCGTTTCAGATACTTCGCAGGATCATTGCAGGTGCATTTCAGATACTCTGTAAAATAATTGCAGGCGCGTTTCAGATTCTTTGCAGGATCATTGCAGGCTCTTTTCATATACTTTGTAGGATAATTTCTGGTGCGTTTCAGATACTTTGTAGGATCATTGCAGCCGCGTATCAGATACTTCGCAGGATCATTGCAGGAGCATTTCAGATACTCTGTAGGATAATTGCAGGTGCGTTTCAGATACTTTGCAGGGTCATTGCAGCCGCGTTTCAGATTCTTTGTAGGATCATTGCAGGTGCGATTTAGATACTTTGTGGAATAATATCAGATGCGTTTCAGATACTTCGCAGGATCATTGCAGGTGCATTTCAGATTCTTTGCAGGATCATTGCAGGCGCGTTTCAGATGCTTTGCAGGGTCATTGCGGGTCTTCCTATCAATTATTGTGAATCAGTAGCCTTATACACCCTAAATTTCCAAAAAAAAATTAAAGAGGCTTACGCTTGAGTTCAAACGTCAACAATAGCTATGTTTAAAATTATTTTAGGAATAAAGTTCCTTAAAACGATTTGACTAGAATTAAGGTAAATTAATGACGATTAAATTAATAAATATCAATTATATTTTTTTTAATATTTAAAAATAGCCTCTAAATTGCGTCTCCACTTGGAGAGGTTTATTTTGGATTCCCAACTTGTACTCATCCCTTACAAAAATATTAAGCTGTAATTTATCTGAATACACGCTTTTCTGACTTGCTAAATTAACATCTGAGATGGTCCAACTGTTTAGGTACATGTACAAGTTCTTACCACATCTAGCTAAATAGGTCTTTTAAGTCTATCTAACATCCACAACATACACACTCACAGAACATAATCGAAAAAGTCTTTAAAACTTGCAGCTAAAAACCGATTACATCTGAAGGGAAGGGTCCCGACAGGCTTGTTTTACGTCTATTCGCAACCATGAAAACTGCTGTAGACTTATAAAATAGCGCTAAAGTACTTTGGTTAGCAATTTCCTTCACATTTCGAGCGCCATGGTGATAGTAGATCTTGTCTTAATCGGTGAAGTTGGACTGCAAGACCGAGTGTATTCAATTCTCGAGTCATTCTCGAACTAGCTCTCAGTAAGTCTCTAGCATTACGAAGTATAGGCATACTTATTGAAACATATCTGATAAACTTTTGATAACTGTATATACAATACTGGCCCTTTTATGACCAAAAATGTTTCAATTTTTTATCTTTTATGGTGGTTTAAATATATTTAGGATCGAGACGTGACAGTATTAGATCAAAAGATCTTATTGAGATGAATGAGTAAAGCTTTTTTAAGATGCCTTTTTAGGCCTAACCAATTGTTTATTCAAAGTTTAGGAAAATAAAAGCAGTAATATTAATGCCTAACAGAAGCAGATAAAAATTTATGGAGCGCTCGAAGTTGACTTCCCGTACAAAAATTTTAAGCTGTAATTCATCTGCATACGCGCTTTTTTATCGCTACCACGCTGTAACCATTAAGGCTACATTTCTGCAGCTCAAAAAACGGGAAAATTTCACAGCAATTCTAGAACTGCAAATTGACTGCCGTTTCTACATTTCTGTTTGTTAACTGTTAACTGTCTAGACTGGCAGAAATATGCAGCGCAATTCTGCAAACGCTATGCAAAGGTAGAAATACCAGCTGTTAGTTTAAAACAGTAATTTGACCGTTTTTATAGATATGTTACAGGTCTGCAAAAGTGATGGAAAAGTAGAAATCCAGCTGCTAATTTAGAACTGTAATTTGACCGTTTTTATAGACATGTTACAGGTCTGCAAAAGTGATAGAAAAGTAGAAATACAGCTGCTAATTTAAAACTGCAATTTGACCACATTTATAGACATGTTACAGGTCTGCAAAAGTGATGGAAAAGTAGAAATGCAACTGCTAATTTAGAACTGTAATTTGACCATTTTTATAGACATGTTACAGGTCTGCAAAAGTGATAGAAAAGTAGAAATCCAGCTGCTAATTTAAAACTGCAATTCTACCACATTTATAGAC
Organism: Phalangium opilio; assembly: GCF_054372755.1. Lineage (NCBI taxonomy): Eukaryota > Metazoa > Arthropoda > Arachnida > Opiliones > Phalangiidae > Phalangium > Phalangium opilio. The sequence continues at coordinate 1,239,344 of NW_028324203.1, forward strand.
ATGTTACAGATCTGCAAAAGTGATGGAAAAGTAGAAATGCAGCTGCCAATTTAGAACTGTAATTTGACCATTTTATAGACATGTTACAGGTCTGCAAAAGTGATAGAAAAGTAGAAATCCAGCTGCTAATTTAAAACTGCAATTTGACCACATTTATAGGCATGTTACAGGTCTGAAAGAGTGATTGAAAAGTAGAAATCTAGCTGCTAATTTAAAACTGTTTTTTGACTACATTTAAAGACATGTTACAGGTCTGCAAAAGTGATGGAACAGTAGAAATACAGTTGCCAATTTAAAACTTTAATTTGACCTAAATTGACCATTTTTATAGACATGTTACAGGTCTGCAAACGTGATGGAAAAGTAGAAATTCAGCTACCAACTTAAAACTGTAATTTAACCACATTTAGAGAGATATATTGCAGGTATTCAAAAGTAGGAAATTCTACTTTTGAATTCCTGCAATATGTCTACAAATGTGGAATAGTTACAGTTTTAAATAGGCAGCTGGATTTCTACTTTTCCATCACTTTTTCAGACTTGTAACATGTCTATAAATATGGTCAAATTACAGTTTTAAATTGGCAGCTGGATTTCTACTTTTCCATCACTTTTTCAGACTTGTAACATGTCTATACATGTAGTCAAATTACAGTTTTAAACTAGCATCTGGTATTTCTACTTTTCTATCACTTTTGCACACCTGTAACATGTCTATAAAAATGGCCAAATTACAGTTTTAAATTGGCAGCTGGATTTCTGCTTTTCCATCACTTTTGTAGACCTGTTACATGTCTATAAATTTGGTCAAATTACAGTTTTAAATTGGCAGCTGGATTTCTGCTTTTCCATCACTTTTGTAGACCTGTTACATGTCTATAAATGTGGTCAAATTGCAGTTTTAAATTGGCAGCTGAATATCTACTTTTCCATAAGTTTTGCAGACCTGTAACATGTCTATAAATGAGGTAAAATTACAGTTTTAAATTGGCATCTGGATTTCTACTTTTCCATCACATTTGCAGGCCTGTAACATGTCTATAAATGTGGTCAAGTTGCAGTTTTAAACAAGCAGCTGGTATTTCTACTTTTTCATCACTTTTGCAAACCTGTAACATGTCAATAAATATAGTCAAATTGCAGTTTTAAATTGGCAGCTGGATTTCTACTTTTCCATCACTTTTGCAGATCTGTAACATGTCTATAACTGTGGTCAAATTACAGTTTTAAACTAGCAGCTGTTATTTCTACTTTTGCATCGCGTTTGCAGAATCGCGCTGCATATTTCTGCCAGTACAGACAATTAACAGATAATAAACAGAAAATGTAGAAACGGCAGACAATTTGCACTTCTGGAATTGTTGTTAAATTTTCGCGTTTTTCGACCTGCAGAAAATGTAGTCTTAATGTATACCTATTACAGCGTGATAGCGATAAAAAAGCGCGTATGCAGATGAATTACAGCCTAAAATTTTTGTACGGGCTGTTACAATGAAACTTTTCAAGAATTTCAAAATTGTACCGACCTTACAAAACTTGGATATAACAAGAAAAATTTTGTCCGTTCAAAACAAGATCTTCAAAATTTAAGGCGACTGGATGTTGATGTTAGTTTCCTGTGACATTAAAAGTGAAAAATGTAAGAGAAATAAGACTAAGTTCAATCTTAAGTGTTATTTTAAGAGTGGCTGAAAGTGCGCATCTTTTTAGGGTAGAATGAAACTAAGATAGGAAGAATTGTGAGAGGTGACAATAATCAAGATACCAATATCGGTATCGGCCAATTTCTCATAAAAACAGGAGCGTATTTAGCCGCGCCTGTCATGTTCTTGCTAAGCCTTGTTTTAAAATTTTAATTTAAGCGCGCGACACGCGAACTCTCGCGCTCTTATGGAAATACTGCATATTTTGAACGGACTCACCTCAACATTTAGATGAAATGTTTATGTTGGCTTGTCCGGCCAATTACAAATTCTGAATCATTCAATTACAAATTATAAATTACAATTACATATTAGTGATAAACTCAATTACAAATTATAAATTACAATTACATATTTGTGATAAACTCAATTACAAATTAAATTATTAATTGAATTATATTTGAAATTGAAATTACAAATTAATAAGTTGCATTTAATTTGTGAGTTAACTCGCGAATTATCAAAAATAAAAACTAATAGAATCTGTTGACTATCAACAATGTCTTCGTTGTGTTTTATGGGCCATTTTTGCGTAATTGAAAAGCAGTTCCACCGGTGCGGACGATTGTAGTGGGGTGTTATACCTTACAAAGATTAGATTGCTTATCATGGGGAAAATTATCAGTGGAGTCAGATCGAATGAGTGCAAAAATTCTGAATTGGTCTTGGTTATCGATTGCAGTTGAAAAATAAAATATAGTCTTTAGAGAAAATATTAGTTCAACAGTGAACAGTGACTCTGACTCAGTGAGCAATGCCAATGCAATAGAAAGTCACCCAGAGTGGAAAGTACCAGGTTCGAGGGGTCGATCATTCAACGATATGCCGTACGCTTCTCGCGAAATAACATTTTTGACAACTACCACTAGAAGTTAACTACAAACTCATCCGAAATCATTGATAAAAATAAAATATTACGAAATCCGTACCAAAAACAAGAGATCCGTAATTAAATTACGAAATCAGTCACATCACAGAAGTAGAAATCATGAAGGCAATTAAAAACCAAGGTTTTTACCTCTCCGAGTGACGTATGTCACGGAGAGGTTCTAATTTCGACGTGTCTGTGTGTGTGTGGGTGTGTTTGTGTGTGTGTCTGTCTGTCTGTTGTTATTGACTTACACCCCAGGGGACCGTGTTCGCAGTTTCCGAATTGAAGCAAATGTGTTCGCTAATTCCGGACCGTATTCATAGTTCCCGGAAATTTCAAAACTTGAATCTATCCACAAATCAACTGGCCACTATTACTTCATCTGACTAGTCAATTGTCTATTCTACATGAATACCAATCTGTACTTATTGGCTTCAAACACCACCATTTTGTGGTCTTTGTCCATACCACATAGACACCAGTCTGTACTTACTGGCTTCTATCACCATCATTTTCTGGTCTTTGTTTTTGTCCATCCCACATGGACACCAGTTTGTACACCTGGCATCTAACACCATCATCTTCTGGTCTTTGTTTTTGTCCATCCCACATGGACACCAGTCTGTACACCTGGCTTCTACTCCTTAAGGTTAAGACATACGCGGCGATCGGCCAGGGTTACGAGAAACGTAAGGCCTCCTAATGGTGGGGCTTCCACCAAAGGTTCACGCAATTGCGCTGTTCTTATCAATAGCTGCGATTCGACACTCTTATATACTACCTGTTTGATGAAGGCGAAGCAACCGGCGTATGCTTCATTTCAAACGCCAATATTAGTCAAGTCTCTCAAGAATGTTTAATTGTTCTTTTTCAAAACGATGTAACGCTCAATAAGGCGAACAACTATCGAAGAAAATATTTAATATTAATTATATTTATTTTAATATTTAAGATAATCATGTCTCTCAACTCAAAATTAATACGGAAAGGGTAAAACAGCAGTCTATGTGTTTGTCTATATGTGTCCGTCCGTTGTAACACTAGTGCGCTGCGTTAGAAGTTCGTTTTGTTTTGATGTGTAAAGAAATCCTTCAGAACCTTAATATTCCCGTTTTCCATAATATAAAATGAATATGTGGAAATATTTTTCGTAATTATGATGCATTTAGTCCTTTTGTAGCTTTAAAGCTCCGTTTCATTTTGATATTCCAAAGACTTTTTTTAATATTATTATTTAAAATGGATGTTTATATATTACATAAGCTATACTACATCTGTTTATAGCATAATCCTTTCTAAAGTCACAGTGAATACAAGCTCAACGCTGCTATGTTGGTCAAATGAACTTTTATTTGTCAATAGGCCTAGTGAACCAAGTGAATACAAGCTCAACGCTGCTATGTTGGTCAAATGAACTTTTATTTGTCAATAGGCCTAGTGAACCAAAAAGAAAACCTTTGGGTTTTGGTTTTCGTTTCTGTATGCAGAGACATTAACGGTTCAGAGTGAGCCGAAAGTTAAACACACTTTTAAATAATTAGGCTTAGATTTTATAATCATGGTGGAAATCTGGGCCGCGTTCAGCAGAGCCCAGCGCTGCTAGCAGTGTCCTACATAACGGGATTTTGTTTTTGAATTTTGACGTCACGGTGCTAAGCGCTGAGCTAGCGCGGTCTTCAAAGAAAATAGTCGGCTTTTTGGATAACGTGACGTAAAACGCGTAGTTCTCAGCTTGGCGAAAATACCATGGAGGAATTAATACAAATAGCTTGATGGGACTATAGCTATTTAATTGGCGTGAAACCAGTTGATCACGCGAGAATTTTAAGAGATATGTTATTTTCTAATTTTAATTATAAAAGTTGTTATCTATCTCTATTCTAGAGGGCCGGTAGGCCCTTCTAGATAAGAACCCACACCCTCCCGTAATGTTAAAGAAATAATTCACAGATTTTAGGCTTAGCGTCCCATAGAAAAAGCATGGGATTTTTGGTGGTCCACTCCATCGAATAACTCAGAAACTACTGCGAAGTTAAGGTTCGGAACACTTTTGAATTATCAAGCAAGTATTAAATGTTGAACTTCTGAAGTTTGATTAAGAACAATTAAGTCTAAGTATTTTATTTTAAATAATTTATAAATCATGGTAAAACCGTTAAATATATTACACTGTTTGCATAGCATTTTATTCAGCCTCCATCGGGTTTGTGGCGCGTAGGATAACGCGTCTGCCTATGAAGCAGAAGATTGCAGGTTCGAGTCCTGGCAAGCTCGTTGTTTATTTTTACAGATCTTTTATTCAACTTAAATGAAATAATCCTATAAATACAATGTTTAGATAATTTTTTTTTACGAAGTACGGGCTTGTGGCGTAATGGATAACGCGTTTGCATTCGAGGCAAAACATTGCAGGTTCGAGTCTTGGAAAGCTCGTTGTCCATTTTTGATGAAGAATCTTAGTATATACAAGGGAAAATTCTTAAGTAACAAATTTTCAATGAAATGTGCGCGTGCTGGCGCGTGGTTTAGACATAACTTTTTTTTAAATCTATACAGAAAGGTCAACTAAACTTAATTGAGTCACTAACCGCCTTTTCATATGAAATAAGTTACCACCCGCCTATCTATGGTGAATTAATTTACCACCCGCCTACCAATTGTGAATTAATTTACCACTCCCCTGCCAAATGATTTAAAATTTTAATCTTTCCCATAAAATAATGAAAGGCACTTGGAGTGAGCCAATATGCTCATGAACATCTTACTGGAACATCGAATTAGTGACGTTTGACAATCATATAATTATTTTTATAATATATTAATACAAATTAAGGCTGAAGGAACAGATATTATATAAAAAAGACTTGGTTTGCCCAAGCCTTAAAAACAAAACGATAAGAGTTTTTCCAGTTGTCTGAAGCGCAGATATTATTTTTTTCTATTGAATTTTAAAGACAATCCGTATTTTACTACTCTGTAGAATTTAATTCAATCACCTGATTTTACTGCTAATGGATTAGTTTCCTATAAATTAATTGAAATAAAAAATTACTTATCTCAGATTTTTCAACAACAACTCCATTTTCCTGAAACATTTTATCATGCATTTATTATGTTGAGGGATATTGTGTAAATTTAATCAAATTAACACTTTCTTTTTTAATTTCGGAGAATTTTCATTTCAAAAAGTTTTAAACACATCAAGTTTTCATGATGTTGTCAACTAAACAGCAACTCAACCAACACTTCTAAAATCTTCCCCACAAGTACTGATATACACAGTTCAATAATTGTGACTGTGCCTAAAGAAGAAACGAACCCCTTCATCAAATATATGAAAGGTGATAACAGCCCCCTTTGTATTCGAAAAGACCGCATATAATACATTATTAATGAGAGTATTATTTGAAAATTAAAGTACGTTCTCCCTTGAAAAGAAAAAAATTCACGATAAAATGATTCACGAAAATGGAATCGTTCTTGAAAAATCTGAGATAAGTAATTTTTTATTTCAATTAATTTATAGGAAACTAATCCATTAGCAGTAAAATCAGGTGATTGAATTAAATTCTACAGAGTAGTAAAATACGGATTGTCTTTAAAATTCAATAGAAAAAAATAATATCTGCGCTTCAGACAACTGGAAAAACTCTTATCGTTTTGTTTTTAAGGCTTGGGCAAACCAAGTCTTTTTTATATAATAAATATGTTATCCTACAATTTTTGTTAAGCCTTGGTACCTTGCACGCTTTATTGCGCTAGCGTCATTTATAAAACGCCGATGACCGGAGAAAAGCTATGACGACAGAGCTCACCGGTAAACATTTCCAAAATCCGCTGTCTTTTTTGGTGAGCTCTGCTGAACGCAGCCCAGACCAGTGAAAGGTCTGATCGTAATCGGATAATAGCTTCGTGTTTTCATGCTTTTTATGGTACGCATTTACTTTCAGTGTGTGTAGCCACAAATAAGCTTTGGTGTTATATAACGTTAAGTCATGTTGTTAAACTAAGAAAATCGTTGAGGTGAAACGAGAGGATAGTGTTTACATGCCAACCCTGTTGTGAATATGGCTTTGAACATAGAGGGCATACAGTTGAGGAGTAGAAAATTGGGCCTTTACAAACACGTAAAGTTAATATCCCTCCAAAGTTTTATCTCTTCATTTCCCGTTTTTCCCCCATCGGATGATTTTAATGTGTACAAGTATATCATTATTGGATGTAAAATGTCGTCTGATTTACAGTATATTTGCTATGCTTTGTATACTGCTTTAATATTTCATAAATTTTAACTTAAGAAACATTTCCATATCTGTGTAAATAAGTTTGTAAGTAGTCGTCTTGACTCGGAGAGGTAATATTTTGGTTTTCCCAACTTGTTTCAATATGGTAACTTACCCTCTCCTCGAACGCCAAGAGCTACCATGAGAAAACAATTTACTCTTCATTGCGTTCAAATGTAGCTTACACTGCAAAGAAGCTATTCGACCTAGCCTTATGCTGTACAAAATTCATACCCACTTAAAATGATACATTTCAGTCAGAGAATCTGATTCATACTACCTCAGCATTTGTTTGCATATTTGTAATTGTAATTGACTAATGTAATTGAATAACTTTTTCAACGTTTTAAAAACGTCAATTACAAAATACCAATTACAAATTACAATATTTGTTCAATTACAATTACCCAATACAATTAAGTTCGGAAAAAATGTAATTGAATTACAAATTACAATTGTAATTTGTAATTGCCAATTAGTAATTTGGCCATCCCTGCCGGCGTCGGCCGCGTAGTTGTGGTTGACTTCTTGTACTGGCGTGTAGACGTTGGTAAAGTTTGTCTCCAGATGCAGTTTCCCGATCAACTGATTTAGTCTTTCGATCTCCCTGTCCCGATCACCCACTAATCCGACCAGTTCTTGGACCTTGTCCTCGAGACGAGCTATTTCGGCGTCCCTCTCGGAGATTTTCGTTTCCAGCCAATTTCTCAGATCCTTTATTTCGGCTTCCTTTTCCCGATCGTAGCTGTCTTTTTCGGCCAAGAGAGACGCGATGCGTTGATTCCTCTTACTTAAGGACTCTGTCAGTTCGATCGTAACTTGTTCTTGGATGTTGATGTCGTTGCTCGAGGAGCCCGCGGGGTTGGTCAGAGATCTGTTCAGTCGGCTCGCTAGTTCCAATCGTTCTCGCTTCAATTGGTCAACCTCTGCCGCCTTCTCCCTGTCCGACTCCTCTTTCTCACTCTTGACCCTTGACAATTGGCCTTTCAGTTTGGTCACTTGTTCGTTCAAGCTCGATACACTCGACCGAAGTTTCCAAATCTGTTCCTCCCGTTCGCTCTCACTTGACTTTTCTGTTTGACCGGATCTCGATTCCGCCGCCTCGCTCTTCGCTCCTTCATTCGAAATTTCTCTTTCTTTCGCCTTCCTTTTTTCGTGATCATCAAACAATTTTTGAATTTGTTTTTTAACGGAATCTTTCGCGTAGGACGAGGCAGTTCGGCAATCACAGTCAGTCAAGTGAACGTCGGCGCCATTTTCCAGCAACAATCTGATGACGTCCAAGTGATCATTGTGGGAAGCGGGGTACAAGGGTGTGACGGCATTATTAGTGGCCTGGTTGACTTGCGCTCCATTTTGGATCAAGCGAGTGACGACGTCCAAGTGGCCAAAATAGGAAGCGACGCACAAGGGTGTGACGGCATTATTATTGGCCTGATTGGCTCGCGCCCCATTTTGGACATGTGAGTGATGACGTCCAATTTGCCTTTCCTGGATGCCAAGTATAAGGGTGTTCTGCCTTCATTGTCGATGGCGTCAATTCGAGATTCTTTTCCATTTTCGGAAGCGAAGTGTAAAGCCGTGCGGCCCCTTTCCCCCTCCTTCTTGTCGGGGTCTTCTACTCTCGCCAATAATGTCTTCACTCTATTTACGTCACCATCCCGCGAAGCTTTGTGTATTTCCGGAATGCGTAGTGTCCTCCTGAACACCGCCATCAGATTCCAAGTGTTAAATTCCTAAGAAAGTTCTTGTTTCTTTGCGAGACCCTTACAAAAATCTCCTTAAGAACTCTTAAGAAAATTCCTTGGCAAATTTCTTTGGAAATCCTTAAGGCGTTCTTTAGGAAATTGGGGAATATTGGCCTCTTTTTCTTTGGAAATTGCTTTGGAAATATCTTTGGAATTTTCTTGGGAAATATCTTTGGAATTTCCTTGCGAAATATCTTTGGAATTTTCTTGGGAAATATCTTTGGAATTTTCTCGGGAAATATCTTTGGAATTTTCTTGGGAAATATCTTTGGAATGTTCTTGGGAAATATCTTTGGAATTTCCTTGGGAAATATCTTTCGAATTTTCTTGGGAAATATCTTTGGAATTTTCTTGGGAAATATCTTAGGAATTATCTTGGGAAATATCTTTGGACTTCTCTTGGGAAATATCTTTGGAATGTACTTGGGAAATATCTTTGGAATTTTCTTGGGAAATATATAGAGAAGTGGGTAAATTAATTTAGCCACTTGAAACGAGGATAGTTCTTACATGCAGAACCATATCCCAATACAGGAAGTGTAGTTCTTATATGCTGAACTACACCCCTTATAGAGAGGGAAGTTCTCGCATTCAGAGTGAAGTTGCTTTAAAATTCAGACATTTAATCGACTTATTAAAAACATCCGTAAACGGCAGAAAGTTTTAAACCTTGTGCAATTGTATGGGGTACTAAGTGGGTTTTGGAGGCTTTAACGGCCAAGCAGTAGATACAGACGTCGTTGTTAAATTTAATAATGTATATTCACTGAGAGTTTTTCGAGTATCAGAAACGCGTTTAACCTAATTTCCTCTACAATGTTTTTAAAAAATTCTAGAGGGCCGGTAGGCCCTTCTAGATAAGAACCCACACCCTCCCGTAATGTTAAAGAAATAATTCACAGATTTTAGGCTTAGCGTCCCATAGAAAAAGCATGGGATTTTTGGTGGTCCACTCCATCGAATAACTCAGAAACTACTGCGAAGTTAAGGTTCGGAACACTTTTGAATTATCAAGCAACTATTAAATGTTGAACTTCTGAAGTTTGATTAAGAACAGTTAAGTCTAAGTAATTTATTTTAAATAATTTATAAATCATGGTAAAACCGTTAAATATATTACACTGTTTGCATAGCATTTTATTCAGCCTCCATCGGGTTTGTGGCGCATAGGATAACGCGTCTGCCTATGAAGCAGAAGATTGCAGGTTCGAGTCCTGGCAAGCTCGTTGTTTATTTTTACAGATCTTTTATTCAACTTAAATGAAATAATCCTATAAATACAATGTTTAGATAATTTTTTGTTACGAAGTACGGGCTTGTGGCGTAATGGATAACGCGTTTGCATTCGAGGCAAAACATTGCAGGTTCGAGTCTTGGAAAGCTCGTTGTCCATTTTTGATGAAGAATCTTAGTATATATAAGGGAAAATTCTTAAGTAACAAATTTTCAATGAAATGTGCGCGTGCTGGCGCGTGGTTTAGACATAACTTTTTTTTTAAATCTATACAGAAAGGTCAACTAAACTTAATTGAGTCACTAACCGCCTTTTCATATGAAATAAGTTACCAGCCGCCTATCTATGGTGAATTAATTTACCACCCGCCTACCAATTGTGAATTAATTTAGCACTCCCCTGCCAAATGATTTAAAATTTTAATCTTTCCCATAATATAATGAGAGGCACTTGGAGTGAGCCAATATGCTCATGAACATCTTACTGGAACATCGAATTAGTGACGTTTGACAATCATATAATTATTTTTATAATATATTAATACAAATTAAGGCTGAAGGAACAGATATTATATAAAAAAGACTTGGTTTGCCCAAGCCTTAAAAACAAAACGATAAGAGTTTTTCCAGTTGTCTGAAGCGCAGATATTATTTTTTTCTATTGAATTTTAAAGACAATCCGTATTTTACTACTCTTTAGAATTTAATTCAATCGCCTGATTTTACTGCAAATGGATTAGTTTCCTATAAATTAATTGAAATAAAAAATTACTTATCTCAGATTTTTCAACAACAACTCCATTTTCCTGAAACATTTTATCATGCATTTATTATGTTGAGGGATATTGTGTAAATTTAATCAAATTAACACTTTCTTTTTTAATTTCGGAGAATTTTCATTTCAAAAAGTTTTAAACACATCAAGTTTTCATGATGTTGTCAACTAAACAGCAACTCAACCAACACTTCTAAAATCTTCCCCACAAGTACTGATATACACAGTTCAATAATTGTGACTGTGCCTAAAGAAGAAACGAACCCCTTTGTCAAATATAAGAAAGGTGATAACAGCCCCCTTTGTATTCGAAAAGACCGCATATAATACATTATTAATGAGAGTATTTTTTGAAAATTAAAGTACGTTCTCCCTTGCAAAGAAAAAAAATCACGATAAAATGTTTCACGAAAATGGAATCGTTCTTGAAAAATCTGAGATAAGTAATTTTTTATTTCAATTAATTTATAGGAAACTAATCCATTTGCAGTAAAATCAGGCGATTGAATTAAATTCTAAAGAGTAGTAAAATACGGATTGTCTTTAAAATTCAATAGAAAAAAATAATATCTGCGCTTCAGACAACTGGAAAAACTCTTAGCGTTTTGTTTTAAGGCTTGGGCAAACCAAGTCTTTTTTATATAATATTTATTTTGGACTCTAATTACGCTCGAAATAAAGATAAAACATGCCATACGAGAATTAAGCAAAAATTCCGACTGACAGCTTAGATTCCCTGTAAATGTAAACATAACGATTTTAATTACTCTTATTTTACTTTTAATCTATTTTATCCTTTACATAAACACCTCACGGATTATTGAAGGCAAAAAAATATAATAAAAAAATAGGTAAATGTTACATTCCATTTCAGCGCTTGCCTAGCCTTAGCTACGGGACAAGCCTTCGTGAAACGTTTTTAATTTTTTTAACCATCAAGTTAATGTCTATCTAGGAAAACTTTAGCTAAACAATTTGGGTAAAAATATTTTGAGATAATTATATGTAAAGCATAATTGCAATATATCTGGCCCTTTGAAATTAATGTCTTGAATTCCAAACGAATTTCGTTGGAAGATAAACCCTAGATCTTCTCTGGAAAACCAACCCTAGAGCTTCATTGGACATTTATCTCAATAATGCTAACGAATTTATTTTGGAAATAAACCATGGACCTTCTTTGGAAATTGATCTCAAGAATTCTAAAGAATTTCGTTGGAAAATATTCCCTAGACATTCTTTGGAAATTTATCTCAAGCATTTCTAAAGAACTTCTTTGGAAAACAACCCCTAGACCTACTTTGGAAATTTATCCCTAGAATTCCTAAATAATTTCGTTAGAAAATAATACCAAGAAACTATTTGAAAATTTATCTCTAGACTTCCAAAAGAATTTCTTTAGAAAGTAATCCCAAGACATTCTTTGGAAATTTATCTCTAGAATTCCTAAAGAATTTCTTTCGAAAATAATCCCAAGACCCTCTTAGGAAATTTATCTCGAGAATTCCTAAAGAATTTCTTTAGAAAATAGTCCCTAGACCTTCTTAGGAAATTTATCTTTAGAATTCCTAACGAATTTCTTGAGAAAATAATCCCAAAACATTCTTTGGAAATTTATCTCTAGAATACCTAAAGAATTTCTTTAGAAAATAATCCCTAGAACTTCTTAGGAAATTTATCTTTAGAAAACCTAAAGAATTTCTTTAGAAAATAATCCCTAGAACTTCTTAGGAAATTTATCTTTAGAATTCCTAAAGAATTTCTTTAGAAAATAGTCCCTAGACCTTCTTAGGAAATTCATCTTTAGAATTCCTAAAGAATTTCTTTAGAAAATAATCCCTGGAACTTCTTAGGAAATTTATCTTTAGAATTCCTAAAGAATGTCTTTAGAAAATAATCCCAAGCCATTCTTTGGAAATTTATCTCAAGAATTCTTTAGGAAATTCCATGGAAGTCTTTGGAAATAGTTTCTTTGGAAAATGATCCCAAGGGCTCCGTAGGGTTCCAAAGAAATTCCTTTAGAACTCTTAAGAAGATTTTTGTAAGGGTTGTGATTTAAGATCAGAAACTATTTGAAAATTAACTTTAGTATTTCGATGTTCGTCTCTCGATTGTTGTACTTTGAATGAGATTGGGAGGCTTCCTTGACCCCGCCCAGAAGGAACGACCACCTGCAAATCGAAAAAGATTAAAATGGCTGCAATTATTATGATGCAAAACCATAATTCAAGAAAGAACTCTCGAATTTGATGAAGTTACCTCGAAAGACTTGGTTTCTTTATGGGAGATTCGAGGGGTGTTTCACTCCTCGGTTCCGTGGAGCGGACCAACGACTCTAAGCTGCTCTTCGACGCTCCCGAATGACGACTGCCACTCTCTCATCAACCAGCTTACAAATCCTGCAAATTTCCAATTTAACCACTTTAGTCAAAGAATCGGCACCAATGGTGGTGGTCCATTTTGAAGCAACACCGCCCCTATGGCGGTCGCTCAAATCTAGCGCTATTTTTGGAGGTGCAATGCTGCCAGACTTTTGGCCTAAGATTTTTTTGGATTTTCGTCGGCTACAATTCATTCTGTTTTTAGACACAGGACATCCATAAAGGTTAATTTTTATTTATGGGAACTTTAATTGAATTAATTTAAATTACTATTTAACTAAATTGGAGACCTCAATTTGTAAACGTAAATGAAAGTATTGGAAATATTTAAAGAATTTTAAAATTGTTTCTGAGTCTAATTCTCTAAATTATGAAGCGGTCGATAATCAGTTACCAGAACCACGGCACACCCTCTCATGAACGTGATCGAGTTAGCCATGTAAAGAAAATCCCTCACTCCATAAATGGCGGCCAATTTATATTTTTCCGCGGAGTTCATGAAATCTCTGCAGCACTCAAATGGACCAATATTATTCAATACTCGAATATAGTTGTTAAAACTCCATTTGAACAATAAATTTAAGCTTATTCTTTCAATTATTATAATTTTAATTATGTAAATTTTTGTTTAATTTTGAAAATTTGTATAATATCAGGGATAGATTTTTTTTAACACGGAATGGGTAACAGAGTTATTCGGGTGCGCGTCCAAGTCCACGACCCCCTTACCCGTGACATAATAATAATAATAATGTTTATTTTTCAGTAAAAAAATAAATTCCACTGAAGGCAACCAGATTAAGGACAAGTCCCATTATCGCACTGGTTGCCAAGACAAGACATACAAAAATTAAATTAGAATAAATTAAATTAAAACAAAAAGAACAATTTTTAAACATGGTATCGCTTTTGTTTGAGATAACAATCAAGGTCATTTTTAAAAGTATAAATTGTCATAGAACATCTAATGTTAAAAGGAAGCGCATTCCATTGTCTAATAACACGATTGAAAAATGAGTGTAAAAAAGCATCACATCTACATTTAGAAATATAAAAAGTTAAGCATTCATGCCTCTCGTTAATACTAATATAGTCTAAAAGGGGAAAATAATAGCATCCGTTAATGATTCTAAACAAAAAAATTAAACCAGCTTTTTGACTTAACAAATACATTGGCAAAAAATTCAATTGTTTCAAACGAGTACTATAATCCAATCTTACACGATTGCGATTCATGGGAAAATTTATATAAGGTTGACCAAGGTAAAAGGATGTAAAATAACGCAAAACCCTCTCGATAGAATCCATATCTTTCTTTAAATAAGGTGACCAGACCTCTACACCATATTGTAGCAATGGAATAACCAGAGCATTAAAAGATATAAGCGACGCTTTCGAACGTCCAAACGTTCTACGAATCAAACCAGCTATGCGACGGGCCTTAGCGGTTATATAAATAACATGGTTAGACCACTTAAGGTCACTTGAGAATATTATACCAAGCAATTTACACTTGAAAACACGAGGCAAAGAAAAATCAATAATCTTATAATCATAATTTAGTACATTGCGACGCCTCGTAAAAATTATGAAAGAACACTTTTTAATATTTAAATTAAGCAAATTAAGCAAACCCCATTCAAAGATTGCGTCAATGTCACTCTGAAGAGTTACGGAATCCTGCAGTGTCCTAATAGCACGAGATAAAAAGGAATCCTCTGCATAATGCCAGAGAGTGGTTTGTGCAGATATGCTCATCGGATGATCATGAGCGTATAAGTTGAAAAGTAGTGGTCCCAAAATAGAGCCCTGAGGTACCCCAGAAGTAACAGGAAGAAAACTCGAGGATTGACCCTGATAGACAACCCTCTGCATTCTATCCCTCAAAAAATCCGAGACCCAGAGCAAGGAATTACCACCGATACCTAGAGCCTGTAACTTAGAGACGAGACGATCATGGGGTACAGAGTCCAAGGCTTTCTTCCAATCAAAAATTACTACGTGAACGTCAGGAGGATTAATGGTGTCAAGGGTGAGAGCCCAAGAGTGGAAAGCTTGTACAAGCTGAGTTGTACAGCTAAATCCTTTACGGAAACCAAACTGACGCTCGGGAAGAACATTATTTTTTGAGCAAAACACGAGGAGATTCTCACAAATAATAGATTCCATTACTTTACAAAAGACGGAAGAAAGTGATATTGGTCGATAAGATTCCAGCTCTGAACGACTCAAAGAACCACCTTTATAGAGGGGTACTACATTGACCTTCTTCCAGGCATCAGGTAGTTTACCTAATCTATAAGAGTAGTTAAAAAATTCTGACAAGGGTTTAGATATGCTCGAAGCGCACAGTTTAATCATTTTAGTAGAAACCCCATCTGGCCCAGACGAAGAACTGGACTTTAAGCGTGCTATAGCAGCAGCAACGGAACCGGGAGTAAAAACGAGATCTAGGTCCCTAGTCGGATTAGGCAATGAAGCAACATTAAGAGGGATTGAGTCAGACTTATTGAAGCAAGATTGAAAAAAAGAGTTAAACATTGTCGCAATCGAAGAAGCGTCAGTGACAGGGGTATTATCAATATTCATAAAGTTCGGTATAGGTATTCTAGTTTTGCGAGCGACAAACTTCCAAAACTTATCCGGTGTGTCCTTAATCTTAGAGGATAAGTCGTTCACGTAATCATTAAATTTAGAGCGAGTTATCAAATTACAGGACCGTCTGTATTTAGCTCTGTTAGCCTCAGTTGGCTTAGACTTAAAAAGTGTGTATAAAGTTCTTTTGACATTAGCAAGGTGAACAATATCACCAGAAATCCATGGCTGCCGAAATCTCTTTGAGTATACCGTCCTTGAAGGGACACTGTCCTTAAAACAAGACCAAAACAATTGTAACCAAAAGTCCCATGTTTGATTAATGTCCTCGCTAAACGCTAAATGCCACGGAGCATACTCTATCACGCCATTCAAGCCCTTCACATCAGCGCGACTCAACTGTAGAACTTCCGTGGATGAGCTTCTTGGCGTTGCACGTTCACAAGCGATTAGACCAGTCACCGCATCATGATCGCAACAAGGAAGATTATCGATTGTTTTAACTTCCTTAATGAAGCGACGTTCATTAATGTAAACCAAGTCAAGAGTATTGCCAAGTCTAGTGCTATCAGAGACAACTTGGGTTAGACCGAGATTGGATACGCATTCATAAAAGTCCAATGAAGGTAGACTATCTGGGACAGGTCTATTAACACCAAGGCATGCCATGTTGAAGTCACCGAACAAGACAAAGATATCATGACTGTTAATAATATTTGTTATCTAACTGAGTAAAGAACATAAACTCAATATGTAGTCTTGGGTAACCGGAGGGGGGACATAAACGCAACCAAAGAGAATTGATCTTGAGTCGCATTTAGCGGACGAAAAAACGACTTCAAGACGTTTGCCAGAGGCAGTCTTATATAGTTCATTATCAATGACAGTCTCGACAGGCGAGAGATTTTGGCTAATAGCCAAAAGAACTCCACCACCCCTAGTTTCACGATCATTACGAAACACTACATAGTCTTCAGAAAAGAACTCAGTACTAGAAATATCCGCACTAAGCCATGTCTCAGTAAGTCCAATAACATCGGGTAAGTTCCGTTCCACAAAAACTGATAAGTCGAGAAATTTATTTTTTAAACTTCTTACATTCGCCACATGAAAAGAGATCAGCGATCTTGATCTCTATGTACTTCCCTTACAAAATGTTTCTTTGGAACTTCATAGAAATTCCTAAAGAGTTTTATGGAGGCCTTGGGGGAGTATTCTAAGGAAAATTTATCCAAGGATAATCTTAAGAACATCCTTTGGATAATATTCTTGAGACATAATTCCATAAGGATCTTAAGAAACTCATTAGAAATTATTGTATACAATTTTCTTAAGAAATAATTCCTTAAGGGTCTTGAGAAAATCACTAGAATATATTGTATGCAATTGTCTTAAGAAAAAAGACCTTAAGGTTCTTAAGAATATCATTAGAATTTAATGTATATAATTGACTTCGGAAATTCCCTTCAATTCCCTCGGATATTCCCTTCAATTCCTGCGGGTATTCCTTTTAGCTCCCTCGGATATTACCTTCAACTCCCTCGGATATTACCTTCAACTGCCTCGGATATTCCCTTCAACTCCCTCGGATATTCCCTTCAATTCCCTCGGATATTCCCTTCAATTCCCTCGGATATTCCCTTCAATTCCCTCGGATATTCCCTTCAATTCCCTCGGATATTCCCTTCAACTCCCTCGGATATTCCCTTCAACTCCCTCGGATATTCCCTTCAACTCCCTCGGATATTCCCTTCAACCCCCTCGGATATTCCCTTCAACCCCCTCGGATATTCCCTTCAACCCCCTCGGATATTCCCTTCAACTCCCTCGGATATTCCCTTCAACTCCCTCGGATATTCCCTTCAACTCCCTCGGATATTCCCTTCAACTCCTTCGGATATTCCATTCAACTTGCTCGGATATTCCATTCAACCCCCTCGGATATTCCCTTCAACCCCCTCGGATATTCCCTTCAACCCCCTCGGATATTCCCTTCAACCCCCTCGGATATTCCCTTCAACTCCCTCGGATATTTCCTTCAACTCCCTCGGATATTTCCTTCAACTCCCTCGGATATTCCGTTCAACCCCCTCGGATATTCCGTTCAACCCCCTCGGATATTCAAATAAACTACCTCGGATATTACCTTCAACTACCTCGGATATTACCTTCAACTACCTCGGATATTACCTTCAACTACCTCGGATATTCCCCCCAACTCCCTCGGATATTCCCTTCAACTCCCTCGGATATTCCCTTCAACTCCCTCGGATATTCCCTTCAACTACCTCGGATGTTACCTTCAACTACCTCGGATGTTACCTTCAACTACCTCGGATATTACCTTCAACTACCTCGGATATTACCTTCAACTAACTCGGATATTACCTTCAACTACCTCGGATATTACCCTCAACTACCTCGGATATTACCCTCAACTACCTCGGATATTACCCTCAACTACCTCGGATATTACCCTCAACTACCTCGGATATTACCCTCAACTACCTCGGATATTACCCCCAACTACCTCGGATATTCCAATCAACTAATTAACCCGCTCGGAATTTTCCTTTAACCCCAGTATTTTGAATACCATATTCATTTAAATAACCACTTCAACTTCCAAAACTCCCAACAGGAACAACGTACTACAGAATTAAGTACAATTCTATTCAGTAAACTATCTAAACGAATTAACGATAAATTAAACTAGTGGTATTATGAAGTAAATGCCTTCTCAATTTTTTATTAACTACTTTTCATTAGTTGCCCTCTAACACTGGTTTAACAACCAACAAAATGGCTTTTTCTTCAAAATAAATACATTTTCTCATTTTACAATTTAGTGGGATTAAGGAAATATTGGAGGTGTCTTTGACTACATAAAAATTTTCTAACTTCACATTTGAATTATTTCGCGAAAATTGAATTGCCGGCTTGATAATATTTATAATTTGAGCCGAAACGAATTTTTCGTCATTTTTTTTGTTTGCAATAATCAATCGAATTTTATAAAATTTGTCAATTTGCTTATCTTCTATACAAAAAAAGCTATCATCAGATTTCTTACTTCTTGTTTTGCAAGCGAAAGTGGCCCCGTTTATAGTAACCTTTCGGTGAAACGTCAGATCTGATATATTAATGTTTTTTCTATTAAATATTTCCAAGTCTTCTTTCAATGGAAAGATAGAGGAAGTTGCCATTCCAAGGCTTATTTGGTTTTTTGAAAGGTTGTTGGTGTTAGGATTTTCACTATCCCAAATCTTAATGACATAAACGACTAGTATAACAGATTAATACTTTAATGGTAATCAATTCTTAGAGTTACATTGGTTAATAGTTCAGCATGAACTGCTCGTTATCGAGGCGCGAGAGAGAGTAAAGCGTGCTTGCTTTAGGAGCAAGTATTAGGTTTTGCGTATGGTGGCGCCCTCACTTATTGACGGCGCGCTCTGGAACTAACAATGCAAACAATACTAACAATACCTTCCCCGTAAAAAAAAAGTGCGCTTGTGGGAGACAGTTTATAAGTTCAGTTTGATAACTTGTTTTGTTGCACGTGTGGATCTTCTGAGTGACGTAACGGGCGGTGGAGAAGTACGTGCTGGAATTGTCGGAACTACTGCCGGTTGAGGTTGCGGTGATGCGGTAGCAACCCTGGGTGCAAGGTGAAGGTTTTGAGCGAGTTGTTTTGGGCGTGACCGGCGATTTATGAAGATTGGCGTTTCTTCGGCGCTGCTGGCGAGTTTCTCGCGATTCTGTGGTCGTCGCTCGTCTGGATCGTTCCCTTTTAGCAGTCGGATTTGGTCCTTGTGGCGTATAAGGTGAAAACCGTCGTCTGTGATGATTTCGAACATTATGCTGCCGCGTAGTTTCATGATTGTTCCAATCTTCCATTTAACTCCGACACCGAAGTTAAGGGCGAGAACCCTCTTGCCCGGAACCAACTTTCTGGTTTCCTCGTACGATCCACTTGCGGGATATTTGCGGGTCTCGGCCTCCTTGGGATGGAAGAGATCCATTTTGGTCAGTATGGAACGACCTAGGAAAAGATCCGATGGGGACTTGCCGTCTCGAATGGGTGTGCGACGATAGTTTACAAGAAATCGAGCGAGGCGTGCGTCGAGCGTACCTTCTGTGTAAAGGTCGAGGCCAGCTGCGATGATGTCTACTTCCAGATTGGTATCGCCATTCAGTTTCTTGAGTGTCGTTTTCACAGTGCGAACTGTCCGCTCGGCTTGCCCATTGGACTGGGGATGGTATGGGGCGGTAGTCAGGTGCTCTATACCATTGTTGACCACGAATTCTCGGAATTCTTTGCTTGTGAAGCATGGTCCATTATCGGACACAAGTAGTGGGATGACGCCAAAGCGTGCCATGTGCTGTCTCAGGCACTGAATGACAGTGGTGGATGACGTGGACCTAGTCACGTCGACTTCTATCCACTTGGAAAAAGCGTCGACCGTCACGAGTAAGTAACGGTTATCCAGCGGGCCAGCAAAATCGGTGTGAACTCTTCTCCAGGGTGCGGACTCGGCAGGCCAAGGAGAGTAACTTGTGGATGGCTTTGGGGCGTTCTGGCGACAGACTTCACAAGATTGCGCCATACTTTCGATGCTTGCGTCGATACCCGGCCACCAAACTTTGGACCTAGCGAGCTCCTTCATTTGCCGTACACCTTGGTGTGAGCTATGGAGTTCGGCTAGTATCTTCGACTGAAGTTTCGCTGGGACGATTACTTTGTTGCCCAAGAGTAAGATGCCGTTGGCTATCGTTATCTCATTCGAGCGGCGGTGGTATATTTTGAAGTTTTCCTTCGTTACTTTGTTATTTGGCCATCCATTCCTTGTGAGCCTGATTATTTCTTTCAGCAGCGGGTCTTCCGCTGTAGCTTGTGCCATTTCTTGCGCATTAATGGGGCCACGCGGACCTCCATTAATCAGTAAGACAACTTCCGCCGGTAAAGGGGGTTCCCAATCAGGTGTAGGTAATGGCAATCGACTCAGGCCGTCCGCGTTGCCATGGAGTTCGCCCTTCTTGTGGATTATTCGATAATCATAGGCCGAAAGCATGAGTGCCCACCTCTGGATCCTGGCAGCAGCCATTGCCGGCACCGGCTTATCTTCAGCGAAGAGGAAAACCAAAGGCTTGTGGTCTGTGACCAGGGTAAACTTCTTTCCGAGCAAATAATCGCGGAATCGCGTGATCCCGAAGATCAACGATAAGGCCTCTCGTTCGATTTGCGGGTAATTCTGCTCTGCTTTTGATAAGGTGCGCGACGCGAACGCGATCGGTCGTTCTTGGTCTTCCACCATGTGAGAGATTACCGCTCCCACCCCGACTGGAGAAGCGTCGCAAGCTAATATCACGTCCTTCTTCGGGTCAAACAGTACCAGCAGGTCCGTTGATTGGATGGCGCGTTTAGCAGCTTCGAAGGTAGCTTGGTGAGTTTCGTTCCAAGCCCAGTCGTTGTCTTTGTGTAACAGGCTGTACAGCGGCGCGAGTAATGTCGATGCTGTAGGGATGAATCGTGAGTAATAATTGACTAACCCAAGGAACGATCGGAGTTCCGGAACGTTTTGCGGTGCTGGTGCGTCGTTAATCGCTTCCAATTTTTGCATTTGAGGGTGGAGGCCTTTTGCGTCGAGCCTGTAGCCCAAAAAGTCCATAGCCGGAAGCAAAAATTGACATTTAGCGCGGTTTAACTTCAAACCGTTGTCAAGGAAGGTTTGAAAAACTTGTTTCAAACTCCGGATGAGATCGTTAGTGGATTTGCCGCCCAGTCCAATGTCATCTTGGAAGGGTAGAGTACACGGGTGTCCGAAGAGTAATGTTTCCATATAACGCTGGAAAATTGCAGCCGACGATGACAATCCCACCGGCAGGCGGTTCATCGTGAATAGGCCCTTGATTGTATTTATTACAACATACTTCTTCGATTCTTCATCCAACTCAAGCTGGTTATATGCGTTTCGCATGTCCAATCTCGCAAAAATTACACACCCTGCCAGTTTTGCGAACACGTCCTCAACCTTCGGAAGAGGATATTGTTCAGTGTCTACTATTTTGTTTGTAGTCACCTTATAGTCCCCGCAGAGTCTAATCGAACCATCCTTCTTCATGACTGGTACAACCGGCGTGGCGAACGCTGCCACGGATACTGGCGAGATGATGCCTTCATCTTCCAGACGTCTAAGCTCATTTTCCACCCGTTCTCGTAAGTGGTATGGAACCGGCCTGGCCTTAAAAAATTTTGGTTGTGGAGCGTCAGGTTTAAATGGAAAAAGACTGTAGTATTTAGTTAGATTGTCGAAATAACGTTCGATGAGGTGATTATCCTTAAACGCGTTCCCATTCATGACTAATTGAGGAATATTTTGTAACAGAAGGTATTTTTGAGCAATTTGCAAATGAACGTTTTGAGTACCATTAAAGAGTTTAAGAAGTCGACCGTTGTTCGTCTCAAAGGGAAATGCTGAAAAATTCCACAAGGGACCCCAATTTCCAACACATTCGACTAAGTGAGAAACCTGGTGTATGTTGAAGGTCATATTTTGTTTTCCGTAAAGGTTTTCATACCCAAAAAGAAAATCTTTTACGTCGCTTTGTACTAAATACAACATATCAATAGCAATGTTTTCTGCTAGTAAGGCTTGAAAAACCTTTACTAACATGACCCAATTATGGTAATACTTTGCTGGTAAAAAGTCTTTTAAAATAACCGGCGAATAAAAAAGTGCCCAGCTCTGCCACTCGGAAGCTTTCCAATAAGCTCGCTTAGTAAGTGACCGAGGTTTCCTCGAAAACTCTTTAGGCACTTTAATTTTTACTAGTTGCTGATCAATAGCAATCAGTTTTGTGCCTAAGTAAAAATCCTGGTTGCTGTTTTTCGAATCAAACCAAAGATTTGTAGTGGCTCTACTCACACCCAAATCCAGGCAGTGCATGTAGTCCACTACTACATCTTCGTGAACATCAAAATAGTTTAGTTCAAATAACACGGTTGGACCCTTTATACCTCGTGAAATGTATCCTTCTTGCATGGAAATCTTAGCGTCTTCAAGAATACTTGCGTGGTTTCTTCTCTCAAACCCAGTATCATCTAACCGAGTATCATAAACTCGGCTGTGGCCACCACCTCTTCTAATAACTTCACCTGGGTGTAGACACCAAGGGCATCCGTGTTCACCGTTAAATTGTGTCATGTTTAGCAACATGCATCTTGCAACAGAATCAACGGTACATGGTCCAGGATAAACTCTAGTATTTATCAGTTCCATATTTTTATTTTCCCAATTTATACCCTCGTCGGACAATTCATTCATAATTTCGATAAATGGCTTTAAAAAGGTATTGATATTGGGTTTTTTTTCTCCAAACCATAGGCTCGCCATCATGGTGTTTCTACTTCTCATATTGCGCGGCAATTCATTGATTGTAAATTGAAGAGGCCAAATATTAAAGGTGGATGAGTTGAAAACTGGAACTCCATCTGTGTTCCACGAAATAGTGATGTCGTTTTTTGCTCTTTTCTTGTTTTGATAACAACGGGACTGCGTTATGTCGGAAACTTCCAATGAAATGTTAGTATATTCCAATTTTGGATCTAACATTTCTAACAAAGTTTTAATTTGTTCCTTAAAATCGAATACCAAAAAGTAGTTTCCACGTTTTGTCATTTCATCTATGGTCCATGTTGATTCGCAAGAAGCACACCTAAAGCTGCCTATTCCGTTTTTGGGAACTCCTAAATAGTTGCAGCAACCGTTATTTTGACAATAAAAATGTTGGGTGACTAAATGTTTTGTTTCAGAAAATTGTTTGAAAAACTTGTATTTTGATATTGGAAATGGCGTATTTTTTGGCAAATGCCAAAAAAGCAATTCTAATAGGCTTGCCGTAGCTTCATTCGATGAGTGAAACCTTAAAACATGGCTCATTACTAAAAGTAAACTTTCCTTGATGGTAAGATTAGATCCTTCGTACAAAGAATTTTCCTAAAATAGTGTAAAACAAATATCAGTATTTGAAAGAAAATTTAATATGACTCCGTCCTTAGCTTCGACACTGTCAGAGCACGCGAACCGGGGGATATGATACCGAGGTAAGAGGTAGAAAGGGGTGACGTTGCAATAAGTAAAAATTTTGCAGCACGGTTGACCATTGTTAATTATCAAACTAACAATGGCCGACCGTGCTGAGAAGTTCTTCAGTTTCACTAGAACCCTTTTCGCCGTTACTCAGCCTTTAAATCGGTATAAATCCAGGAAAGGGATAACTACTTCATACCATTTCGTCTGTTATTTGTTCCCGAGAATTTGCATTTAAATCGGACTCCATTGATTCGTTGGCTGAAGAAATCGAGGATTCAGACGACGAGGAACTGTCACTTAATTGACTAACATTGTCGCTAAGATTGTCGTCATTTTCTTCTAGCCTAATGGAGTTAGAAGCTGCACTGTAATGTTCATTAAATTTAAGTATAGAAAATTATTTTTACCCTTTTTCTTTATCCGAATAAATTAATTCGTGAATATCAGTCTGACCCATTTCCACCTCATTTTCCGATTCAGAAGTCGATGAATTGGCGGGGGCTGCTAGATGCAGTTGTGTTTTTTTAGTATCTCTTTGTTTTTTTCTGAACCTTGTTAATGTTCTTTTAGGGATTTTGGCACTTCTGGACCATAAGTAAGACTTATAATTCGACATAATTGTCTAAGGTTAGCTCAACTTTAAATATGTATTGAATCCGTTTGAAGTTTATTTTGTAAAAAATGTAAAGACCTTAAACTTGAACATATATATACAAAAGAGATTCTTTTACTAGTGAAGCAACTTTGTCTCCGTTGGTGGACAAACAGGGGGATTTTTTTTTTCTAAGAAAACGAACTCAAAACTGGCTTAAAGGGACTGTAAAGAGGTCGGCGTACCCTTGAATTTTTTTAAAATAAACTCCCCCGACCCATCCTCCCCTCTCTTGTGATTGGTTGAGTGCCGCCCTGCTTCGGCGTTTCCCAAGTTCTGACCCGCGAGAGTCGGAGACCCCCGCTGCGTTTGCTAGAAGGAAAGACTCGTTTTGCTCACCCCCGGGGATTGTGACGTCAATAACGAAGTTTTCAAAAAAAAAAATTCCAACGCTCCACCGACTTCTTTAGAGACCCTTTAAGGCCCTTCAAGGCGACCCCCCTTTTACAATGCATTCCATTCCATTCTTGAATCTCTAAAGCAGTAAAGGGAGGATGAAAAGGAAAATCAAATGATTTTTATCGATTTTCTACGATTTTAACGAGGAGTGAATCACTCTTTCGGAAAGTGTCCCCGGAATACGTAATACGCGATATTATACTTGGTAATACAATGCTATTTACTCGCAAAAATTTCCATATTACATCATAATACAGAGTAAAGTGTACACCGGAATACATGAGTGACTCGCCCCTCCGATTATAAAAATCATAATAGATTGAGATTTCACCGGCAAACTATCTTTATGAAATTTTCATGGAAATACTTAGAAGTATTTAAAGCCTAATTATGATTAGAGCCCAGCTCTATATTATCTCATAGCAAGATAGATCTAGAGAAGGTACTCCACACTGATTCGAGGGGCGAGTCACTCGTGTATTCCGGTGTACACTTTACGATGTAATATGGAATTTTTTGCGAGTAAATAGATTTGTATTACTAAGTGTTATATCGCGTATTACTTATTCCGGGGACACTTTCCGAAAGAGTGATTCACCCCTCGCACTGAATGGATGTAAATGTGTTCTGGCCATCGTTTAAAATATTTCTAAGTTATCAAATTGTTTTATTTTCATTCATTGTCACGATTAAAGAGTTATATGTTTAAATCCCGTGAAAAATATAATAGAAATTGCGTAATCGACTAATGACTCGACTCTCCATACACTTCAATTTACCTTGCAATGGACAAATCTTGAAAAACAAACTTAATTTTGGGTGCATGATTATAAACAAATGTGATAATTAAATAAAATGCTACCTTTTTTATAGAGTTATTATAATGCAGATTGAAGTGTACAAAAAATCAAGCAATAAGTGGTGTTACAATTACACAATTACAAAGGTAGATTTTCACTAAAGGGGCTTGAGAAAGTTTTTACCCTCCGTCTTAGCTTTAACTTCACTGCAGTGTTGTCAGATCTTTTGGAAGTCAAATCTCTCAAGAACTGAATTAAACTGGAACTGCTAGCCTTTCCCTCTTGATTACAGTTGGTTTCCAGTTGGTCTGGCAACAGTGAAAACAATGCATACGAAATTTATAATGTTGTTAACTATAATAAGAACTGCTACTTCATGGAGTAAATTTTATATGTTTATTTAAAATTGAAAATTTTGGGAGCTTTCGGACCGCGGTCCTTCCTCAGCCAATTTTTAAAATGAACTAAATTAATTTAATTTTACAAGTAACCAATTTTAATTTTTTTACATAGATTGAAGGTGACATTGCCCCCTTTTTTATATATCGTTATTTATATCATTTTTTATTTAAGTTATAACCTCCCCACCCGCCTATGTTTACTGAACCTTGATCTAAGTTTAAATTTCCTCTATCTTTAATATATACTGATTCCTTAAAACATAGTTTGTACCAATTAGTTTCCTGACATAAAACCCGAGTTAAATCCCAATCAATTTTATGGTCGTTGTTCTGTTTTATATGGGTCGCCAGTCCGTTGGTTTCGTCGTATTTTTTTACAGCGTTTTTTCATTTCCGTTTGTCTTTTTTTAGCTGTCGTTTTGTTTGTCCTATGTATTTTTCATCACATTTACATCTAATTTCATATATTATACCCGTTTTTTCATTTCATCTATTCTCGGTTTATTTTTAATTAATTCTGATTTTAATGTGTTCGTTATTTTGCTAAGGTAATAGTGTGTTTTTTTAATTGTCTGTTTGTGGTTTATCTGATAAACATTCTATTCGTTTTTTAAATGTTTTTACAATGCCTATTTTTATTTTTTCATTATGGGATGATCTAAAATTTAAACAAAATGACCTTGTAAAGGTTTACTTTTTTCTTATTAAAACTAAGGCAAGGTCGTTTTGTCCAGATCTCTTAAACCGAAACGTTGTCGACGTAGGCGTCAGGGAGGGCCGAAAAGACCCCATCTTTCTTAAAGGGAGGGTGAATTGGAAAATGAAGTGATTTTTATCGATTCTTCTACCAATTTTAAGACCAGTCCGCACAGTGAAACATTCAGGAAATACCTCCGAACGATTTTAAAATTCAAATTAGGTTCAGATTTTAAGGATAGTTTTAAACAAGGACTGGCGACCAATCGCGTAACACCCTGCCTTTTTGTTAACAAAATTATCGTGGCACGTTCCGTGTTGAATGAAATTTATCACGAGATTTGATAAAATTAGGCGCGCAACGTGACAATCGTGGCACGGGACATGGAGCGTGTCACGAGAATTTTGTTAACAAAAAGGCAGGGTGTTACGCGATTGGTCACCAGTCCTTGTTTAAAATTATACTTAAAATCTTAACCTAATTTGAACTTTAATATCATTCGGTAGTATTTCCTGAATGTTTCACTGTGCAGACTGGTCTTAAAATTGGTACAAGAATCGATAAAAAAATCACTTGATTTTCTACTTCACCCTCCCTTTAAGAGCATCGGGAGTTCTTCAATAAAAAAGAGAAAAAAAGGGGGTGTCAGAGTGAAACGTTTCGAAAGTATTTCAAGAGGTTATTGGTCTAAAAGAGTTAATCCCTGGGTTGAATTTATTCTCCCCGTTTTTGGTGAGTAAAGGTGTTTTTTTGTTAGAATTTTATGGAAAGTTTCAACAGCCCCCAAATTGTAAAAGATTCCCTACTACCCGCCTTCAACTATTTACGAAAGTGGACAGAGGAAGGAAGGACGCTCCCATTTTTTTTCTCGAAAGTAATAAAAACTTAGTAACTTTTGTGTTTTGGAAAATGGCGCCACCGAAATCAGCCAATTCTCCAATCGGTCTATTCGTTTTAATTAAATGGCCTAATATTGAAAATTGTTGGGATAATTATCCAATTAAGTGCTTAAAAGATGTGGGTTTAGCCTGCAAGATTGCATCTGCTACAGATTATACTCAGTTTATGAATGTGGAAGTTGATGTCAATTGGAAGGAAGGGGAAAAAGCCTCGCCTGGCTTAATAATGGGTGTTGGTGAGTGTACAATTTTCATTAAAATGTTTAACATATAACCAATAGGGAAATTTCAAAAAGTGAAGGAAGCAAACATCAGGCATATCCTTTATCGAGGGGCCAGTCACTTGGCGTAATAAGTGTACACGCTTGTACCTTTGACTGTACTAAATTGATTACGCGTAATCTTTAAAGGTCCTGCCTTTGACTGTACTAAATTGATTACGCGTAATCTTTAAAGGTCCTGCCTTTGACAGTGCTAAAATTATTACGCGTAATCCGAAATCCGTGTACAGGGAATTTGAGAGTGATTAGCCCCTCGTCCTTCCTTGAATCCTTGTGGTCCTGTTGTAGAAATACTGCAGACTCCTAGTAATTAAGGAGCTGCTGCTTTACGCAGAGCTAGAGATAGGAATGTCTAACTGAAATTTCCCCACTAAATGTCAGTGATGATGGAAATGTAGAGAAATGCATAGAAGCTTGATTCAAAAATGTAGTTTTCGCTAAAGGGGCTAGAAGCATTACCTCCCCTCTGCCTCAGCATTGACTTCTTTACAGTGTTGTCAGATATCCAGTGAGGCAGTTCTCGGAAATACTGAACTGGTCTGGAACTACTAGGTTTCTCTCTTGATTGAAAGTTCTAGTGTTGTTAATTTTCCGGAAAAATAAAACGCGGTAAATTTCCCGGAAACGTTTCCACTATACGGAAAATTTTCCGAAAATCGGAAAAATAAAAAAGCCAGAGTTAGCTATGAATCATTGAATTTTCAAAAAAAAAATTATTAATAGAAAATAAAAATGAAAGTCAAAGACTTCTGACTCAATTCACTAGACCTACAATCCTTCCCCTCGCTTTTATTATGATTTTAAATGGACCTTAACCTATAAGAAATATACTAGCTGATGGAGTCCACCAAATCTAAAATATTTTCAGAAAATAAAACAGGGGTAAACTGAAATAGGCCTATCGGTAGCGGAAAAATACGGAAACTTTCGCGAAAAAATACGTCGGTCATTTTCCGGAAAATTTTTCGACTTACAGCCCTAATTGAAGTGCCTCACTGCTGGGCTGGCAACACTGGGGGAACGTCAAAACCCCGTTATATTGAGCTTTTCAGGTGCAGTGGTAGGCGCATATATGAATTTATATAGAAAGTTTTGATCTAGAAGGCAGTTGATTTTAGAAATTTTAACAAAGTATTGATTTCAACTTTGGAGTAATTAATATTTACAGTGTCCAGGGGATTATGGTGGAGAATAACAAGAGGGTCATTGAGTTTTACTAACGTATAATACAATAATTGGTTCAATAAAAAATTAATTATCCTACATAGTCGACTAACATTAAGGTTTCAATGGCATGCAATAAGTTTGGCAAGACTCAATCCGTTTACTTATAAAGGGAAGGTGGAACTATAGAGTAGTGTCAGTGCTACGTATAGCAACGTCACTCCCTTCTATCTCTAAGCTCAGTGTCATCTCCCGTAACACGCGCGAATAATATTCCCTCTTACAAAAGCGCGCTTAGAGGGAGGGATACACTGTCGTCTCCCCTCTCTACTGACATAAGAGGTATGGTGAAAGGCGGAACGCTCGCGAAATATGTCCACTTCAACAATGAGACAAACCCACCTAGAAAGAAAATCTTCACAGTCAGGGTGAAAAACCAGAGCAGAGGTTTTATCCTGCTATTTAAAGGGACACTGAAGTTATATTTAAAGGGGCAATGAAGCTATCTATAAGTTTAATAGACCAATACGAATATTACATGCAGGGAAACAAACTTCCAGGGGTACGTCTCTATAGTGGATAATTTCAATCATGTGAGGAGACACCGCTAGAGGCATGACCGAGTTGGCTAGCCTCTCAGATGCAGTTAGCTTGGGCTGCCTCTAGTGTTGTCTTGTGGCGACAGGGAAGTTATCCAGTATGTGGGCGTGCCCCTGGAAGTTTGTTTCTCTTTAGGTAATATTCGTATTGGTCTATTGAATTTTTTAGGTTCACAATTTTAGGCTAAATTAGCGTCTTCAAAATCCTTGATTCTTAAAATGAATTTAGCCGCACGTTCTGTCAGGCTCTGTGATTGGTTCAACTAATAGCCCCAAAATGTAACCAATTAACACCGCACATGAGTGAAAGTGCCGACGTAGTAAATCAATTTAACAATCAAGAAGAGGCTTTTTAGACCTTACATTTCCAGCTTCAAAAATTCATTAAAAATTAGGCACGATGTATTGGCATGTTTTCTTAATGTGCTCCGACTGCTCTGAGCATACTCTATGGAATACAAATAACTAGTTTGATCACTTCATGCTCCTCTTAACTCGTCTCTATAAGTACTAAATCACTAAGCCTTTTCGAAAATTCACTAAGCCAAACACTTCATGTCACTTCAAAACCTAATAACTACTACTAGTTATTTATATATATATATATATATATATATATATATATATATATATATATATATATATATAATATAATATATATTCTCGATTACCTAATATTATAGGGACAGCGGCCGAAATGGAAAGGAAAAGAAAAAGAGAAAGCTCCAAGAATAACAATCGTCCGACAAATAAAACGGAAGCCCACAAGAAAGTAAAAAAAAAGCTGGTTTTCATCATTATTGCCTCAAATATTTACTGAATGTTTTTGGTTTTACTTTTAAAGCAACATCTCGAGATTTTAACAAATCTTGAAGAATACAAAAATTCCAGGGAAGATAAATTAATTCAGAAAAATGAAAAATTGAAGAAAGAAAATAAATTATTAAAGGAAGAGATAGAAAAACTTCAAAATTTGAGTGGTAGGTGGAAAACTTAATTTGAATTCAAAAATAGTTTGCTAAACAATTATGTCATATGTTAAAGGGAGAATGAAATAACCATTTTTAAATCGATATAGACTCATAAAAGAACATCAAAATCATTTATATATGTGTATTTAATATAACATTTAACGTTTCAGAAATGGCTAGCTGGTTAAGAAGGCTGAAAAAATGTACGAGCAAACTTGAAAATATTGTTTCAAATGGCAGTGCCAACGGTCCTTCAGCCACAAGTGAAGGAAAGGAGTTTGAAATGGTATAATTTTCTATAGTTTATTATAATACATAGTAAAACAATATTTGTACTTTTAGGTCGACTTGGGAAATGGTGTGCAGATACGTAAAGCTGAAGTTATTAACCTAGAGCACTCTTGCAACGGGAACGGAACGTTCTTTGCCCGATCACTGCTGACAGGACTTTTCACACACGCAGAAATATGTGAAGGATCCATCAGTGGAAAAAAATCCAATGCTTTTAAAGATCGCGAAGCAAAAAACCAATTGGATCCAGTAAAAATAAATGCCATCATAGGTAAATATTTTCTAAAAGTTTTGTTTTGGTGTTCGTTTGCGTAGATCTAATATAATTACTATTACCTCTAGACTTTACTATGAATAAATTTCAAGTCACGAAAAAAGAATTGAAGCAAAGTATTCAAAGTAAAATAAAAGAAGTGCGCAGGAAAAGCGAAATTAAAAATTTGTCTATTAACAAGGAATTGGAAATCAATAAAATTAATTCCTCTGCTGCTGAAGCAAGCGGAGTCAATAACGAAGATGGAGGAAATGAACACGCACATGCCACTGATATGGATGTCGAAGTTAATAATGAAGAACAGTAAATTTATTTTACTTGCAATTTAAAAATTAATAAAAAATATTTTCAACATAAAAATTGGTTTTCGATGTGTGCACACACAAGTTATACAAGAAGCGGGAGTTAAAAGGAAATATCCGAGGTAGTTTATTAGAATATCCGAGGTAGTTTATTAGAATATCCGAGGTAGTTTATTAGAATATCCGAGGTAGTTTATTAGAATATCCGAGGTAGTTTATTAGAATATCCGAGGTAGTTTATTGGAATGTCCGAGGTAGTTTATTGGAATGTCCGAGGTAGTTTATTGGAATATCCGAGGTGGTTTATTAGAATATCCGAGGTGGTTTATTAGAATATCCGAGGTGGTTTATTGGAATATCCGAGGTAGTTGAATGGAATATCCGAGCAAGTTGAATGGAATATCCGAAGGAGTTGAAGGGAATGTCCGAGGGAGTTGAAGGGAATATCCGAGCGAGTTGAAGGGAATATCCGAGCGAGTTGAAGGGAATATCCGAGGGAGTTGAAGGGAATATCCGAGGGAGTTGAAGGGAATATCCGAGGGAGTTGAAGGGAATATCCGAGGGAGTTGGGGGGAATATCCGAGGGAGTTGAAGGGAATATCCGAGGGAGTTGAAGGGAATATCCGAGGGAGTTGAAGGGAATATCCGAGGGGGTTGAAGGGAATATCCGAGGGGGTTGAAGGGAATAACCGAGGGAGTTGAAGGGAATATCCGAGGGAGTTGAAGGGAATATCCGAGGGAGTTGAAGGGAATATCCGAGGGAGTTGAAGGGAATATCCGAGGGAGTTGAAGGGAATATCCGAGGGAGTTGAAGGGAATATCCGAGGGAGTTGAAGGGAATATCCGAGGGAGTTGAAGGGAATATCCGAGGGAGTTGAAGGGAATATCCGAGGGAGTTGAAGGGAATATCCGAGGGAGTTGAAGGCGATTTCCGAGGGAGTTGAAGGCGATTTCCGAGGGAGTTGAAGGCGATTTCCGAGGGAGTTGAAGGCGATTTCCGAGGGAGTTGAAGGCGATTTCCGAGGGAGTTGAAGGCGATTTCCGAGGGAGTTGAATGGAATATCCGAGGGAGTTGAATGGAATGTCCGAGGGAGTTGAATGGAATATCCGAGGGAGTTGAATGGAATATCCGAGGGAGTTGAATGGAATATCCGAGGGAGTTGAATGGAATATCCGAGGGAGTTGAAGAGAATATACGAGCGAGTTGAATGGAATAACCGAGGTGGTTGAAGAGAATATTCGAGGGAGTAAAAGGGAATATCCGAGGGAGTAAAAGGGAATATCCGAGGGAGTAAAAGGGAATATCCGAGGGAGTAAAAGGGAATATCCGAGGGAGTAAAAGGGAATATCCGAGGGAGTAAAAGGGAATATCCGAGGGAGTAAAAGGGAATATCCGAGGGAGTAAAAGGGAATATCCGAGGGAGTAAAAGGGAATATCCGAGGGAGTAAAAGGGAATATCCGAGGGAGTAAAAGGGAATATCCGAGGGAGTTCATGGGAATATCTGAGGGGGTTCATGGGAATATCCGAGGGGGTTCATGGGAATATCCGAGGGAATCGATAAAAGAATTGTTTTAAGAATTATTAAGAAAACTTTCTTAAGAGAATGTAAGTAATATTTTCCTAAGAAACACGAAGAATACTTCTTTGTAAAAAGAGGCCAAATATACAAAGGATTCTAAAGGAATATTCCAAGGAATATCTTAAGAATTTTACAAATACATTTTCTCAAGAAATCCAAAGAAACATTTTGTAAGGGTTCTGTCAGCGTTAGTATTGAGAGACCTCTTATCTTTATCGCCAGAGGTAAATTCAGTGAAAAAAGAGTCATTCAAACTAGGTAAACCACAATTCAAACACGCGAAGCCAGAGTCCTCAAGATGAAGAGATTTTTTTAAAACATTCGAAGGAGGGGTATGAAAGAAAAGGCGGGTCTTATTTTCGTTATGGCGTTGTATGTATATCCGGGTCAAATAAACGTCGTCTGCCCCTTCGTCTGCCAAGTTGAAATGGGCTCGGATTGTAATTTTTGAAAGAACATTGTTTATAAATGGAAGTTACACAAGACATAGGGCTTGCAACTGAAAAAAAAAGGGAAGACCCAAGAAAATTAAAAGTGAGTTAGAATTGAGTAAAAATCTTCATAGATAATACAACACGAACAGGTTTTAACCAAACACTAAGCTCACAAAACTCCTGGCCATTAACTAAGCCTTGGTTAACTTCATCATATTCGTTTACAAAATCATGAGGATAGTAGACATGATTGGCTTAAGAAAGAATTAGCGAACACTTTTCACCCTTACAGATGTACTCCAAATCCAAAACACCGGCACCAAATTCACTAACTACCTTCTTAATTGCTATAAAAAACAATTCCCGAATAATTTCCGGACCCTCGCTTTTAGACGGCGCCATTTTGAACCCCTGTGAAGACGCTTATCTGTGCAACCATAGCCCACTCGATCCGCGCTCCCGGACGTAGTGCTGCTTGCGCAAGAAGGGTCCTAGTCATAGCGACAGAGGTAAACAGGAATTACGTATTTTTGGCCCTCCTTGTCCGCAACGTCACCAATACGTAGTTTTAGTGAGCCAATAAGATAATTAAATTTTTTGGTTACGTTTCGAAGGAAGGGGCTCCATACTCGGCTATGAGTCGGACTGATGTGAAGGCCAAACGTTGAACATTCCGTCTTAAAAAATAAATCTAAGAGAATATAGATGCCAGTATACAGACAAGATTGTCCATATACGGTGGTACTTAGTGTAGCTGGGTGGAGGGGTTCATTTCTCACCCCTCCCCTTTTCTACCTATCTCTTGCCTCTAGTTGGTACCGTGCCATAGGGGGGGAATATGGTTGGGGGATTGAGGACGTCACGTATCACGTGATGTTGTTGGCGCGAAATTTGAATTTATAGAGAATTTTTGGTGTATCGGTATGACGTCACGTAATTTATTGGTGTTGAAGGCTTTCATATTCCATAGTGGTATTATTTAGGTGTATTTTGAGGATATTGTGTACATTTAGGGGATGATTTATTGGTAATCAGTAGGCCCTTTCTACACCATCCTGTAATGTTATTCTGTGTATGATTTTAAGGTATCTCCATGTATGCTTATGTTATACTAAAGAACTGGTTTTAATTAGAATATGATTTACGTAGTTTATTAAAAATTAAGCTACAACGCGGTTCTAGATGTACTCATGTTTTGTATTGTTATTATTTTGGTGTATCTTTAGGATACTGTGTACATTTAGGGTATGATTTATTGGTAATTCTATATGTTCAGTAGACCCTTTCTACACACACCCTTTACGTAATGTTGTTCTTTGTATGATTTTAAGGTCTTTCTTAAGTTTCTCTTATATTAAAGAACCAGTTTTAATTGAGATAAGGTTTACGTAGTTTATAGAAAAGGGTACAAATTAAGCTACGATGCGGTTCTATAGTGGGGTGTACTCATGTTTTGTATTGGTTAGTAAACGAGTTACAGGGTTAGAACAATAGTACATTTTAGTATTATAAAGGGAAATTACGGCAGTTTTTACACAATTTTGTCGCATATCAATAAGCTTTAATTATTTAAGATGAACAAATGTTACTAAAAAAACTCAGAACATAAGGATTACACAAGTTTTCATACGATTTGGTGAATAAATACAATAATAATTGACTAAAGTACAAAGGCTTATGCTATTGTAGATCCTGAAAAATATAGGTTTATGCTATTATAGGCTTATTCTATGGTAGATCATGGTAGGTTTATGCTATATTTGATCTTGAAAGATAGGTTTATGATATTGTAAGCTTATTATGTTAGATCCTGAATGATTGGTCTATGCTAGGTTATTCTATGATAGATCCTGAAAGACCGGCTTATGCTAGGTTATTCTAGCTGTATAGGCGGAAGAATCAGAGTCCCGTAGATCTAGGGGTATTATTTTTGTATATCTTTAGGATATTGTATACAATTAGGATATGATTTCTTGGTATTTCTGTAGGTTCAGTAGACCCTTTCTACACCATCCTGTAATGCTATTCTCTGTATGATTTTGAGGTCTCCAAGTATGCTTATGTCATATTAAAGAACAAGTTTTAATTGAGATATGGTTTACATTGCCAATTATAGTTACAAATTAAGCTACGGCGCTGTTCTAGGTGTACTCATGTTTTGTATTGTTATTATTAGGTGTATCTTTAAGATATTGTGTACATTTAGGATATGATTTATTGGTAATTCTATAGGTTCAGTAAACCCTTTCTACACACACCCTTCCCGTAATGTTATTCTTTGTACGATTTTAAGGTCTCCATGTATGTTTACGTCATACTAAAGAACTAGATTAGGTTTACGTAGTTTATTGAAAATGAAGCTACGACGCGGTTCCAGGTGTTCTCCTTTTTTGAATTGGTTATCAAGTTACTGGGTTAGAACAATAGTACATTTTAATATCTTAAAAGGGGAATTACGGCATTTTTTACACTATTTTGTAGCATATCAATTCGTTAAAATGATCAAGAAAAATCAGAACATAAGGATTACACTAGTTTTGATACGATTTAGTGAATAAATAATTAACAATAATTAAATACAAAGGCTTATGCTATTGTAGATCGTGAAAAATATAGGTTTAGGCTAGGTTATTCTATGATAGATCCTGGTAGGTTTATACTATATTAGAGCTTGAAAAATAGGTTTATGCTAGGTTATTCTATGGTAAATCGTGGTAGGTTTATGCTATATTAGAGATTGAAGGATAGGTTTATGCTGTTGTAGGCTTATTCCATGGTATTTCCTGGTAGGTTTATACTATACTAGTTCTTGAAAAATAGATTAGTGCTAGGTTTATTCTTTGGTAAATGCTGAAAAATATAGTCTTATGCTAGGTTATTCTATATTAGATCCTGAAAAGGATAGGCTTATGCTGGGTTATTCTATTTGTATAGGCGGAAGAATCAGAGTTTGTATTAGGTTTAGAACATTTAATGAGCACGAAAATCTGATTTTTTTCAAAGAAATATTACTACAGTTTTTTCATTCGAATACTACTAAAATACCCATGAATATTGATTAAAATACGAACATTTATATAATACTACCTAAAAAAACACCAATTTTACCCTGAACAAGTGGCTTATTAGAAACTAATACTGAATTTCATACGAATAATTCTAAATTACAAGTGATCTATATAAAATATATGCAAAAGTTATAGCTGACTACTACTAAAATACACATATAAATGCTAGTATTTTAATCAATAGTCATAACACAAGCTAAAAAATAACTGGCATTTATATAACACAACCTAAAAAACCCCATTTTTACCCTCTACAAGTGGCTTATTAGAAACTAATACTGAATTTCATACGAATAATACTAGATTACACGTGATTTATATAAAATACATGCAAAGGTTATAGCTGACTACTACTAGAGTACACATGAATATCGAGTAAAATACAAACATTGTTATGATGCAAAGTGAAACATACCCTTTTTTATGAAGCAAAAGTTGATTTGTATTAACTATGATGCTTCCAAAATTCTATTTCATCTCAAAAGTCACTGCCGTACCTGATTTAAATCTCTGGTGAATCATCTGTCCATTTGTAACACGGGCACAAGTCCTTAATCCGGTATTTAAACTCACCGCACAGTGTACAAAAGTTTCGCTCGTCAAGAAGATGTCTTCGCTCTTTATGGGTCGACATACGGATAAGGTTTTTGGATTGAACTAAAACGCATCGTCTGAAGTGCGCACAGTCACGTGATGTGCAGAAATAATTTAATTGGGCGCAGTCAGGCACGTCTTTTAAAGTCCCAGCACAATGAGGGCAGTGTAGATGACCCGTACGTGGCATGGGGGCATACCCTAGTTTTTTGAGGTTTTCATGAACATTTCCGGCCATACCGAAAGAGATGTGGTCAGATGAATGAAATATACCGGTATATAACTTATTATGCTAAAAAACTTACCGATCTTAACATTTCCGAGTAAAGTATACACGAATATGGCTAGACTGTCTCTTATGTTTTCTATTTAGCACACATTTTAAGGGAAATTTTTACCAAAACAAGAATTACATATTACGTAAGGTGCATCGGAAGAAACACCTGATTTCTTACTAGTCTAGATTTGTCACCAACCTTTCTCTCCAGAGTTCGGAAGTGAAATGACTCTATAGTTTACAAAATCCCCTTTTGGCCACCCAGGAGTGTGTTATATGACATTAAGGGGGGAGGGGGGTCGAACATGGTTCATAACAAAAAAATTTATCCCAATCTGTTTTTTTTACTTATAGTTAAACACGTTCAGACGTGTCGTAATGGCTTTTGGGGGCGTGGTCGAACCAGTTGTATTGTTATCAATGGAATTTATTTTGTCCTTTCTTTAATTGGACCACCCACCAGGTTTTATGACATTACAAGGGGGCGAGGGTAAACCTTTATCCCCATCTTTTTTTTATTTATAAGTAAACACGTTCAGACGTATCTTAAGGGCTTTGGGGTGGTGGTCGTACCATTTGTATTGCTCTGAATGGAATTTGTATTTAGAGTGATTTATTACTTTGTTAATTGGTGGCCCATCCTACCACCAAACATTTAATTGATTTCAGGTGGTTGCCCCGAGGGCATTATCCGGGCAAGTCTCAACAAGTTATGTTTTTGTAGCGTTAGCAGAGATACAACATATCATTAGACCGAAGCATTAACCTAATACGTAATATATTTATCAAAATTATCAACCTCGTAATCAAAAATTTGTGGAAAACGTAAAACAGTATTGAAAGAAGCGTCATTCACAACGCATTTCGTGTTAGAAGTAAAAAACAATCGAAACGTTTTTGATCATTTGGGTTACAATGGACCGACACGAAAACGATAATTTGAAATTCCTAAAACCCCATAGGAATACATGGGAAAATGAATACACCACCGAAACGAAATCAGTCGTTTAGCATACTTTCTACCGACACGAAACAGGTCATTTGAAAAAAATTTCAAATGTTAAAAACGTTGAGTTAAATTTTAGCTAAATTTTTCAAAATTACCCTATGTTTCACCAAAAAAACTTTTAATTTAGCACCGATTAAGAATTTAGGATACATTCCTTAACGGTATATACTCCAGACAAGGGGGGTGGGAGGGGGAAGGAGATCAACAAAGATCTTAAGGGCATAATAAAATGATTGTAAAAATAACTCACTCTGACACGCTGAAGAGTCCGTTACCATTAGGTGCGGGAGGTTGCTACGTTCTCCCCATCCCCATTGTATGTTGCGAGTTGTTATGGAGTCAAGTACACAAAGGTTGACGAGATTACGCCAGATCTTGGAGATAAACCCTCAAAAACTACTTATTGTACTATTTATTTTATTGATCTTGGGAATGCTGGAATTCCTTAATCTCTGGTTTCAGAGTTTGGACGAGATTGTTTAAAGAATGACGTCATCTTACAAACATGTTGAAACGCGCCCGTAAAGAATAACTTAATCCTTTGTTAAGAAATACTCTTTGTTATCTCTTTTGTATTTTTAAAAAATAAATGTGTCACCTTTTAATACTGTTTTCTTTTATTTCATATACTAAGTAATGGGGGGTAAAAGAGAGGGGTAGGAACTGTTGGTGATAAATAAATCGAATATTTCTATCATCATATTCATTCATCATCATGAACTCGGAGCTGCAGAGATATCATACTTTTTTCTCCTATCCACAAGATGGAAACTATAAAAAAGCTTTAAGCAGAGCGGGGTTTTATTCGTTACATACCGATGATCTAGTACAGTGCTTCGAATGCAACGGCATTTTATTAGCCTGGAAACCCACTGATAATCCTTACGAAGAACATTTGAAACATTTCCCTAAGTGCAACTTTATCAGAGGTAGGCACACAAAAAACCCAGCTCTGCTTAAAGCTTTTTTATACTTTCCATCTTCTGGCCAGGATTAAAAAGTATGATATCTCTGCAGCTCCGAGTTCATGACGATGAATGAATATGATGATAGAAATATTCGATTTATTTATCACCAATAGTTACTATCCCTCTCTTTTACCCCCCCCCCATTTCTTAATATATGAAATAAAAGAAAACAGTATTAAAAGGTGACACATTATTATATATATTATAAATTTAACTACTTAAATAAAATCTTAATAAAAAAATTAGACCTAATAAAAATTAAAGAATATGAACAAATAAGGTATTATAATATATCCGTTGAAAAATACCTCCTCATAAGCATAAACATTTCCCCACTCCTGATCCCCCAAAAATTTCTCCCCAACCTAAATCTCCTTTTACAAAAGAAACTCTGTTTACCTTAAAAAAATTACTTATAAAAAATGAGGCCAGACTTAATAAAAACCTCATAGAAATAAAATAATAAAAAATAATACTACTATAAAGATTTATAAACATTTCTATAATAGGTAATCAAAACCAAAAAAATAAAAAAACACCAATCAAAGTAAATATTTTTTCACCGGGAGACAAAACAACTAAAGCACTATAATTAAATAATAATCAACTCATCATACCACCAAAAATTACCCCTAGTTGAAAGAAAAAAAATAGAAAAATTTATC
Source organism: Phalangium opilio (assembly GCF_054372755.1). NCBI lineage: Eukaryota > Metazoa > Arthropoda > Arachnida > Opiliones > Phalangiidae > Phalangium > Phalangium opilio. The sequence goes on from NW_028324203.1 coordinate 1,279,355, forward strand.
TCTTTTCTTTCAGAATAATTAAAAAAATGTACCCCTATATATCCATTTAATAACAAATTATAAATTAAACGTGAATTGTAAACAACAGTGGAAAAAACTCCTAAAAAAAATAAAAATATATAATAACCCACACCCCTCTGTTAAAAATAACTCAATAATTAAATCCTTTGAATAAAACCCACAACTAAAAGGGATACCCCCTAATCTTAAAAAACTTAATAATATCCCATAACCTAGCATAGGAGAAAAATTTAACAAACCCCTAATATCCGAATATCTTGTAATCCATTACCTCTATGAATCATCGAACCAGCGCATAAAAATAATAAAGCCTTAAAAATTGCATGAGTCAATATATGAAAATAAGCTCACTCCCAAAGACCCAAAGATAAACTGAACATTATTAAAGCTAACTGACTTAAAGTTGATAAAGCAATGACCCTTTTAAAATCTATTTCTATACATGCCCCCACCCCTGATAATAATAAAGTTAATAATGAAGTATATATTATAACTCTCCCATAAACTCTGAATAAAAAAAGATCATGAAAACGAATTAATAAAAATACTCCAGCTGTAACTAAAGTAGAAGAATGAACTTAAGAAGAGACAGGGGTGAGGGCAGCTATAGCTGCTGGAAGTCAAGAAGAATAAGGAATTTGCGCTCTTTTAGTTATGGCCGCTAATAAAAATACAACTAAATAACCAAACGGATAAAAGGTCCAAATTTAAACTATTAAAAAAAAATAAAATCCCAGCCCCCCCCCCCCCCCCAAATTTACTATCGCGAGAATACCCAAAAGAATCCCTACATCACCTTCCCGATTTCTCAAAACTGTTAATATACCTACATTAAAAGAACGAATATTTTGATAATAAATTACCAAGGCATAAGAAATTAAACCTAAACCATCCCAACCTAACAGTAAACTTATTAAATTGGGACTCAAGACTAATAAAGCTACTGAAAGAATGAATAATAAAACTAAAGAAAAAAACCGTACCTCTCTGCCATCACCCATCATATAAGAGTGGCTATAAACAAATACAAAAAAAGAAATTAAAAGAACAACGGATAAAAACACAACCCCCACTCAATCAAATTATAAAATAAAACCCCCACTCCCAGAAGCACTAAACAGTTCACACTCATACAAAAATACTTGCCCAGACCAGCTCAAATAAAAAAAATTGACATTTACTTAAAAGGAGCCCTATCTTTAATCCCACAAATTAAATTTTTTTATTAAACTACTAAAGTTAAATAATAAGACCGAAATTTAAAACTAATAATAACAAGGGATAAATATGCCCCCATAAAACCAAATTTTCCCTTAAACTTCTTGGGTAGAATCTTCTAAAAGTTCAAAATCGACCATGTTGGCTCAAAGAAAATAAATATAAAGAATAACATCCAGCCAAAAAAAAAAATATACACCCTAAAGGAAATATTAATCAACATCTAACTTGAACTACCCCAAATGAAAGAAACAATTCCCCCACTAAATTTAGAAAAGGAGGAGCAGCCATATTTCTCACACTTAAAATAAATCACAAAAATGAAAAACTAGGTAAAACTAAGATTAACCCACGAAGAAGGAGAAGTCTTCATGTATGTAAGCGCTCATAAATCATATTTACAATAGCAAACAACCCAGAAGAAGTAAATCCATGGGAAAGTATTATAATAACTGAGCCAAGATAACCATAAACTGATAGTCTAAAAACACCCCCAAGAAACATACTTATATGCCCTACCGAAGAATAAGCATCTAACCCCTTTATATCTCTTTGGGACAAACATAAAAATCTTATAATTACCCCTCCCCCTATAAAAAAGATAAAAGAATATCACCATACTCAACTAAAAACCCTAAATATAACGGGATTAACCGTAGCATACCATACCCCCCTATTTTTAGCATTACGCCAGCCAAAATCATTGAACCAAAAACAGGTGCTTCTACATGAGCCTTTGGTAGTCATAAATGCACTATATACCCATGTAACTTAATTAAGAAAGCTAAATAAATAAAAAAAATAGGAAGAACTTCTTAGACTACTCAGGCTATAGTAAAAAACATTTATAGTACCTAAATCCCACCCTATCCTAATAAGAGAGGTAAAGAACCAAATATAGTATAAAATAATATATAAACCCCAGCTTTTCTGGTTGAAAACCATACCCAACAATTAATAAAAGAGGTACTAAAGACGCTTCAAAAGAAAAATAAAAATATAATAAATCTATAGCTAGAAAAGTGAGCACTAAAGTTAATAATATAAATACACATAAAACTTTGTATCATAAAAAATTAAAATTTTCCCTTTTAATTCCGCCTCTGGCTAATAAACCTAAATATAAAATTCAAAGGGTTAGAAAAACTAAAGAATAGCTTAACAAATCACACGCAAAAACTATAGAAATTTGAGAAACCCCCTCTATAGGGTAAACTATTACTCAACCTAAACAAGATAGGCCTAATAAAGTTAACAAAACATAATAAGGTAATTTTATTCTAAGAACTATTAAAGAAAATCAAAAAAATAAAAGCTAACATTGAAGAAAATTTAAGAGCTACAAAGTTCTCCACCATATCCCTTTACTAATCTCACTAAAATTCCCAGACCAAAACTTCCTTCACATACTACCACAAAAAGATATAGCATTATTATAATACAATTATTTATCCCACCGGATAATGAAAATACCAACAACAAAAAAACAGCTAATATTAAAAATTCTAATCTCAAAACTACTACTAACAAATGATAACGTCTTAACACTACACATATTAATCCCCCAAAAAATAAACAAAAAACATGAAAATTTAATATAACCATTAAAGCTTTAATAGTTTATAATAAAACCTTGGTTTTGTAAACCAAAATAGAACTAATACTTAAAGCTTTAAGAGAACTACATAGTAATTTTAATTCCCAAAATTAATATTATAACTTATAACTATCTCTTAAAAATTTTACTTTTCATCTTAACCTTATTGATATTACTTAGTATATACACAATTCACCAACTAGTTATTATCTTAAGATTGATTAGATCCGTTATTATTATTTCAGTAATAACCTTTATAGCCACAAAAATTTCACTATTTGGGTATATAATTATTTTAATACTTTTGGGGGGATTAATTATTCTATTTATTTATATAGCTTCAATTGCCCCAAATGAGCCTATCTACACTAAGCATCTTAAACTACTAACTCTAGCTTCAATTTTAATCACAATAATAATAAAAAATTTTGAAGAATTTTACCCCTTGAGTTCTAACAAGCCAAATGAAATTATTATACTAATGAGAAACCCTACTCTAATTACATTAAGCGCCACATATTTATTTATTACCTTAATTGCCGTGGTACAAATCACAAAAATTAAAACAGGGCCTTTACGATCACAATTTTAATTAAATGACAATACCAATTCGAAAAACACACCCACTAATTAAAGTAATTAATTCTGCCCTAATTGATCTCCCAGCACCTTCTAATATTTCTTATTGATGAAATTTTGGGTCCCTTCTAATTTTATGCTTGATCCTCCAAATCATAACAGGAATTTTCTTAGCTATACACTATACCGCTGATGTAAACTTAGCTTTTAATTCATTATCCCATATTATACGGGATGGAAATATAGGTTGGATATTTCGGTTTGCACATGCAAATGGAGCTAGCTTATTCTTTATCTGCATCTATTTACACATTGGGCGAGGATTATATTATGGGTCTTATAAGTCTTCTACTGTTTGAATAACAGGAATTATCATCTTATTCATTTTAATGGCTACAGCATTCCTAGGTTATGTGTTACCTTGGGGACAAATATCTTTTTGGGGGGCCACCGTCATTACTAACCTATTCTCTGCCATTCCTTATATTGGAAGAAGCTTAGTTACATGATTATGAGGGGGTTTCTCAGTTGATAACCCCACTCTGACACGATTCTTTACTCAACATTTTATACTTCCTTTTATCCTAGCAGCAATAATCTTTATTCATATTGTTTTTCTTCACCAGAAAGGTTCTAATAATCCCTAAGGTTTAAAAAGAAATATTGACAAAATCCCTTTCCACCCTTACTTTACTATTAAAGATGTTTTAGGGTATTCAATCGTACTAACTTTATTCATTTCCCTAGTTTTAACTTCTCCTAACCTTCTAGGAGATCCTGAAAATTTCAACCCTGCAAATAGCTTAGTAACCCCTTTACATATCCAACCTGAATGATACTTCTTATTCGCCTACGCAATCTTGCGATCTATTCCTAATAAACTTGGGGGTGTCTTAGCCTTAGTATTATCTATTGCTATCCTAATGGTTATACCTTTAATAAAAAGAAATTTTCAAACACTACAGTTTTACCCTCTAAACCAAGTTCTATTTTGGTCATGAGCTAACATCCTAATTTTATTAACCTGAATTGGAGCTTCCCCTGTTGAAGATCCATACCTAATAATAGGGCAAGTTCTTACTGTATTATATTTTTCTTATTTTATTTCTAACCCTTTGCTTACTTTAATGCAAGATAACCTAATCAAAAAAATTTAATCGTTTAGCTAATTTTAAGCATTTGTTTTGAAAGCATCTTATAGGTTTACACCTAACGATTTTCAAAATTTGAAACTAGACTAATACTACCCCAAATACAAATAAGAAAAAACCTAAAACTAAAGGTAAAAATCTCTTTCATGCTAGCATCATCAACTTATCATAACGGAAACGAGGAAAAGAGCCACGCACTCATAAAAAAACAAATATTAAAACTAAGACTAATAAAGAAAAACTTAAATTTAAAACAAAAAATAAATAAAGAGTAAAAATACACATAAAAATAATATTAGAATACTCTGCAATAAAAATTAGAGCAAAACCCCCTGCACCATATTCAATATTAAAACCAGATACAAGCTCTGATTCCCCTTCAGCAAAATCAAAGGGACTACGGTTAGTCTCAGCTAAACAAGAAATTACTCAGATGAATAATAATAAAAAATATAATACAAACTTAGTGGTCCCAAAAGAATCAAAAGTAAAAAGATTATAATCCCCAGGTAAAATTACTAAAGACAATAAAATTAAAGCTAGTCTAACTTCATAGGAAACCGTCTGGGCTACAGCACGATAACAACCTAGCATCGCATAGGCTGAATTTCTTCTCCAACCACAACCTAATAAGGGATAAACCCCTAGACTAGAAATAACTAAAAATAGGACCACCCCTCAAACTAGATTAAAACCTTCCCAAATAAATAAAAATAAACTATAATAAATAAAAGCCAAAAATAAACCTAAAATAGGTCTTAAGTAGAATAAAACCTTTATTTCTTAAATAAGGTCATACCTGCTCCTTAACTATTAACTTTAAACCATCAGCAAAAGGCTGTAATAACCCTATAAACCCTACTTTATTTGGACCTTTTCGAATTTGAATATACCCTAAAACTTTTCGCTCTAGTAAAGTATAAAAAGCTACTCCAATTAACATACAAACTAATAAAAATATATAACTCAATAATACTATTATTAAAGAGAAAAATCTTCTATTAATGAAGCTTAAATTCATCGCACTTAATCTGCCACATTAATTAAGTATTCATTATTCAATTTCTACTAAGTCTAATAAATAAATTTATTTCTTTTACTTTCAAAAAATAATGTGCTAAACACCAAAACTTAGGGCCAGGCCCTAACAGCCCCTATATCTCTTAAATTTTATTTTAATAACTTTGATATCTATTATATATTACTCCTTATTTTTTACAATAATAATTTTTACAAATTAATAAACACACGTTATTAATACACTTTAATATAAAAGATAAATAGATAGTTTAAAAATAAAAGAAGTTTTTACACCCTTAATTTTTTTTAAAAAACCCTTAAAAATTAAGGGTGTAAAAGACATAAATAATATTTTAATGTCATAACGTAAACTTTTAAATTAGTATTAAATATGACAATGTATTTATTTATAATAAGGAGAGCCTCAGGACAATTTTTAGAAATGTCAGAATGTCTGCTTTTAATTTTTGGGTTAATTTGTATTTTATCTAAGGAACTTATTTAATTGTCATGTGAACATGGTATAATTAAAAAACATTAAAGTTTATTTTAAATAAGATTTATTTACAATAAAATGTATACTATCAAAGATAACATTTTTCAATGATCCCATTTGGGCTTTATATAAATTTCACCCCTAATTAAATTGTAAATTTAACTCAATCAATCTGACAAAATGGAGACTAAAAAAGAGTAAAACTTTGTTAGCTTTATTATAGCCACCCTTTATTTATAAGGTACTTTTTTATTATAAAATTTTTTTAAAATAATTTTGATTAAAAAATCCTTTCGTACTAATTTAATCCATAAATAATTAACTAAAGATAGAAACCAACCTGGCTTACACCGGTTTGAACTCAAATCATGTAAAATATTACTAGTCGAACACACTATCTTTTAAAGCTTCTGCACCCTAAAGAAATTTTAATTCAACATCGAGGTCATAATCCCATTCTTCGATTTGAACTCCCTAAACGGATTATGCTGTTATCCCTAAAGTAACTTAATCTTCTTATCAATAAAATTGGATCAAAAATTTTAAAATATATTAGTTTTGACTTTAACATACCACCCCAGTAAAATTTTTAGTAAAAAATAATATGTCTAAAACTAAATTTTACTTAAAATAAAGCTTTATAGGGTCTTATCGTCCCTTAAATAAATTTTTGCATTATTCCAAAAAATTAAAATTCAAAGTATTTTTTTAAGACAGCTAATTTTCGTTAACCCCTTCATACAAGATCCCAATTAAGGACCAAATGATTATGCTACCTTTGCACAGTCAGTATACTGCGGCTATTTAATAAATAATAATATCATAGAGCAGGGCTTATTTTAATTTAATACCTTAAAAAATGTTTTTGATAAACAGTCGAAAAATATTTTGCCAAGTTCCTTAAAAAAATATAATTTTATTTAAAAGGTACCTTTAAACTTATTAAAAATCCCTTAAATATTTTTCTACTAATAATCTCATTATAAAAAAATTTTAAATTTTTTAACCTTTTTTTTATTTAATTAATATAAATTTACTAAACATATGCTATTAAACAAATAGCCACTTTAAAGCCTACATACCCATAATTAATATTGTTATATAATTATTAAAATACTAAGCTTAGCCCTAATAAATTAAATATTTAAAAATAACAAAGTCTAAACACCTATCTAAAATAATTTTTAAAGAAACCAGATAACAAAAAAAGCGAATAACATCTCACTACTATATAAAAATTTAATTAACTTTTGTCACAGTTAACTCTTTAATTAAATTTATATAACTCTTATTTTATCGGGAAAAAAATATTTTAAATATTAAAATTCCCTGATACAAAAGGTACTAACATTTAATTTATTCTATAACCATTAAATTATTTTCCCTCACGGAACAAGCAAATAAAATTTTTCTTTAATAATAATAAGTATTTAAAATAAACATTTTTAATAATAAAATTACAAAACTTAATTAATAAAATAACCTAATCAAAATGCCTCTTAATAAGAAGATCACCTTAGTGTAAATAAATTGCTATAAAAGCTTCATTTTGCTAATCTAGATTCAAGTTCCCTTAAACTTACTTTGTTACGACTTATCTAGCTTTAAGAACCAGAGTGACTGGCGATATGTACATGTTTTATAGCCTATTTCAAATAAGCATATTATTCTTAGTCGTTTGCCGATGAGGAAGTGAGAAGGAGTTAAGGGGGAGGGCTCCCCTAAATCAGTGTAAGTGTAAGTCATCGGTCTGGAATTCAAAACTGCTTCTATCTCCGCCAGGCTGCTTGTTAGCTCTTCATAGGGTCTTCTTGAGGCATCTCTTCACTGACTGTACTATCCTCTCCCAAAAGCCTCCCCACCAAGCCGCTCTCTCAACGATATATTTCCAATCTATGCATTGTTGTCCCAGGAAGTTCCGGAAATCGTCTTCGTTTATCCTTCCGTAAAGAGTTTTTAACTCTTTCTCAGCTCTCTTGAATGTTTTCGCATTGTCCGAGTATACCGTAGTGACGAGTCCTCTTCGGGCAATGAAACGTCGAAAGGATAATATAAATTTCTCCGTGCTCAGATCCGTTACTGCCTCCAAATGCACTGCTCTGGTGACTGCGCATGTATAGAGCGCGATGTACGCCTTCTCGTGTTTTTCTCCGCTCCCTATGAATAGAGGGCCGGCAAAGTCAACTCCTGTGGTAGCAAATGGAGGTGTTTCTACTATTCGATCGACTGGTAAAGGTGCTGTTATCTGAGCTGCAGGCTTTGTCCGGAATCTTCTACATCTACCACATCGGTTTACGACTCTTTTGACTAACTGGCGTCCTTGCGGTATCCAAAATTCTCCTCGTAATTGCGCCAAGGTGCTTTCAAGTCCACAATGTTTCACCCTTTGATGAGCCTCGATCGCTATTATCTGTGTTAGCCAATTATTTGCGGGAATGATGAGTGGGTGTTTAAGTTCATCACTGATATTGGCGAATTGAAGTCGTCCTCCCAAACGTATGACATCGTTGTCGAGGAATGGACGAAACTGAAGGAGTTTCGATGTCTTCGCTAATGGTTCGCCTGCTTGTAGGCAATGGTAGTCATCCGGATAGCTCTCTTTTTGAATTTCTCGTACCCAGAAGAGTTTGGAATCTTGAAGTTCGGCAGCCGACAGAGGTCCCTTGCGTCTTTCATCGTTTGCGATTCTTATATTGTGGATGAAGCGACGTACCCATGCCGTCACTCTGTACACACGGCTGATTCGGCTGTATCTCTTTATGTCCAAAAGCGGTTCTGTTGTGACGCGGCAAAACCAACGTGATAATGTTCCTCTTCTCCTTGGTAACTGACTCGTCTAGAGTACAGACCGTTGACCTGGATTGACATGGCCATTGATCTCTCTTTTCCGAAAGCCAGCTTGGACTTTTCCACCATAGAGCTGTCTTGTTCAAGGTGTCTACCGAGCAGCCTCTTGACGCTAGATCCGCAGGATTCTCCTTTCCAGCTACATGTGACCAGCAATTCGGATTGGTACTTGACTGGATCTCCATCACCCTGTTGGCGACAAAGGGTTTCCACTCCCTCGACACACCACGGATCCAGTGTAGCGTTATCTCTGAGTCGGTCCAGCATCGGTAAGCAGTAATTGCTCCTTCAAAACTTTCCATCGTCGTCTTCAGTAGGCGAGATCCAATGAAAGCTGCCATAAGCTCAAGCCTTGGTATGGTGAGTGACTTTATCGGGGCGACTCTGGTTTTCGACGATAATAATGAGACTCCAATTTCTCCCTTGTCCGTCTCGTAACGAATATACGCCACTGCTCCATAGGCCGACTCGCTCGCGTCACAGAAAAGGTGAATCTCTCTATCGACAACCTTTCCATGGATTCCAGAATAGTACCATCGTGGAATCGACATTTTCCCGAACTCCTTCAGCTCTTTGACCCAGTCGTTCCATAACGTTAGAATGTCAGAAGGTAACTTGTCGTCCCAACCAACGCCTTTTATCCACAGTTTCTGAAAAAGGCACTTGACTCTGATGAGATATGGTGATAACAGTCCGATCGGGTCAAATAGTCTAGCCGCCGCCTTGAGTACCCCTCTCTTTGTATCTTGGGTCTCCCTCAGGAACGCCAGTAGAGTAGATATATCGAAAGTTAGGATGTCTTTCTTCGGGTTCCAAGCTATCCCAAGTACTTTCAGCAAGTTGGAGTTTGATTCTTGGTTCAATAGCGTCACTGGTGCTTGATCTTCGGACCATTGAATTGCGAGCTCATCACAGTTCGTAACCCACTTGCGTAGGTTCATCCCAGCTTCGGAAAATATCTGTCTCGATCCATGGTAGATTTCCTTTGTCTGAATTGAAGCAGGATTATTAGCAAATCTGGGACTAAACTTGGTCCAACGTGTAGGCAAGAGTTTAACGCTGGCGATCCTTTCTCATGGGCGGAAGCATCATGGACTACTCTGAGCTTTGTAGTGGCCTTATCTTCTCGGAGGACTGGGAAATGCGGAAGGTAATGCACTCCGTTTCTCATGGCGATATTCTCTTCAGGTACTCGTTCAGCAAAGCCCTGAGCCAGCATCTCGTCTATGGCGTCTTCGTATCTCTGGAACAGAACGGGATCATGTCGTAGCTTCTTGATAAGAGAACCCAATCGCTTGGTAGACAAGGCGATGTTATCCCCAATTTTGTCTTTGTTGTCCTTCCATGGAAGACTGGTTTTGTATCTTCCATCCTCAAATTCCAGAGTGTCTTCATGACTGGCAAGTACACTTTCCTCGACCATGGTTTGTGTATTCTCTTCCTTTATCCCCAAGGATTCAATCTCCCAGAAGGCTTTGAGAGATTTCGCAAGTTCTTCATTCTGGATTCCGACCCTCATGACTTGAATTGAGTTGACCGCCACAGATTGATTTTGAACTCCGTGCACCGACCATCCGAATACGCTCTTTAACAGCTACCAGGGAATTATCGAGCCTCCTCGTCTCTCCAGTATTTAGAGACCAGAAATAGTCGACGCCAATTAAAATGGGTACATCCTGCGAAACGGAGACTCCTTCGATTTGGTCCATATCGCCCAGCGTTATTTCTTTCTCGTCCAATTGCTGTCGAATGCATTCCCCAGGAACCGTAACGATAGCTCCACTGATGGTTGGTACCTCTAAGGCTTCTATTTGGGCAGTGATGTTGGAATCCATTACGCTTCGAAGTGTTAATTTTACAGTTCTTCTGGTGACTCTTTCCGGCTCTGATTTCCCAAAGGCAAATACGTTGACGAGTTCCTCCTTTACGACAGGTAATTTTAAGCTTCGTACCAAATCTTCTCGTACGAAGGTTCCTTCGCTAGCCCCATCAAATAAACATCTCACGGGAGCCCTGGTATTTCTTCCTTCTGCGTAGACAACGACAGTTTGAAGAAATAACTTGCGTCGAATTTCTTTCTCTGGCGGCCGTGGGATAAAAGTTGTCATGGTGAGGGACCTTTTCTCGGGTTCTTGATGTTTCTCACTTTCGTCCGGTTTTCCGTTCCAGATTTTGGAGTCTCATTGAATCTCTGCCGACAGATGGATGCATGATGCTTTCTCCCACAGTGTTGACATTTTGCTTTTGAAGTGCAACGGCGTACCGGGTGACCTTGACTCAAGCAAAGGAAACATCTATTCTGGTTCCTTATCTGCTCACCTTTCTGCTCTAATGATAAGGTTTCGCATTCTTCCGTTCGATGCTCCGTACTTCCACAGAAAAGGCTGGTTTTCGAGACGGCAGTCTTGAGGACCGCTGTTGTTGGGACACGGCTCTTTGGATTCTGCAGACACTTGAAATAACTAGGCTCATGTTTCGATTTGTGTGAACTCCAACGTCCCACGCCTGCAGCTCTACCCTCTTCTTCGGCTCTATTAGGTACGCATAGGACCATGGTCTTTTCTCGGCTCTCCACCTCTCGCTTGAGATGATTCAACAGATGTCTCGCGTCTTGTTCCTCGTCTGCATAGTTTTTGTTAAAGTCCAATAGGATCTCTTGTGGCAGGAGTCGCGTAAGAATGGGGTATAAGAAGGTTCCATATGTCTCCATGGTCGTTCCCAATGCTTCAAGACTCTTTACTTGTATTTCACAAGTATCATATAGCTGTCTTAGCAATATTACCTCCGTGGCTGTCCTTACAGGTTGTAGATGCAATAGCGTTACCATATGGCTGTTGACGGCTTGAGACTTCTTGCCGAAACGTTCATTAAGCTTCTCTACCACCGCTCTGTAGTTCTCGTCCGACAGCGAGTAACCTCCAATAGCCCTCGAGGAATGACTTTAAGTATACAAACTTGTCTACAGTCGCCAATGCTGGATTATGGTGTATGGATGCTTCGAACTGTCCCCAGAAGTTCTGCCAGCACGAGAAGTCCCCACTGAACTTGGGAATGGTCAAATGAGGTAGCTTTACGGTTGCTCTGATCCCGCGGTTTCTCTCTCTATTAGGTTGATCTTGAGCTTCCAAACTTGACCGGAATGACTAGTCTCCTCTTTGAACCTCTAGGGATTTAATTGCTCTGTTCAATTTCGTTCTCCATTTGATTATCTTCACTTTGTAGTCTTCAGATACCGCGATCTCCATTTCGATCTCGTCTTCGTCCATTGGCTCTTGGATCTGAATATTCAGCTCATTAAGACTGGTGTTCTTGCTTTCCAGCTGTTCCAGAATCTCTTCTAACTCGTCCTTGACCAAATTGTCTTCTTCTAAGGCTTTCTCGAGCTGGTTTAGCAACTTAGTGGTTCTTTGACGAAGTACACCTCTAGCTTTCTTTGCGGCTTCCATACCGTGGATCAGTCAATATAGCACCTCTACAAGTCCCTCTCAATGACTTCCCTTGAACTGTCTCGTAATTCTTCTCTATTCGAATGCCACGATATTTACTTCTCGTTCTCTGCTCCCGGGTTTCGGCACCAAAATGTCGCGACTATTCTTCCCTTGTTCAAGGTTGTGATAAATTGACTAATTCTTGATACGGATATTAACTTAATAATTCAGTTTATTAGTTTAAAAACATTACAGCAAAATTACTTTAACTGCGCGTCAATTGTTTTGACTTAAAATTAAGTTACTCCGCCGAGATCTCTAAGATAACTGACCCTTTTTACAAAATGGAATGGGTTTTTATACAAACATAAAAGTCATTTTTTACCAGAATAATCTATTAGATATCGAAGTTCAAACACGGCTTGTTTTCTAAGTTAACAGTTAAGGTTTTTATGTTCAGTTCAATTTAGTTCAGTTTAGTTTAGCTTGGAGGTGATCGATCAGAAGTGGCGACACACCTAGTTTCATTGGTAAGGTTACGCGCATCACGTGACCACGCAAATGAAATTCAAAATATAGTGGGTTTTTCATACTAGCTTAGGCCTTTGAAGCAACGCCGCCTATATTACGTGTTCACTGCACATGTAGAGATAATTTTTAATTTTAACGGGAGTTAATTCGACCCTTCCTCAGGCTTTACTCCATCTTAAACACTTATCTAGTAGCGTTTTTGGTGTAGTGAAAGAGTAAAAAACCGTTACCTTTACTTCAGTTTTATCTAAAAACCATAATTTACTATTAATAAAAAATAAAATAATGATAAATGTTCCGTTAAAGCAGAAGCCGATTAGGCTTTACACATGAAGTACGTAACATGTGCCTGGGGGAGCTACACGATATTCTCTAAGCTCCTAGGAAAGAACCTCCCCTTACGCGGAGGGAAATAGTTCAGTAACGCAACTATTTCGGATCCATCCGATCCTTCCGCCAAAAGAACCGATTTACCACGTACTTTAATTCGAGAACTACTATAAAGACTGAGTAGGGTGTCTAAAATACTCTTAAGATAAAACTATTCACAATACCAAAGATTATTTGGGTGTAAGGCACGAAAAATCTTATAAATCTGGGTAGCTTTTCCTTGGACTATTTAAGACGCCGTGCATCTGTTTTTAACGAGGTATTTTTCTGTTCTAGCCGTTACGGCAAACCCCGGCCGCCGGCTGATCGAGATGCGCCGCTCGGCCTTAGCCGCTGATATTTAGCCAAGGCTTAGTGTAGTTTTCGTGTCAAATTTTTTTCACTGAGCTACATTTATGTTGAAATTTAAAGAAAATCTTATAATATTTAATTCGAAACTTGAGCTTTAAAACGTTAAATATTTTATAACGACTACCGAATGCCATAGGCGTAGAGTTCTATAGGCCCGTGGGGCCCGAGCCCCCCCAAAAATTTTAGAAATGGCCACGGGCCCCTCCAAAAATTTGTCATCCATAATATCGAAATCATGAAGATAGTGACCTCATAAAAATAATTTTTGCTTTTAACTGACTGCAAAAACCCATTAAAACCACCACAGAGCAGTGTTTTCCGAACAGAATAGTTTTATTTTTTATCTGTAAAATGTAAACAAGACGACCCAAGGGCTGGGCCACATGCCCTCATCGTTATCTTCTAAATTTTTCTTACATCAATAAATTTACTTATGTTATAATTGTAATAGCCCGGTTCCGAGAAGCTTTTGCTTTAAAAATTCCCCACGATTTCTTTGAATGTTGAAATAGAGGAGTGGGATTGAAAGCGTGAAATACTTGTCGACGGGTAATAGGAATTTTAAAGGGAGTATTAAACCTTCCATTTTAAGGCTATATCATAATCCTCTCTCTCTCTCTCTCTCTCGCTTGAAACATAGTGCAAATGTGAAACAAACTATGCTTAACCTTACTAGTACAATTTAATGCAATGCTTAATCCTCTCATATTCACTCTTACTTCAATGACGAACGAAAAATATCACCTCACCATAATCCTCTCCCATCAGCTCCCATTGACTTTCCCTTCAATGAGGAACGAAAAAATTTATACTGCCAAAGGCAGTTCAATGAAGGCAGTACAGAGATATTCCTTCAATGCCACCGCCAACAGGGCAGGTCATACTAATGTCCACATCGTAGATGTACATCATACGATGTGGCTAAAAGTGTGGTTTCTAAGAGATTTTTTTTCCATTTCGTTGATAAAGTGAGTTGAACGGTCAAGGCAGAAGCGGCTGGCATCCCATCCTAACCAAATTGGCTGGTTTTCATGGTTTTCACGTCAATTAAATTTAGATACTACAACAATTTCGTTGACCGTTGACACATATAATGGAAGGAATGAGGGATGGGATTGAAAAGTACAACTGGTCTTCTGAAAAAAAACCCGTTTCTAGCATGCTCTAGTCTAGTATAGTCTGAAGCCGATTAGGCTTTACACATGAAGTACGTAACATGTGCCATTGTGCCTGGAGGAGCTACACGATATTCTCTAAGCTCCTAGGAAAAAAAACCACCATATGCGGAGGAACATTATTCGGTAAGGCGGCTCCTTCGGATCCTTGCGATCCTTCCGCTTTAAGAACCGATTTACCAGGTACATAAATTAGGGAACTACTATAAAGACTGAATATTCTTTAGTTAAAACTATACACAATACCAAAGATTACTTGGGAGTAAGGCACGACCATCTTATCAATCTGGGTAGCTTTAGCTTAGACTATTTATTTACTATTTATTACGAGGATTTTTTTCTCTTCTCGCGGCTACGGTGAACCCAGCCCCTGGCGGCTCGGGAATCGGGAAACCGCTGATACCTAGCCGAGGCTTAGAGTAGTTTTCTAGTCTAATTCGCAGAGCTATTTTTCTGTTGAAATTAAAAAAATTCTTATAATATTTAGTTGAATACTTATTAAATGACTCGAAAATTTCAAAACTTGAGCTTTAAAACGTTTAATATAATATAATATAACGACTAACGAACGATACCGCAAATTTGCCTTTCAAGCTTCCCGGTTATGTCGCCGGCGAGGTCGAGTCGAGGTCCCATGCAAGAAAATAGTAATAGCCGCCGCCGATTGGTCTGGCTTTAAAGAAGCTATCTATGGTTAGAGGGCTTTTGATTGGTTAAAAGCTTTTTTGTTCGTCTGTTTAGTTTTTACTTCGGTTATGTCATGAAATCTATGGCCAAAGCTATGGAAAAGTGGGACTTACGTACTTTATGTGTGAAGCATAATCCGCTTTTGGAATAGTGCGACGAATGTAAGGCCAGGGATAATAGATGCTTTAAGAGGGATTCGAAGGGAGACGGAAATTACGACGGAGTCATCGGCTTGTCATGCGCAGTACAGTCTACCGGACTTCTAGATTTTAGTGCAATTCAAAGCCAAATCAAGGATGATGGCGGGAGGATGCGAAATCTGAGAGAAAAAGGCGCGCTGTGGAACGGCTTAGGTCCGGTGGAACGCAAAAAATGGGGCAAGACGGCGCGCGTTATTGATCCCCGTTGAAAAACCCTCTGCCGCAGTCTCGTCTGAACGTACGTGAAAATACTCGAGCTGATCATCCCTCTTTAAAAATTTAGTATCCCTGGAAAGGCGTAGCGCTGGCCAACTCCATAGAGTAGATAAACAATTTTCAAAATTTTTTCCGAGGCACAAGTGTAAATTAGTCTTATGGGTTAAGTCGCTCTCATGGTTTCCTAAGTTGATGATTTTCCCGAGAGTTAAAGTGGTCTCGGAATTTTTGTAAGGATTTTTACATTCGCATTTTAATGCGCAAATACGGATAAATTTGTTTTAAAACGGCCTAGATTATCTTTAGAGGAAAACATAGTACATGGATATACTTAATGAATATACTATATAATGTAGTATATATAAATTTATTGCTTAATATTCGTTAGGAATTTATATACATCATATGCATGCATCATGTATTGGTCCAGGCCGGTTGGAACGGGCCCCACCAAACATTTACGAAACTCTACGCCTATGTCCAAGCTCCTGGGAAAAAACCTCCCTTATGCGGAGGAATATAATTCGGTAGGGCGGCTCCTTCGGATCCTTGCGATCCTTCCGCTTTAAGAACCGATTTACCAGGTACATAAATTAGGAAACTACTATAAAGACTGAATATTCTTTAGTTAAAACTATACACAATACCAAAGATTATTTGGGAGTAAGGCCTTAAAATGTTATCAATCTGGGTAGCTTTTGCTTAGACAATTTAAGACGCCGTGTATCTGGTTTTTACGAGGATTTTTTTCTGTTCTCGCGGCTACGTCGAGCCCAGCCGTTGGAGGCTCGGGAATCGGGATACCGCCGATACCTAGCCGAGGCTTAGTTAGTTTTCGAGTCTACTATTATTCGCAGAGCTATTTTTCAGTTGAAATTAAAAAAATTATAATATTTAGTTGACTTATTAAATGACTGGAAAATTTTCGAAACTTGAGCTTTAAAACGTTGAATATAATATAACGACTAACGAATGATACCGCAAATTTGCCTTTCAAGCTTCCCGGTTATGTCGCCGGCGAGGTCCAGTCGAGGTCCCATGCAAGAAAATAGTAATAGCCGTCGCCGATTGGTCTGGCATTAAAGAGGCTATCTACGGTTAGGGGACTTATGATTGGTTAAAAGCTTTTTTGTTCGTCTGGTTAGTTTTTACTTCGGGAATGTCATGAAATATATGGCCAAAGCTATGGAAAATTGGGACTTACGTACTTTATGTGTGAAGCATAATCCGCTTTTGGAATAATGCGACGAATGTAAGGCCAGGGATACTAGTTGCTTTAAGAGGAATTCGAAGGGAGACGGAAATTACAACAGAGTTATCAGCGTGTCATGCGCAGTACAATCTACCGGACTTCTAGATTTTAGTGCAAATCAAAGCCGAATCAAGGATGATGGCGGGAGGATGCGAAATCTGAGAGAAATAGGCGCGCTGTGGAACGGCTTAGGTCCGGTGAAGCGCAATAAATGGGGGAAATACTCGGAATAGGAATTCAATTTGTCCTTGATAGGGAAAAACAAGACGGCGCGCATTATTTATCCCTATTAAAAAACCCTCTGCCGCAGTCTCGTCTGAACGTACGTGAAAGGCTCGGGTTGATAATCCCTCTTTAAACATCTAGTATCCCTGGTAAGGCGCGGCGCTGGTAAAACTCCATAGAGTTGATAAACAATTTTCAAAATGTTTTTCGAGGCACAAGTATAAATTAGTCTTATGGGTTAAGTCGCTCTCATGGTTTTCTAAGTTAGTGATTTTCCCGAGTTTTGAAAGTGGTCTCGAAATTTTTGTAAGGATTTTTACATTCGCATTGTAATGCGCAAATACGAATAAATTTATTTTAAAACGGCCTAGATTATCTTTAGAGGAAAACATAGCACATGGATATACTTAATAAATATACTATATAATGTAGTATATATAAATTTAGAACTTAATTTTCGTTAGGAATTTATTTACATCAGATGTATGCATCATGCATGATGCTATCTATGTATTGGTCCAGGCCGGTTGGGCCGGGCCCCACCAAACATTTTCGAAACTCTACGCCTATGCCGAATGCTACCGCAAATTGGCCTTCCCGGCTATGTCGACGGCGAGGTCGAGTCGAGATCCCAAGCAAGAAAATAGTAATAGCCGTCGCCGATTGATATGGCATTAAAGAGGTTATCTATGGTTAGGAGGCTCATGATTGGTTAAAAGCTTTTTTGTTCGTCTGCTTAGTTTTTACTTCGGGAATATCATGAAATCCATGGCCAAAGCTATGGAAAAGTGGGACTTCCGTACTTTATGTGTGGAGTATAATCCGCTTTTGGTTAAAGGACTAAAAAAATGTAGCGCGACGCGTTAAGCCTTTAACAAAAATTAAAACCAACGAACAGTCGACGCGCGATGACGATGTGCGCAGAACTAGGTGCGCGGCTAACAATCTCCCAGAACGAGTGAAATGGGGGAAACCACGGCCGATTATCTGTAAGCGCGTTACAATGGGAAAATGGGCAGTCGAAGACTCCCTCACCCCTATATCCTCCTAGGTATTATATCGCATTATTGTCTGCTTTGCTTTTTTACCACTTCCACAATTTATAAACAAATTATTTAACTAAAAAAATAGAGATAAGAATGACATTTTTGACCAATAGAAGTAGCTATATATAAAGTTTGTGGGTGGAGTCAAAATATAAGTAGACGAAGTTTCTCTATGCAATATGCAAAGATGGGATTAGAGGCTAAAACTAATCCGTTTTTGCAACTGCTCTGTATTACACTCTGAAAATAACACTTACCGAGTATTTATGAGTGCCTGAATGTCTCGAAGAAAACCCTTCCTCATACCTAATGTCAGTGGTAACCAAAATAACGGTGCCGATATTCTATATTTTCTGTTTGGAAAACAAGCCTTGTTGATTGCGTAACATATAGGTATTATTTATAAGATCACGGTTTTTCCATCGTTAATTTCTTGCATGTTTTTATCGGCTAACATATCAGGTATTAGCATAGCTCCTTCCGTTCTTTCAAATTGTTCCCAAATGCGAATGTGAGCCATAATTTCCGAATACTTGATAACAGAACAACAAAATTTCAATCATTATTCTCCGAGATGTCAGTTAATTCTTTATTTTTAGAACTAAGATACCCGACTATAGTCTTTGCATGATGTGGCTTTTTAAGAAACTAACGGTTTATAAAACTTTTAATTTAAATAAATGATTGGTGTTTAATTCTAATGCTACAGTGGCAAGGATCTGGAAAAGAATGTTCTTAACAATAATTTAATTTCTCTTTATTGACGAGGATGTCATGGAGAGGTATAACACTGGATGTCTGTGTGTGTCTGTCTGTCTTTCTGTCCCCGCGTTCGCAGATGATTAATCGGAGCAAACGTATTCGAAATATCCGCTTTCGCAGTTCACAGAGAGCAATATTAACCTCTACTCCATTATCAACGTTAGGGTTAAGACGTACGCGGCGATCGAATAGGGTTACGAGAAAGGTCTAGCCTCCCAATGGCTGGGCTTCCACTAAAGGTTCACACGATTGAGCTATTTCTTATCCCTTATATTGAACCGCTCAACTTATATACCCCAAATTTCCAAAAATTGTTAAAGGGGCCATACGAATTCAAACGTCAACAATACCTATGTTTAAAATTACTTAGTAATAACGTTTCTTCAAACGACTGAACTAGAATTAAGGTAAATGACTGATGATTAAAGTAATTAATATCAATTATATTTATTTAATTAAAACCTCTTAATTGGAGAGATGGCTCTCGTCTCGACTCGGAGATGTATATTTTGGTTTCCCAACTTGTCATATTTTCTTCAAGGCTTGTTTATAAATACAATAGTTTTACTTGAAAATGCTGCTGAAACATTGAAGCTCTCGCTACACTTATTTTCAGGTTGGGCAATTCCAGAATATCTTGAAGATTTTCGATAAATGTCTCCATGGTCATAGCAAATAATGCAACTAAAATACAAGCGAATGCTTTTGGAGCTACCATAACAAGGGTTAACCATAGAGTGACAATCCTTCTTGATAATGTGTTCAGTTCCTTCTGGTTTATAGCTAAAGTGGATGATATAATAATTTAGATTACTTTAAATTTAGGAGCAACAAGTTGGGAAAACCAAAATATTACCTCTCCGTGTCAAGAGGTCTACTACTACAAACGTATTTACCTAGATATGGAATTATTTCACTTTTTTGAAGTAAAAATTTACGAAATATTGAAGCAGTATTCCAAACATAGCGAATGTACAGTAAAGCAGACAACATTTTACATCCAATAAGGATAAATCTTGGACACATGGAAATCAGTCAATGGGGAAAAGAACAGGAAATGAAGTCTACGCTTCAGCTGTTTACCCTATATTCTGAAAGCTACATTCACAACTGGTTTTCAGTGTAAACACTATCGTCTCGTCTCACCTCAACAATATTCTTAGTTTGCCAACATGAATGTTAACGTTAAATAACACCAAAGCTAAATTGTAGCTAGACGCACTAATAGTCAATGCGCACCATAAAGAGAAGAATAAGTCTGTAGTTACTACCCGTTTACCATTAGCCCTTTTACTAACCTTATAATTATTATTTAAGAGTGTATTTAACTTTCGGCTCACTTTGAACCGTTGATGTCTGTTCATTTCAGACACGAAAATCAAAGCCAAGAGTTTACTTCACCTCAGGCCTCAATTATTTACTCTTTGTTTCACTCAGCCTATTGCGGATAATACTTGTTATACGCGCCGGAGTCTAGGTCTTAGTTTTCTTCATGAAATCACTAAACCAAGGATTATTCTATATACAGATGTAGTATAGCTTAAGCAATATATAAACAGCCATTTCAAATAACAATATTAAAAAAAATCTTTGGAATATCAAAATGAAACAGAGCTTTAAAGCTACAAAAGTACTAAATGCATCATAATTACGAAAAATACTTCCACATATTCACTTTATATTATGGAAAAAGGGAATATTAAGGTTCTGTATGATTTCTTAACACATCAACACAAGGCTAACTGCTAACGCGACGCACTAGTGTAACAATGGACGGACACACACAGACAACAAGAGTAACAAGGAGTATAAACCCATTAGTGGAAGCAGTATTTTTTTTCCGAAACAATCTCGCTTATGTTTATCCTCTCTAGACTTCGCTAAAAACGTATTACTACTACGTAAAATATTAATAGACAGGCAAGGATTGATACCATTAAAGAAGGAGCGCAATATTATCCATATTTTCATTTCATATACAGAGAAAAGAAATTATTATGTTTCTGAGAGGAGCTTCCCATTTTGGTTGTTGTTTTGAAAAATATATCGCAATGCACGGGCCTTGATACATAGGAGGCAATGAATGAAATATATCGCATGCACGGGCCTTGGCAGATATAGGAGGCGATGATAATCTCTCTCTTTGCACGAGAGGTTTATCTTTAATATTTAAATAAAAATAATTATTTTTAATTATTTTAATCTTCAATAATTAACATTAATAATAGTTAAATCGTTTAAAATAAAGTTATACCTATTATCATCTCAAACTTTGCTAATATTGACGTTTAAAGTGAAGGGTACCCCTCTTGCCCACTTTCTTCAAATTTTGGGGTATATATACGATTCGTTTCAATTATAATAGTAAGGAAAAAGCGCAATTGCGAAAACCTTTGGTGGCGATCCCACCTTAGGGAGGCTAGACGTTTCTCGTAACCCTAGCTGATCGCCGCGTATATCCTAAAACCAAACGATGATAATGGAGTAGAAGCCAATGATACAGATTGGTGTCTATGTGGAATAGACGGAAGACCAGTGGATGGTGGTGTTAGAAGCCAATGATACAGATTGGTGTCTATGTGGAGTAGACGGAAGACCAGTGGATGGTGGTGTTTAGGAGCCAGTATGCACAGACTGGTGTCCTAGTGGGATGGACAAAGACCAGAAGATGGTGGTGATTAGAAGCCAGTATGTACAGACTGGTGTCCAAGTGGAATGGACGAAGACCAGAAGATGGTGGTGATTAGAAGCCAATATGTACAGACTTGTGTCCAAGTGGAATGGACGAAGACCAGAAGATGGTGGTGATTAGAAGCCAGTATGTACAGACTGGTGTCCATGTGGGATGGACGAAGACCAGAAGATGGTGGTGCTTAGAAGCCAGTATGTACAGACTGGTGTACATATGGGATGGACGAAGACCAAACATGGTGGTGTGAGAACTCAAGTATAGAGTAGCCAACGGAGAGAAATACAATTTTCTAAATTTCTGTGACCTGTCAATGCGGTCCGGAAATTGGGAACATGTTTGCTCCGATACGCAAACTGCGAACGCGGTCACGTGGGTGTAACAACGGACAGACACACAGACACACACACACACAGACACACACACAGACACGGCCGTTACAGAACCTCTCCTGGACTACGTCACACGGAGAGGTAACAAAGGAGCTTAATTGCGTTCTGGCAGAAGTTAGTGTAAAACGAAGTAAAATATTCTAATGCTCCTCGGTGCTTCCTCTTGTGTTGAAAATTTCCCTGATTTCACTGAAAGCAATATTCGCTTCTACTCCACTATCATCGTTAGGGTTAAGATGTAGGTGGCGATCGACTCGGCCAATCAAGAATTAATTTACCATAAGAATGTCTAAGTCACTAGATTTTACGCTTCTACTCTTACGCCGGTGTTAGTGGACAAGTAAGCTACACCCTTTTCATGTCCGTCATTGCTCTGCGCTTTCCTATTGGATCCCGTGGGGATAGGTCATACAGACGCGATTGACGTCTTCCGAATAGAGAGAAAAAACCTCGAGCAAAGTAAACTGAAAATGAAGGCTGCCAGCGGTGCTGAAACGGTTAGGGAATGGTTTTTAATTGCCATCAACAAGTTAGTTAAAGGTTTTGAACCTAACTTAATGGATTTTGAATATGTGTCTCTACGAGAAACACGTTCGTTCTATGATTATTTCTAAATTGAACCAAGTGTACTATACTTATGATTTCGTGAGTTCCAAAAACCAAACCAAGGCTTAACGAAAAGGTAAAAGAGATAGCGGTTGGAAAACATAGAGTAAGATAAAATTTGAAGTTCCGCCCTGGTATCCAGCCTCCCCCCTCCCATGAGGGGAGATTGTCGACTATCACGCGCGCACCGGACGCCTTTTTAGGCCTTCTTATAGTTAATTCCTTCTTGATTGAAATTAAATAAGTTGATCGAAAAACCCGAATCCTCGCAAATATTTTGTTAATTATTAGAATTTTACTTGATAGAAGTTACTTTTTCACTTTGTTAGGCTGGCGTGCCACAATTTGAGAGTCAATAATAATGATGTAACAATGGCAAAAGGCAAATGTCGACACCAGACTGGAAATGTAATCGATTATAAGTTTTTGAAGTTACACGTACGTGGATCTTGTTCAGATTTACCATCAAATCCATTGACAAGAATGAGATCGAAGATGACAGTGACAATTTTGGTGCCCCTGACAATATGATCGTCTCGGTAAAGTCTAAAAGCCACTGGAAATAAGTCCTTTCACCTTGCTTAAAGTGGAAATATCCACTGGACCCAGAATAATGTCCAAACCCCAGAAAACTGAATACTAACTTATAACCTCAATGTGGTTTATCATTGATCTAGATAATGCCTAACCCTTTACAATCTACCGGGATGTTGAAACTCTGTAACTTACGGTTGGTAATTCTCCACCCTTGGTTACGTCTATGACATCCAAGGTTCCGATATTTTCGTAAACAAGACTATTGAGCGAAATATTATCTTACAAACGTCAACTATTTTTTTAAATCATTTTATCCATTTACGTATAATTATGAATCATGGTTCCATATCCGATGGCATCGTAAATTTTTTTCTTTTCCATCGCAATTGCATCCAACTCCTAGGAAAGATAATTTTATAAAAACAGAACAGTAAACGCCATTTGAATATTAAAAAAATTTTTAATTTATACCTCAAGAAATCCGTAAGTCTGATGTAAGAGAAAATATTGTTAAAAGGAACTGCTTTTCTCGGTTTCGTCCAGTAAATACTTACTTGTACTTGAAGTATCTATCGGGAAAAGGTTTTTCATATTTACCAGTGGCGGCCGACATCTGTGAACTCCTTTACGCAATCAATGAATCGCTCGCCAATAAACTCTCGCGAAACTTAACGCAAAGAGTCAAATAAAACATCCTAATTGTTTATATTGATCTGTTCTGTTTAAATGTATGCTTTAGAAAAACGAATTATTTATTTATTTATCAAATATAGTCTAAATCTGTTGCCAAAGCGACGAAGCGTTGTTTCGTTTCCTTCCGAGCCGCGCGCCACGTGAATACCTTTGTTTTCCGAAATTCGGTTGCTGATTTACATCAATATTGCCAATCACCCTAAACCATAGATACGGCAAGAATGTTTTGTAGAAAACGTTTTTCATTATGTGTATTGCCATACTTCGCGTTTCACTTACTTTTGCTCTAGACCTGACTTGTTTACATGCAAAACAAAACACTAGAGGAAAACTTTGTATGATTTCCCTTGAGGTATCTCAGAAGCTAATTAAAAGGGAATACGAATTTACAATTTCATATCATATTTTACCACGAAAGTGGTATTATGTTACACTTTCGAGTCTCTACTTTCAAAATATCAAGTTTTTGATAAAATTGAAATAAATTTTTATTTTTAAAACGCATTGAAAAATCACTAAAACTCAGTTTCGATATATCAATAATTTTGTCTTGTCGAGCTTGTTCGCCCGTTTGATGACATCACTATGAAGAGAGGAAAAAAGCGCGGGAATCCTACACGCGTCTTGAGCTTCTCGTCAGTCTAAACTCTGGGTCTGATAGCGGAGAGTGGCACCATCTCACGTGAAAAATATAACTGTGACGTCAGCCTACGGGAAACGTTTAGCCTTTCATAAAAAGTGGATTTCAAATCATTTCATATGAAGCATTCTCAAATGCATTTTGCCAAATAACCAGAAATCGGAGATTTAAGAGCTTGATATTTCTGAATTCACAAAAATTAATTCTATATTTTTTGTATATAAATCAGAGGTTTTTCAAAGGAAGCTTCTCATTCCCATTAAGCTCATTGTCTTTCTTGAATAAAAGGAATTGTGTTTGTTTGTCGAAAATCGTTAAACGCACCATTTAGTTACAAGGTTTATGACTTTATTAAATGATAATTCGAAAGTTATCTGGCGGAAAAATAATGATGAAATTAATTTCATTTAGCGTGCGAAGGAAAGAAACTAATCATGACGCTCGACACGAAAACCAAAGGAGATTAAACCTAGCTACGAAACGCCATGGAATTGATTGAGTACATTGGGATAGAAATACATTTCTACGTAGGTAGAATTCGGGTAAACGATATGGACCCTTAAAACAACCACCGGGCAAAGACAAGTGTCTTAATCATCTCTACGGATTCAGGTAATTACCGTATTGCTCCAACTCCTTCATTTTTCGAAAGATAATTTAGACGTCAATAACCACATCATCGTAGTTAAGGTGACGTTTTATTGATGAGATAAAAGTTTCGAGATGTTTAAACCGTGTTTAATGTAATGTGTTTGTTTACAAAGAATTACCAAAGCAACACCAACAAAAACATTATGGTTAAATAGTATCGGTGTATTTTCTGTCTTTACTCGAGTCTTCACGATTAATTTTATTCTAGATTTGTGCTTGACATACATCATGTCGTCTGATGACGAACATTTGAATTTAGCAAAACGAAATGGAGTCAATTGTTTTCAATGTCCGGTTGAAAGTTGTGAGATTTTATGTCGTTTGTAAATATTTGTCATTGTTTCGAAATCAATAAGGTATAGAATAAATGAATAAAAATGTAACAACAGCTGGAGAGGGACCTCGGTCCGAAAGCTCCCGTGATAACACTTTAAATTAAAGTTTTTTTAAAAAATCCTCCATGAAGTAGCAGATCTCATTTTAATTTTAATTTATAAATAAAATAAGGTGTACTTTTTTGTAAAACTAGAGATGGCCGATACCAGGCTTAACCCGATACCGATCGATACCGGTGCAAACATGAACCTATGATCCAAAACCCGATACTTCAACCGATACCGATATATTTAGTATGACAGTGCCATTTACGTATGTTTTAAAAATACAAGGAAATAATAATTTCCTGAATTATACTACCAATTACTATGTTTAGAGGTACTTCCAAAATAATATCACGGCTTATTGACATTCATAGAAATGTATTAACACCATCAATACATTACTGAAAGACCTAAAAATGTCATGTAGCGCCATATAACGCATTTTAATCGAGTATCCGTTTAGTATCATATTTAACCAACCGATCCTATACTATCGGTGACGATACCCATATGGGTATCGGCACCGGTTTATCCCTATGTAAAACGTTTCGATTGGTTGATTTTCTCTTTAATCAATTCTGTATTTCTTCCAGCCGAGGATTATTTCAACGAACAAGATGGCGACGCAAACGGATAAAGTCGATAAAGTGAGGTAAAAGACGCTACAAACGGCGAATAACGACAGGTCAGACGCGTTCTTCATTGGACGTTCCCATTTAACGAAATCCATGGCGTAATCCCCTGGGAAATCATAGTAACGCAAAGCTTTCGTCTCGAAAAAAAGGAGCATTCTAAATAATAATCAAAACCAAGTTAGTTTGCAGTGAACAACTTATGAATGGATATCGATTACTCTTTTTCGAAATTTTCACGAAAGATCGGGTTGATGAAAAAGGATGAATTGGCAGGCAAGACGACGTAATCGCTTTGAAGCGATTTCGAAAAGTAGAATGCATCCAATTTGGTTTTCCATTCGCTGATGATGCCATTGTCTTGCTTAAGAACGTAACTCAACGCAGCAGACAAAAAATTTTGGTTCAAAATCAAAGCTTTATGGCCGTGTACAACTTCCTGGTACACTTCTGACGAAACCAGGTCGAAAGGATCGCAAAAATTCTCTTCATTCAAGTGATTCTTCATCCAATTATCGAGCTTCTCCTCTTTCTTGGCCTAATAAATTGCCCAAATTATTTTTGAGAGGACCGAACTGGAATTATAACAAGCAAACGCTTACTCTATTGCTTAGAATGTTGTGAACCAATCCGTCTTTCATTATAAGTGGTTGAACATTGGCGTGACTCTGCATGTGTTGAAGATCTTCGATCGTTTCGATGAATAAATATTTCTCACTGAAGAACTCGGACTTGAGGAAACAACTCACGAGGAACCCAATAAAGGTGACGCCGATTACCCAAAACGCGTAGGCAAGACGCTCGGAAATATGATCCAATTGAGCAGGGTACGCTGCGTAACACGACAGATAAAATGTCTTTCCCAAATTACTGCGATTTTTGAGAGGTGAAATTACTTACGTTCAAAGAAAAATACGGAAAAGACGTCCCTTAAAACTATCAGATATCGCTTGATTACTTGATTGAAGTTACTTCTTGGCTTTGTTAGGATGGCAAGCAACATTTTGTGAGTCAATAACAATGATGTAACAATGGCGAAAAAGCAAATGCCGACACCAGACTGGAAATGTAATCGATTAAAAGTTTATGGAGTTACATGTACGCAAATCTTGACATGAAGTACCATCAAATCCATGGACAAAAACGAGAGCGAAGATGACAGTGACAATTTTGGTGCCCCTGACAATATGATCGTCTCGGTGAAGTCGTAAAAACCACTGGAAACAAGTCCTTTCACCATGCTTAAAGTGGAAATATCCACTGGTGCAAGTATAAGGTCCAACCTCTGAAAATACCTCAGAAAACTGAAAACTAACCAATGACCACAATGTTTTTCGGCATTGATCTAGATAATGATTGCCTTCCAAAGGAAATGATCAACCTCCTACGATCTAAGGGGATGTTGAAACTGTAACTTACAGTTGCTAAGTCTCCACCCTTGGGAATGTCTATGACGTCCAAGCCTGTGATAGGTTCGTAAATAGGGCTATTGAACGAAATATTATCTTGAAAACATCAGCTATTTTTCAAACCATTTTAAACATTTACGTGAAATTATGAATGATGGCCCCATATCTGACGCCATCGTAACATTTTTTCTTTTGTAGCGGAAGTGAATCCAACTCCTAGGAAAGATAGTTTTATAAAACCAGAATTATTAAAACGTCATTTGTATCTTGAATTTATTTTTATGTTTACCTCAAGAATTCCAAACTTGATATAAACTTGTTCCGTAAATCTGTTGTAAGAGAAAATATTGTTAAAAGGAACTGATATTCTCGGTTACGTTCAATAAGTACTCACTTGTACTTGTATCTATCGGGAAACAGTTTTTCATATTTAGCACTGGCGACCGACATCTTTGAATTCCTTCTACGCTCTACGCAACAAATTATTCGCTCGCCTATAAACTCACGCAAAGAGACCAGTGTATTGTCCTAATTATTTTTATTGATCTGTTTGAGGAGATGAAAACTGCACTCTTTGAAAAGTGAATTATCGCTGTAGTTTTCAAATTTTGCCAGAATTCATTGCCAAAGCGACATGACTTTGTTTCGGTCTTCTTTAGAACCACGCGCCACTTGAATACATTAATTTTCCGTTACTCAGTCACTAAGGTTTACAGCAATAATGCCAATTACCATAAATCATAATTTCGGCAAGAAATGTTTTGTAGAAAACGCGGTTCATTATGTGTATTACCACACTTCGAGTTTCGCTTACTTTTGTGCTATAGACATTTCTAGTTTGGTAGCCTAAACAAAACGATAGAGGACAACGTCGTACAATTGGCATTAAAATAATATACCTCAAAAGCGTATGTAATGGTACTCGGTGCCTTTCATGAAAAAAAGTAATTGAGTGTTGTTTGTTTCTCGAAAATCGTTAAACGCGCCATTTATTCTGAGAGAGCGGTAGCTCTCTTAGATAAGACTTCATACTGCTCTTTAATTTATAAGGAGGGTTATTTGTTTGGATGCAGTTTTTGGTATTGTATTAACTGTTTTGAAATAATTCCACAGAACTACAATTCGGGTCCTTAATATGTGGTTAAAATTTCAAAGAGATCCATAAATTAGTTTATTTTATAAAAAAATAAAGATGCTAAGGGTGGTTTTTACCTCTCCGAGTGACGTATGTCACGGAGAGGTTCTGTAACGATCGTGTGTGTCTGTGTGTCTGTCTGTGTGTGTGGGGGTGCGTCTGCATACGATTGACAAGTGGGGATTCTGACAATCTTTTCACCCACATAGTGGGGACCCGACTTACATGTGGGGACATTTTAAAGTCCTCACATGTAAGTAATTAGATAAATGATATAATTAGACTAATTAGAGCCCAAATTAATTTTTTAAAAAAAGTCCCCACTTGTAAGGTACTTGGTCTTTTCACATTACAAGTGGGGACCATGGAAATTAACACATATCCGAGAGATGTCGCCAGAGGTTTTCACACACCCGGGTACCCAGTTGTACGAAATGAGGACCATATGGTCTCTTCGGCGTACATGTGGGGGCACAAAAATGGGTTTTCATTACAATAAGCACAGATAGATGTCGCTACTTTAGAAATACAAAATATACATTATTCAGCGATAACAATATAAAATCTTGTATCTCACAGACCGAACGGTGATTTTTTCATAATTTAATTACACTTGACGTACGAAAACAACTTTTCCTAATTCTTTAGGCGTCATTAAATTAACTTCGTTTAAAACATTAACTCGATTTAAAAAACTGTATGTCCCCAGATGTACATTAAAAAGATGGCCAAGTTCCCCACATTTTAAAATGGGACTAACGTTACATATAATGTAAATTTCATCATAATTATCAATATTTTCATTAAAAAAAGTGAATTAAAATGAATTTTGAAAACATGTATTTTAACGACCCCACTTGTCCGTTGAAATGACAGCGAAGGTCCCCACTTGTAAAATTTTCGAGTTTAAAAAATATCTTCAAATATTTGAAGGAACCGTAAAGATCCTATTTCTAAAATTTCATCATAATAATCTATATTTTAATTACAAAAGTGTAATATACATGTAATTAGAAAATGTGTGTTTAAAAGACCCCACTTGTCAGTTGAAATGACAGTGAAGGTCCCCACTTGTAAATTTATCGAGTGTGAAAAATGAAATTGAAATACTTGATGGAACCATATAGGCTTTGACACTAATTCAAAATCTAAACATTTATACACAAATGTCCCCAGATATAAGGTAGGAAGACGGTTTAGGTCCCCACTTGTAAACCTGAAATTAGCTCAAAACTTAAGTGTTAAGCTAGAAATAGGACTGATTACTTAAATTTCATTCTGATAATCAATATTTTAGCTATAAAATTATAATATACATGAAATTTGAAAATGTGTGTTTAAAAGACCCCACTTGTCAGTTGAAATGACAGTGAAGGTCCCCACTTGTAAATTTATCGAGTGGGAAAAATGAAATTGAAATACTTGATGGAACCATATAGGCTTTGACACTAATTCAAAATCTAATAGTTTATACACAAATGTCCCCAGATATAAGGTAGGAAGACGGTTTAGGTCCCCACTTGTAAACCTGAAATTAGCTCAAAAAGTGTTAAGCTAGAAATAGGACTGATTACTTAAATTCCATTCTGATAATCAATATTTTAACTATAAAATTATAATATACATGAAATTTGAAAATGTGTGTTTAAAAGACCCCACTTGTCAGTTGAAATGACAGCCAAGGTCCCCACTTGTAAATTTATCGAGTGTGAAAACTGAAATTGAAATACTTGATGTAACCATATAGGCTTTGACACTAATTCAAAATCTAAAAATTTATACACAAATGTCCCCAGATATAAGGTAGGAAGACGGTTTAGGTCCCCACTTGTAAACCTGAAATTAGCTCAAAACTCAAGTGTTAAGCTAGAAATAGGACTGATTACATAAATTTCATTCTGATAATCAATATTTTAACTATAAAATTATAATATACATGAAATTTGAAAATGTGTGTTTAAAAGACCCCACTTGTCAGTTGAAATGACTGTGAAGGTCCCCACTTGTAAATTTATCGAGTGGGAAAAATGAAATTGAAATACTTGATGGAACCATATAGGCTTTGACACTAATTCAAAATCTAATAGTTTATACACAAATGTCCCCAGATATAAGGTAGGAAGACGGTTTAGGTCCCCACTTGTAAACCTGAAATTAGCTCAAAAAGTGTTAAGCTAGAAATAGGACTGATTACTTAAATTTCATTCTGATAATCAATATTTTAACTATAAAATTATAATATTATAATATACATGAAATTTGAAAATGTGTGTTTAAAAGACCCCACTTGTCAGTTGAAATGACTGTGAAGGTCCCCACTTGTAAATTTATCGAGTGGGAAAAATGAAATTGAAATACTTGATGGAACCATATAGGCTTTGACACTAATTCAAAATCTAATAGTTTATACACAAATGTCCCCAGATATAAGGTAGGAAGACGGTTTAGGTCCCCACTTGTAAACCTGAAATTAGCTCAAAAAGTGTTAAGCTAGAAATAGGACTGATTACTTAAATTTCATTCTGATAATCAATATTTTAACTATAAAATTATAATATACTTGAAATTTGAAAATGTGTGTTTGAAAGACCCCACTTGTCAGTTGAAATGACTGTGAAGGTCCCCACTTGTAAATTTATCGAGTGTGAAAAATGAAATTGAAATACTTGATGGAACCATATAGGCTTTGACACTAATTCAAAATCTAATAATTTATACACAAATGTCCCCAGATATAAGGTAGGAAGACGGTTTAGGTCCCCACTTGTAAACCTGAAATTAGCTCAAAACTTAAGTGTTAAGCTAGAAATAGGACTGATTACTTAAATTTCATTCTGATAATCAATATTTTAACTATGAAATTATAATATACATGAAATTAGATAAATTGTGTTTAATAGACCCCACTTGTCTGTTGAAATACCTAAAACAATCGTATAGGGTTTGACACAAATTCAAAATCTAAGCGTTTGTTAAGAATTCTCCCCAAATATATTGGGAGGAACTCATAGATTTCATCTGCTTGGAATCTTAAACAGCCGTGTTCTGGGTCTTTCTGCGTCAATTAATGGGGGCAGGTGTAGAAGTCGACACTCGTGACGTCATGCATAATGAATATTGACATTAACCTGATATTGACATAGCTACAATCCTGCTCTGAGATTCCCGCGACCTATTGGCACCGAACCCTAATGTAAACAAATTCACTTTGCGTGTGCTGAACGAGTAAACCTTGGGTTTGATATAATTTTTAAGCTTTAATTTATGGAGTTTAAGTTGAGGTTCGTCTTAAGTCAATGCCTAACTTTTTCTTTAAGCTCCATTTTCACCATTCTTAATATTTTTATTTTTTTGTTTTAATGGCTAAACATTTGTTGATAGCAGAATAAGTTTTTTGTGTAAGAGTATGAGTTATTTAGTCTTTGCGAGAGGAGGATTTATTTTGTTGTTTGATAGATTAGATTCATTTTTCCTGTGGTTGTAGTGATTTGAATGGCGAGGAAGGTTTTTTGTAATTAAAGTTTTAAACCGTTCGATGGCAACTTATTATGATTATTCGATATATACTCTGATCCAGCATTGGTTTTCAGCACTAGCCAAACTAGGTCTCTATGTAACGACGAACAAATATTTTTTTCAGTATAAATAGTTTTCACACATGGAGAATTCATACCATTTACACTAGCAGACCGGGCTATCTGGCGGACAAAAACCCGTCTGCTTTTGTCTTCCAGATAGCCCGTCTTCCTTGTGTAAATGGTATGAATCCTCCATGTGTGAAAACTATCTATACAGAATATGGCGTTTTAAAATCCTAAATATCAGTATTGCTTTCTTCTGTTGGCAGTACGCAAAAACCTACCTCACATAGAGACCTAGCATTGCACGTACTGACAACCGAAGCTAGAACAGTGTATATATCATATATCGCATCAGCTGCCGTCGGAGATAAGGAGTAGAGCGAGGGGTCGGACGTTTTGGATAAAATGTACGGGATTTTGAAATACAATTTGATTACTTCGGGTGTCGTTTGATTTAGTCGGATTTTGATTCATTTCAAGATTCGATAAAATCCCACGGATTTTGCTAGATTTTCCCCGTGATTTCCACGGATTTTGAGATATTTCCTGTGATTTCCATGGATTCTGAGACTTTTTCTTGGATTTCGTGAATTTTGTAATGGACTTCGCGAATTCTTTACTGATTTTGTGATTTATTTACTAATTTTTTCATTCTGTTATTTCGTTACCGATTTTGTTATTTCGTTATTTCGATACTGATTTTGTGATTTCGTTATTTCGTTACTGATTTCGGTTTTCTTGTGAGATTTCGAAATCAGCGAAATAAGTTTGAATTGTTGCCGGATTTGTGATTTTGTTATTGTTTTCGGATTTCTTAAGTTGGATTTCGTGAATGACCGACCCCTCGGAGTCGACTATCCTATAGCGGGAAAACAATTTTTCTCACGCGTTTATGATTTCCCAACAAAACGAGAGGAGAGAGTCTTGTCTGGTTGTCATCCATTATGACAGTGCAGAGAATGTAGGGGAGAATTATGGACTTTCATTTTTGTTCTGCCAACTACTGTAGGTTCTTTACATGTACATGAAGGAAACAGATGGAAATTGGGTTTGGGGTAGGAGGGGTGTTCAAAGACTGGTAAAAAAGGAGACAGAAGTAGATTACCGTGGCGCGAAAACTTTATTTTTGAATTTCGGCTCTAATTTCCAGAAGTCTTATGGTTGAAATGTTTTTATTGTTATCTGGGAGAGTGTCTAATTGTGTTTGATAAGAATAAATATGTTTAAAATTATATTAACGGCTTGTTGAAAATAAAATTTAACATAGAGTCGTAGCTTTAAGTTCATTTACTTCTGACGAGAAAATCTACGTGATGAATTGTAGGCGGATTTATACATAATGATAATTCATGAAAGGGATAAAATAGTTCCGATAACAGAGACAGATAGCATCACTTGACGTGGGGCCTTTGGGACTTGGGCTTAATTTATTTTTAAAAGTGGACAAGCAAATTTCCTCTTCGGTTCTCTTTGGTACGTTTTGGGTTTCTCAACCGAAGGTTTACGAATAATTAAACACGTGGACGTGGTCACGTGGTACACTGCAGGCTTGTGTTATATGATTTTAGAGTCGCGTACAAGCAAAGTGTCTCTCTGTTGAAAAGAAGAATTAATTGTTGCAACTAATTGGAAGAATTATGGGTTTAATATATCTTTTGGAAGGCTTCTAGTCTGTTCGCACGTATTTTGGAATTCCCTCGCAATATGTTAATTTTGGACTAATTACACAAATTTGACATAATCCTGATTAAATAAAGGGTCGTTTAAATGAAAACTGGTTCCAAGCTTAATTTGAATTACCGCAGACATTTGAGAGATATCAAGGTTAGATTTATTACTTTATGATCGCGAATCATTCTCAAATGAGAAAACCATAAGGATGCCAGCTAATCCACCTTATTCCCTATCGTCGGAAGTTGGAGCTATGTCGGGATTCGTAGAGAGGATTAAAGGGAAGAAAATCAAGAAATTCGTCTGTCGTATGCTACAGTAGCAGCCGTCAGATGAATTTCTTCCCGTTCCTCTCCTCCACGAATCCCGAGATAAGACTATGTTCTGGCGAAAGGGAATAAGGTGGATCATAAGTTAAGAAGATATGTTCCATAAGTATGAAACTTATGCTAGAGACTTACTTAGAGCTATCGCGAACGACGGGAGAATTGAGTGCACTCGGTTTTTCAGTCCATCTTCCTATTTAGTCTTTGTTAAGCCTTTTACAGAATCTATGACGTTTTGCCAGCGTCACTTCAAGACAAACTCTCAGTTACCGGTGACAAACTTATGGAACATACCTTATGAGCTCATGGTGGATTGAAAATACTAGTAAGTAATAATTCGTATTCATAATAAATTAGGCAAATTCAATCGTTTAAATAGTTTTAAAAGCCATAATTAATTACTCGAGACTCAATCGCCACTCAGTGCCTAGAGATGGAAAGTTCAAACAGAGAGCTTCGAACGGTATGAGTCGAAGGATTTAAAAGGATTGTAATAAATGCTGGCGCGATTTATCTATTATGAATAATTGAGGATCCTACCTTTGTTTTCTATTATATTTTAACTCTGGAAAGTCTAGAAGTACAGTTCTAAATGAATAGACAAAAAGGTTAGAAACACATTGTTTCAATCGCATTAGAGAGTGTAATTTAAATATTGTTCAAATTACAAGGGAGGTTCATTAAAGGAAGTTGGTCAATTTTAAAGCAAAATATTAAGTGGTTAAAATTATTTTCTTTTCAAGCCATTTTTTATTTTGAAATATCGATAAATTTAGGAATGAAAACAACGTTATAAAGAAACGAGGGGCTGCTATCTCTCTCTAGAAGATGTACACCTGATTTCAGATTCATGAATTCCTTCATTTTCAACCCTGTGAATTCATGATTCTCTACTGAATACAGAATTCTTAGAAAGAATTCAAAGAATTCAAGAAATTTTTCAATGTTTTAGATGACATCACGCAAGTAAAAATGAATTCTCATCCGAATTTATAGATTTTTTAGTGAATTCACGGAATTCGAGTATGAATTCGAAAATGTTTAAGTGAATTCAGGGAATTTACTGAATTCATCAATGCTTTAGATGAATTCACTAAATTAAAAAGAGATCTCACTGAATTCATCTTCGATTTCGTAAATTATGAAGCGAATTCACGGAATTCATCAGTGAATTTGTTGATTTTGAAGCGAATTCACGGAATTCATCAGTGAATTCAAATGTTTTAAGAGAATTTTCTGTAAATAATTTAGCGATGGACTAGTCACGTTACGAGTCCCTGTATACCAATTACGGGTAAAAGCTTTAGAAATGAAATGTGTGTACACGGCTGTACCTTTGACTGTACTAAAAGGATTACACGTAAAAGTGAAATCCCTGCCCTTTGCAGTTGCATGAGTTTATAATATGTTAGCTTCCTAAATTATGTTAGGCAGCTAACATATTATTAACTCGTGGCAGTGGTTAATTAAATGATAAGACTTTACTAGTCATCGGTGTACGTGGACTAGTCCCTTGATAAGTTATTTAAGAATACTTTTACTGTAAGGTTTAATATCAAACACATATTTTTATGAGGAAGGGCTCCTGATAGAACTTGTTTGTGAGCTTTCTACATTGCGACCGTTTGAAAAATTTTAATCTGGAGTGGTAACAGAAAGGATTATTTTTTTTGTTTTTGCTACCTGTTTTATTTATATGCTTACCAATAAATGCTATATTTTTTAAGACCCTTGAACAATATATGTTATATTTATTAAGACCCTGGAACAAGGTCCTTTTCTAATATATTGATTTTATTACAGGTCAGGTTAGGTTAGCTTAGCTTCTGTTCGGTTCGGTTACAATAGAGACTTGCTAGTAAACTTGTAATTTGACCATCGCAGTGTCAATATTTATATTGTAAAGTGTATTGATAGACTTAAGCATTAGAATAAGGGTGTTTAAAAAAACCAAAAGACAAAATCTTTAAAACGGCATTAAAAATATATCGTTAAATAGCATAAAAATTTTAAGATCATAAAAACACCACATTTTGGCTATATTCTGTTCAACAGGATTCGGTTGTATGGGACATACGGTCCAATGGGATTCGGCCCAATGGGCCAGGAGCGGTGTTTCCACCAAGTAAACTTTATTGTGTTAAGGCAATTTTAGTTCAAATTGTATTTATCACATATTTCAAAAAAAAAACCGTAGAAAAATCATGATTAAGAAACAAACTGAAAAAAGTTGGATGAAAGTGTCATATGACCAATAAGACACACAGCAAGAAGGTATAGGCATAATACTAAATTGAAAGAAAGTGCTTTTAAAATTAGTTCTATCCCTTAATACTAACCTGTTTGGTAAATGAAGACCGAGAAAAATTAAAAGTCGCGCCCAACAAGTAAGAACAACATTTAACAAGACGACCTAAGGGCTCGTAATAGTAGCCACATCGTACCGTACTTAACAGGCGTACAGAAAATTTGAGTAAATAGCCCCTCGATGCCCTAACAAAAAATCATAACCCTTAATCTCTACTTCAATAAATTTGCTCATGTTACACTTGTAATATCTGGGGTCCCAAGCTAGTACCTTCTTTTAAAACTCTTCTCGATTTATAGAAAATACACGTAACTTCTAATAATAAACACCACCTTAAAACCGTTCTAAATATAACGTCGGTATATACTTCCTTTTGATTTTTAAATATTCCCCTCGATTTCTTAGAATTTTGAAATAGAGAAGCGGGATAAAAAGCGTGAAACCCTTATTGTCGACGGGTGACAGGAATTTTAAAGGGAGTATTAAACCTCCAATTTAAATTAAGGCAATACCATAATGCTCTCTCTCGCTTTAAATATATCGAGCAAACGTAAAACACAATTCTCAATGTTTAACTTTACTAGTACAAATAAATCTAATTCTTAAACTAGCTGTTATAATTCCCTACCTTTTAAAATACACTAACGAAAAATATCACCTCACCACAATTTTCTAACATTCACTCTCCCTTCAATGACGAACGAAAAATTTTATACTATCAAAGGCATTTACCGTGGGACACTACAACGCCTCCTACAATGCCGCCAGGGCAGGCCAAACTAAGAGCCTCATCGTAGATGTACATCATACGATGTGGCT
This sequence comes from Phalangium opilio, assembly GCF_054372755.1. NCBI lineage: Eukaryota > Metazoa > Arthropoda > Arachnida > Opiliones > Phalangiidae > Phalangium > Phalangium opilio. The sequence continues at coordinate 1,317,016 of NW_028324203.1, forward strand.
AAGAAATCGCGAATGGCTGGGCATCACCCCAAGGGTTTTCGAGACATCTGCACGTTTACAAATATTAGAAAATTAGGTCTTCCAAAAGCAGGTTCGAGTATTTATCGAGCCTTGATCTGATACTCGAAACTTCTTCGAGTCTCAGAAAATACCTTATGGAGTACTCGAGTCTAATCGAGTACTCGCACAGCACTAAATAAAACACGCGGAAACACGCGTCTCGTTAAAATATCAGGTCATTTGGATCAATAGGACCAAGGATCTGACCAAAAATCTACCTCCTTTCTAGAAATTTGCTTTAATTTTCGGTTCCTTTGATTTTTTTCAAAAGTCGCGCTTATACTTGTAAATCGAATCTTTCAACGGGCTTCTATAGCGTGAGCAGCTTGCGTCGTCGAGTGCGTGGTCGAGTGAGCTATTGTCTAATCAAAAACACGGAACAATACTTTTAATGATTTGAACTGGGCCCAGTGGTATTTAAACTCTATCGTTCAAAAAAAAATATCTCATCGAAAAGATGAATACACGAAAAAAAATAATGAATACCAAAGAATTCATTGCGGAATCGAGTGAATTCGTGAGCATTATTAAAGAATTCGAGCTCATTTTTCTGAATTCAAATGAATTCATGCTAATTGTCGCGAATACAATTGAATTCCTTGACACTGTTGGGAATACGCTGGAATTCATAAGAATTCACAGAATTATTTCGGAGAATTCAGTAAATTTGCCAAAGATTTTTTTGAATTCATAAAGTTTGATCAGGAATTTCGCTTGAATTCATGAAATTTTTTGGGAATTCACTTGAATTCAAAGAGGAATTCTTGATTCGTTGGAATTCACTTGAATACATGGAATATTTCGTGGAATTCAGAAGTTTGTTTTTGGAATTCACATGGAATTCAGCCAGTGATGTACACCGAATTCACGAGTTAGAAGCCCCTCGGACAAATTTCAGCGCAATCGCTCTTGTGAAAACTGTTTGCATCTTTCAAAATCACAAAAAAATCCGAATACTTCTAATATGTTAATTTCTTGCCTAGCTATGCTATTAAGCTGGCAACTAAATAATTACAATTAGCAGTTAGAAAAATGTTTTAAACTAATTAATTAGCCAATTAGTAATTTGACATATAAACTAATTCAATTCAATAAGAAATTAGTCATTTATTTTTAAATTAATTAATTTCAATTACAAATTTCTAATTAATTACCTGTATAATTAAGGTCAAAAAATTAACCGTAAGTAAAAAATAACACCATGAAAGTGCCCATGGACTTCCTACTCCGCCTTTGGTTATGCATTTATTGTTTTCGATAAAGGGGTATGAAAGCCTAACATGTATTATTCTCGAGAAATGAGAAAAGCCTCGAAACTTCCATCATGCTAAATTTAGTTTCATTTCATCATTTTTCTTGCCACTGTTCCTAAAACGGACTCCGGAGTTTTAAATCCATGCGCACTGCTATTAATTCAAGAGGGAAAAATCATGATCGAAATACGGGAGTTACGATTTACGAAAGAGTCAGTTTTCACTGTGAAACGGAGAGAGAGGAAACAGTGGGTGGGTTAACAATTTTGTTCCCCCCTCACTACTGGTAGTGGGACGCATTCTCTTCCGTTTAGATGAAACTCGATTTTTTACTACAAATCGGCGAAAGAGATTAATTGAAAATCCAATTGGCTAATAAGCCAAAACTAAATCTAATTAATTTTAAAATAGATAAATGCCTTTCCGATGCACACTTAGTTATTATAATTATTTCCCAATTAGCTGTAAATTAATTAAAATTCAATTACCATTTTCAATTAGTGAAAAATGCCAATTAATTAGATTTTTATATAGCTAACTAACTAATTAGCACGGCTCGGATTTCTTGTATCTCTTTCCCCCGAGTAAAATCTTTGTTTAGCAACTATACTCAGAGCTTGAGCGTAATCTCAAGAATTCTCGGTTTGGAAATCATCAATATATTTTTGAAATTAACGTAACCAACGATTCATCATTTTCTGATTTAGGGTAAAAACTGACATACATTTCTCACGTAATTACCTTGATATTTCGGGTTCACGGGTAGTTGACCGGTTTTCAAAAGAGCGTTTTGGAATAAAGCAATGCCCAAAACAGCGGTTTGCAAAACCGCGTTGAAGCAAAACCGCAGTTTCTGTTTCCGCGTTTCTCAATACAGTGCTATTTCCCAAAACAGCGGCTGCTATTTCCGCGTTTCTCAATATAGCGCTATTTTCCCAACCAGCGGTTTAGCGCTACAGCGTTTCATAACCGTTTGTGATCCTCAGGTTATGGACTGGTTCGCGAAATATATTCTGGAAAAGGTGGCAGCAAATTAATATGAGTATATTTTCGAAAAGGTGGCAGCTAATTAATAGGAAAATATTTTGGAAAAGGTGGCAGCTAACTATTAGGAGGATATTTTGGAAAAGGTGGCAGCTAACTATTAGGAGGATATTTTGGAAAAGGTGGCAGCTAATAGGAGAATATTTTGGAAAAGGTGGCAGCTAATTAATAGGAGTTCAAATAATCCATCCCAACCAAACATTAAAACGCATTAACAAACTAGACCACGAAATTGTTTGTTTGACAACCATTAAAATTCAAACCTAAAGCTGAAATCAATACTAATTAGAGCTCGGCATTATCCATCCGTTATCCGTAAATTAGTGAATAATCGATTATTTATAGGTAAATGTTGTAGACATAATTCGATTTAATATACAACTTCTGTTGATAATTATGGATTATGGATAAAATAACGTGGATGATGGATAGATAATGCCGAGCTCTAATACTTATACCTTCAACAATACGAAACAACGCTCAAGATGTAAACGCTGTAATCAAAATGCGCTGAAACGAGAAATGGCTATAATGGCAAACGCGTTTATGAAAAAGCCGTTTTGGACAATGCTGTTTTGATAACACGCCCAATCGATAACATACCGATATTTCGGTGCTTCAGGAAAGTTGTGAGAGTCAACTAATAGAATAAATGGAAAATTTTCTTAAGTATTTTTAACACTCAAAAAACTTACAAGTGGGGCCTTCACTGTCATTTCAACAGATACGTGGGGTCTTTTAAACAAAATTTTCAAATTTCATGTATATTTTAATTTTATAGTTTAAATATTGATTATTATAATCAAATTTAGGTAATCGGACCTTTTAAAGGCTTAACACTTAAGTTTTGAGCTGATTTCTGGTTTACAAGTGGGGACCTAAACAGTCTTCCAACCTTATATCTGGACACATTTGTGTATAAATTATTAGATTTTGAATTAGTGTCGAAGCCTATATGGTTCCATCAGGTATTTCAATTTCATTTTTCACACTCGATAAATTTACAAGTGGGGACCTTCACTGTCATTTCAACTGACAAGTGCGGTCTTTCAAACACACATTTTCAAATTTCATGTATATTTTAATTTTATAGTTTAAATATTGATTATTATAATCAAATTTAGGTAATCGGACCTTTTAAAGGCTTAACACTTAAGTTTTGAGCTGATTTCAGATTTACAAGTGGGGACCTAAACCGTCTTCCAACCTTATATCTGGGGACATTTGTGTATAAATTATTAGATTTTGAATTAGTGTCAAAGCCTATATGGTTCCATCAAGTATTTCAATTTCATTTTTCACACTCGATAAATTTACAAGTGGGGACCTTCACCGTCATTTCAACAGACAAGTGGGGTCTTTTAAACACACATTTTCTAATTTCATGTATATTTTAATTTTATAGTTTAAATATTGATTATTATAATGAATTTTAGGTAATCGGACCTTTTAAAAGCTTAACACTTAAGTTTTGAGCTGATTTCTGGTTTACAAGTGGGGACCTAAACAGTCTTCCAACCTTATATCTGGGGACATTTGTGTATAAATTATTAGATTTTGAATTAGTGTCAAAGCCTATATGGTTCCATCAAGTATTTCAATTTCATTTTTCACACTCGATAAATTTACAATTGGGGACCTTCACCGTCATTTCAACAGACAAGTGGGGTCTTTTAAACACACATTTTCTAATTTCATGTATATTTTAATTTTATAGTTTAAATATTGATAATTATAATCAAATTTAGGTACTCGGACCTTTTAAAGGCTTAACACTTAAGTTTTGAGCTGATTTCTGGTTTACAAGTGGGGACCTAAACAGTCTTCCAACCTTATATCTGGAGACATTTGTGTATAAATTATTAGATTTTGTATTAGTGTCGAAGCCTATATGGTTCCATCAGGTATTTCAATTTCATTTTTCACACTCGATAAATTTACAAGTGGGGACCTTCACAGTCATTTCAACAGACAAGTGGGGTCTTTTAAACACACATTTTCTCTTTTCATGTATATTTTATATTTATAGTTTAAATATTGATTATTATAATGAAATTTGGGTAATCGGACCTTTTAAAGGCTTAACACTTAAGTTTTGAGCTAATTTCAGGTTTACAAGTGGGGACCTAAACAGTCTCCCAACCTTATATCTGGGGACATTTGTGAATAAATTATTAGATTTTAAATTAGTGTCAAAGCCTATATGGTTCAATCAAGTATTTCAATTTCATTTTTCACACTCGATAAATTTACAAGTGGGGACCTTCACAGTCATTTCAACAGACAAGTGGGGTCTTTTAAACACACATTTTCTCTTTTCATGTATATTTTATATTTATAGTTTAAATATTGATAATTATAATGAAATTTGGGTAATCGGACCTTTTAAAGGCTTAACACTTAAGTTTTGAGCTGATTTCTGGTTTACAAGTGGGGACCTAAACAGTCTTCCAACCTTATATCTGGGGACATTGGTGTATAAATTATTCGATTTTGTATTAGTGTCGAAGCCTATATGGTTCCATCAGGTATTTCAATTTCATTTTTCACACTCGATAAATTTACAAGTGGGGACCTTCACCGTCATTTCAACAGACAAGTGGGGTCTTTTAAACACACATTTTCTAATTTCATGTATATTTTATTTTATAGTTTAAATATTGATTATTATAATGAAATTTAGGAAATCGGACCATTTAAAGGCTTAACACTTAAGTTTTGAGCTGATTTCTGGTTTACAAGTGGGGACCTAAACAGTCTCCCAACCTTATATCTGGGGACATTTGTGTATAAATTATTAGATTTTAAATTAGTGTCAAAGCCTATATGGTTCAATCAAGTATTTCAATTTCATTTTTCACACTCGATAAATTTACAAGTGGGGACCTTCACAGTCATTTCAACAGACAAGTGGGGTCTTTTAAACACACATTTTCTAATTTCATGTATATTTTAATTTTATAGTTTAAATATTGATTATTATAATCAAATTTAGGTAATCGGACCTTTTAAAGGCTTAACACTTAAGTTTTGAGCTGATTTCTGGTTTACAAGTGGGGACCTAAACAGTCTTCCAACCTTATATCTGGAGACATTTGTGTATAAATTATTAGATTTTGTATTAGTGTCGAAGCCTATATGGTTCCATCAGGTATTTCAATTTCATTTTTCACACTCGATAAATTTACAAGTGGGGACCTTCACAGTCATTTCAACAGACAAGTGGGGTCTTTTAAACACACATTTTCTCTTTTCATGTATATTTTATATTTATAGTTTAAATATTGATTATTATAATGAAATTTGGGTAATCGGACCTTTTAAAGGCTTAACACTTAAGTTTTGAGCTATTTTCAGGTTTACAAGTGGGGACCTAAAAAGTCTCCCAACCTTATATCTGGGGACATTTGTGTATAAATTATTAGATTTTAAATTAGTGTCAAAGCCTATATGGTTCAATCAAGTATTTCAATTTCATTTTTCACACTCGATAAATTTACAAGTGGGGACCTTCACAGTCATTTCAACAGACAAGTGGGGTCTTTTAAACACACATTTTCTAATTTCATGTATATTTTAATTTTATAGTTTAAATATTGATTATTATAATCAAATTTAGGTAATCGGACCTTTTAAAGGCTTAACACTTAAGTTTTGAGCTGATTTCAGATTTACAAGTGGGGACCTAAACCGTCTTCCAACCTTATATCTGGGGACATTTGTGTATAAATTATTAGATTTTGTATTAGTGTCGAAGCCTATATGGTTCCATCAGGTATTTCAATTTCATTTTTCACACTCGATAAATTTACAAGTGGGGACCTTCACAGTCATTTCAACAGACAAGTGGGGTCTTTTAAACACACATTTTCTCTTTTCATGTATATTTTATATTTATAGTTTAAATATTGATTATTATAATGAAATTTGGGTAATCGGACCTTTTAAAGGCTTAACACTTAAGTTTTGAGCTAATTTCAGGTTTACAAGTGGGGACCTAAAAAGTCTCCCAACCTTATATCTGGGGACATTTGTGTATAAATTATTAGATTTTAAATTAGTGTCAAAGCCTATATGGTTCAATCAAGTATTTCAATTTCATTTTTCACACTCGATAAATTTACAAGTGGGGACCTTCACAGTCATTTCAACAGACAAGTGGGGTCTTTTAAACACACATTTTCTAATTTCATGTATATTTTAATTTTATAGTTTAAATATTGATTATTATAATGAATTTTAGGTAATCGGACCTTTTAAAAGCTTAACACTTAAGTTTTGAGCTGATTTCTGGTTTACAAGTGGGGACCTAAACAGTCTTCCAACCTTATATCTGGGGACATTTGTGTATAAATTATTAGATTTTGAATTAGTGTCAAAGCCTATATGGTTCCAGCAAGTATTTCAATTTAATTTTTCACACTCGATAAATTTACAATTGGGGACCTTCACCGTCATTTCAACAGACAAGTGTAGTCTTTTAAACACACATTTTCTAATTTCATGTATATTTTAATTTTATAGTTTAAATATTGATTATTATAATGAAATTTAGGTAATCGGACCTTTTAAAGGCTTAACACTTAAGTTTTGAGCTGATTTCAGATTTACAAGTGGGGACCTAAACCGTCTTCCAACCTTATATCTGGGGACATTTGTGTATAAATTATTAGATTTTGTATTAGTGTCGAAGCCTATATGGTTCCATCAGGTATTTCAATTTCATTTTTCACACTCGATAAATTTACAAGTGGGGACCTTCACAGTCATTTCAACAGACAAGTGGGGTCTTTTAAACACACATTTTCTAATTTCATGTATATTTTAATTTTATAGTTTAAATATTGATTATTATAATCAAATTTAGGTAATCGGACCTTTTAAAGGCTTAACACTTAAGTTTTGAGCTGATTTCAGATTTACAAGTGGGGACCTAAACCGTCTTCCAACCTTATATCTGGAGACATTTGTGTATAAATTATTAGATTTTGTATTAGTGTCGAAGCCTATATGGTTCCATCAGGTATTTCAATTTCATTTTTCGCACTCGATAAATTTACAAGTGGGGACCTTCACAGTCATTTCAACAGACAAGTGGGGTCTTTTAAACACACATTTTCTCTTTTCATGTATATTTTATATTTATAGTTTAAATATTGACTATTATAATGAAATTTGGGTAATCGGACCTTTTAAAGGCTTAACACTTAAGTTTTGAGCTAATTTCAGGTTTACAAGTGGGGACCTAAAAAGTCTCCCAACCTTATATCTGGGGACATTTGTGTATAAATTATTAGATTATAAATTAGTGTCAAAGCCTATATGGTTCAATCAAGTATTTCAATTTCATTTTTCACACTTGATAAATTTACAAGTGGGGACCTTCACAGTCATTTCAACAGACAAGTGGGGTCTTTTAAACACACATTTTCTAATTTCATGTATATTTTAATTTTATAGTTTAAATATTGATTATTATAATCAAATTTAGGTAATCGGACCTTTTAAAGGCTTAACACTTAAGTTTTGAGCTGATTTCAGATTTACAAGTGGGGACCTAAACCGTCTTCCAACCTTATATCTGGGGACATTTGTGTATAAATTATTAGATTTTGTATTAGTGTCGAAGCCTATATGGTTCCATCAGGTATTTCAATTTCATTTTTCACACTCGATAAATTTACAAGTGGGGACCTTCACAGTCATTTCAACAGACAAGTGGGGTCTTTTAAACACACATTTTCTCTTTTCATGTATATTTTATATTTATAGTTTAAATATTGATTATTATAATGAAATTTAGGTAATCGGACCTTTTAAAGGCTTAACACTTAAGTTTTGAGCTAATTTCAGGTTTACAAGTGGGGACCTAAACAGTCTCCCAACCTTATATCTGGGGACATTTGTGTATAAATTATTAGATTTTGAATTAGTGTCAAAGCCTATATGGTTCCATCAAGTATTTCAATTTCATTTTTCACACTCGATAAATTTACAAGTGGGGACCTTCACCGTCATTTCAACAGACAAGTGGGGTCTTTTAAACACACATTTTCTAATTTCATGTATATTTTAATTTTATAGTTTAAATATTGATTATTATAATGAATTTTAGGTAATCGGACCTTTTAAAAGCTTAACACTTAAGTTTTGAGCTGATTTCTGGTTTACAAGTGGGGACCTAAACAGTCTTCCAACCTTATATCTGGGGACATTTGTGTACAAATTATTAGATTTTAAATTAGTGTCAAAGCCTATATGGTTCCATCAAGTATTTCAATTTCATTTTTCACACTCGATAAATTTACAATTGGGGACCTTCACCGTCATTTCAACAGACAAGTGGGGTCTTTTAAACACACATTTTCTAATTTCATGTATATTTTAATTTTATAGTTTAAATATTGATTATTATAATGAAATTTAGGTAATCGGACCTTTTAAAGGCTTAACACTTAAGTTTTGAGCTGATTTCTGGTTTACAAGTGGGGACCTAAACAGTCTTCCAACCTTATATCTGGGGACATTTGTGTATAAATTATTAGATTTTGAATTAGTGTCAAAGCCTATATGGTTCAATCAAGTATTTCAATTTCATTTTTCACACTCGATAAATTTACAAGTGGGGACCTTCACCGTCATTTCAACAGACAAGTGGGGTCTTTTAAACACACATTTTCTCTTTTCATGTATATTTTATATTTATAGTTTAAATATTGATTATTATAATGAAATTTAGGTAATCGGACCTTTTAAAGGCTTAACACTTAAGTTTTGAGCTGATTTCTGGTTTACAAGTGGGGACCTAAACAGTCTTCCAACCTTATATCTGGGGACATTTGTGTATAAATTATTAGATTTTGAATTAGTGTCAAAGCCTATATGGTTCCACCAAGTATTTCAATTTCATTTTTCACACTCGATAAATTTACAAGTGGGGACCTTCACAGTCATTTCAACAGACAAGTGGGGTCTTTTAAACACACATTTTCTAATTTCATGTATATTTTAATTTTATAGTTTAAATATTGATTATTATAATCAAATTTAGGTAATCGGACCTTTTAAAGGCTTAACACTTAAGTTTTGAGCTGATTTCAGATTTACAAGTGGGGACCTAAACCGTCTTCCAACCTTATATCTGGGGACATTTGTGTATAAATTATTAGATTTTGAATTAGTGTCAAAGCCTATATGGTTCCATCAAGTATTTCAATTTCATTTTTCACACTCGATAAATTTACAAGTGGGGACCTTCACCGTCATTTCAACAGACAAGTGGGGTCTTTTAAACACACATTTTCTAATTTCATGTATATTTTAATTTTATAGTTTAAATATTGATTATTATAATGAATTTTAGGTAATCGGACCTTTTAAAAGCTTAACACTTAAGTTTTGAGCTGATTTCTGGTTTACAAGTGGGGACCTAAACAGTCTTCCAACCTTATATCTGGGGACATTTGTGTATAAATTATTAGATTTTGAATTAGTGTCAAAGCCTATATGGTTCCATCAAGTATTTCAATTTCATTTTTCACACTCGATAAATTTACAATTGGGGACCTTCACCGTCATTTCAACAGACAAGTGGGGTCTTTTAAACACACATTTTCTAATTTCATGTATATTTTAATTTTATAGTTTAAATATTGATAATTATAATCAAATTTAGGTACTCGGACCTTTTAAAGGCTTAACACTTAAGTTTTGAGCTGATTTCTGGTTTACAAGTGGGGACCTAAACAGTCTTCCAACCTTATATCTGGAGACATTTGTGTATAAATTATTAGATTTTGTATTAGTGTCGAAGCCTATATGGTTCCATCAGGTATTTCAATTTCATTTTTCACACTCGATAAATTTACAAGTGGGGACCTTCACAGTCATTTCAACAGACAAGTGGGGTCTTTTAAACACACATTTTCTCTTTTCATGTATATTTTATATTTATAGTTTAAATATTGATTATTATAATGAAATTTGGGTAATCGGACCTTTTAAAGGCTTAACACTTAAGTTTTGAGCTAATTTCAGGTTTACAAGTGGGGACCTAAACAGTCTCCCAACCTTATATCTGGGGACATTTGTGAATAAATTATTAGATTTTAAATTAGTGTCAAAGCCTATATGGTTCAATCAAGTATTTCAATTTCATTTTTCACACTCGATAAATTTACAAGTGGGGACCTTCACAGTCATTTCAACAGACAAGTGGGGTCTTTTAAACACACATTTTCTCTTTTCATGTATATTTTATATTTATAGTTTAAATATTGATAATTATAATGAAATTTGGGTAATCGGACCTTTTAAAGGCTTAACACTTAAGTTTTGAGCTGATTTCTGGTTTACAAGTGGGGACCTAAACAGTCTTCCAACCTTATATCTGGGGACATTGGTGTATAAATTATTCGATTTTGTATTAGTGTCGAAGCCTATATGGTTCCATCAGGTATTTCAATTTCATTTTTCACACTCGATAAATTTACAAGTGGGGACCTTCACCGTCATTTCAACAGACAAGTGGGGTCTTTTAAACACACATTTTCTAATTTCATGTATATTTTATTTTATAGTTTAAATATTGATTATTATAATGAAATTTAGGAAATCGGACCATTTAAAGGCTTAACACTTAAGTTTTGAGCTGATTTCTGGTTTACAAGTGGGGACCTAAACAGTCTCCCAACCTTATATCTGGGGACATTTGTGTATAAATTATTAGATTTTAAATTAGTGTCAAAGCCTATATGGTTCAATCAAGTATTTCAATTTCATTTTTCACACTCGATAAATTTACAAGTGGGGACCTTCACAGTCATTTCAACAGACAAGTGGGGTCTTTTAAACACACATTTTCTAATTTCATGTATATTTTAATTTTATAGTTTAAATATTGATTATTATAATCAAATTTAGGTAATCGGACCTTTTAAAGGCTTAACACTTAAGTTTTGAGCTGATTTCTGGTTTACAAGTGGGGACCTAAACAGTCTTCCAACCTTATATCTGGAGACATTTGTGTATAAATTATTAGATTTTGTATTAGTGTCGAAGCCTATATGGTTCCATCAGGTATTTCAATTTCATTTTTCACACTCGATAAATTTACAAGTGGGGACCTTCACAGTCATTTCAACAGACAAGTGGGGTCTTTTAAACACACATTTTCTCTTTTCATGTATATTTTATATTTATAGTTTAAATATTGATTATTATAATGAAATTTGGGTAATCGGACCTTTTAAAGGCTTAACACTTAAGTTTTGAGCTATTTTCAGGTTTAAAAGTGGGGACCTAAAAAGTCTCCCAACCTTATATCTGGGGACATTTGTGTATAAATTATTAGATTTTAAATTAGTGTCAAAGCCTATATGGTTCAATCAAGTATTTCAATTTCATTTTTCACACTCGATAAATTTACAAGTGGGGACCTTCACAGTCATTTCAACAGACAAGTGGGGTCTTTTAAACACACATTTTCTAATTTCATGTATATTTTAATTTTATAGTTTAAATATTGATTATTATAATCAAATTTAGGTAATCGGACCTTTTAAAGGCTTAACACTTAAGTTTTGAGCTGATTTCAGATTTACAAGTGGGGACCTAAACCGTCTTCCAACCTTATATCTGGGGACATTTGTGTATAAATTATTAGATTTTGTATTAGTGTCGAAGCCTATATGGTTCCATCAGGTATTTCAATTTCATTTTTCACACTCGATAAATTTACAAGTGGGGACCTTCACAGTCATTTCAACAGACAAGTGGGGTCTTTTAAACACACATTTTCTCTTTTCATGTATATTTTATATTTATAGTTTAAATATTGATTATTATAATGAAATTTGGGTAATCGGACCTTTTAAAGGCTTAACACTTAAGTTTTGAGCTAATTTCAGGTTTACAAGTGGGGACCTAAAAAGTCTCCCAACCTTATATCTGGGGACATTTGTGTATAAATTATTAGATTTTAAATTAGTGTCAAAGCCTATATGGTTCAATCAAGTATTTCAATTTCATTTTTCACACTCGATAAATTTACAAGTGGGGACCTTCACAGTCATTTCAACAGACAAGTGGGGTCTTTTAAACACACATTTTCTAATTTCATGTATATTTTAATTTTATAGTTTAAATATTGATTATTATAATGAATTTTAGGTAATCGGACCTTTTAAAAGCTTAACACTTAAGTTTTGAGCTGATTTCTGGTTTACAAGTGGGGACCTAAACAGTCTTCCAACCTTATATCTGGGGACATTTGTGTATAAATTATTAGATTTTGAATTAGTGTCAAAGCCTATATGGTTCCAGCAAGTATTTCAATTTAATTTTTCACACTCGATAAATTTACAATTGGGGACCTTCACCGTCATTTCAACAGACAAGTGTAGTCTTTTAAACACACATTTTCTAATTTCATGTATATTTTAATTTTATAGTTTAAATATTGATTATTATAATGAAATTTAGGTAATCGGACCTTTTAAAGGCTTAACACTTAAGTTTTGAGCTGATTTCAGATTTACAAGTGGGGACCTAAACCGTCTTCCAACCTTATATCTGGGGACATTTGTGTATAAATTATTAGATTTTGTATTAGTGTCGAAGCCTATATGGTTCCATCAGGTATTTCAATTTCATTTTTCACACTCGATAAATTTACAAGTGGGGACCTTCACAGTCATTTCAACAGACAAGTGGGGTCTTTTAAACACACATTTTCTAATTTCATGTATATTTTAATTTTATAGTTTAAATATTGATTATTATAATCAAATTTAGGTAATCGGACCTTTTAAAGGCTTAACACTTAAGTTTTGAGCTGATTTCAGATTTACAAGTGGGGACCTAAACCGTCTTCCAACCTTATATCTGGAGACATTTGTGTATAAATTATTAGATTTTGTATTAGTGTCGAAGCCTATATGGTTCCATCAGGTATTTCAATTTCATTTTTCGCACTCGATAAATTTACAAGTGGGGACCTTCACAGTCATTTCAACAGACAAGTGGGGTCTTTTAAACACACATTTTCTAATTTCATGTATATTTTAATTTTATAGTTTAAATATTGATTATTATAATCAAATTTAGGTAATCGGACCTTTTAAAGGCTTAACACTTAAGTTTTGAGCTAATTTCAGGTTTACAAGTGGGGACCTAAACAGTCTCCCAACCTTATATCTGGGGACATTTGTGTATAAATTATTAGATTTTGAATTAGTGTCAAAGCCTATATGGTTCCATCAAGTATTTCAATTTCATTTTTCACACTCGATAAATTTACAAGTGGGGACCTTCACCGTCATTTCAACAGACAAGTGGGGTCTTTTAAACACACATTTTCTAATTTCATGTATATTTTAATTTTATAGTTTAAATATTGATTATTATAATGAATTTTAGGTAATCGGACCTTTTAAAAGCTTAACACTTAAGTTTTGAGCTGATTTCTGGTTTACAAGTGGGGACCTAAACAGTCTTCCAACCTTATATCTGGGGACATTTGTGTATAAATTATTAGATTTTAAATTAGTGTCAAAGCCTATATGGTTCCATCAAGTATTTCAATTTCATTTTTCACACTCGATAAATTTACAATTGGGGACCTTCACCGTCATTTCAACAGACAAGTGGGGTCTTTTAAACACACATTTTCTAATTTCATGTATATTTTAATTTTATAGTTTAAATATTGATTATTATAATGAAATTTAGGTAATCGGACCTTTTAAAGGCTTAACACTTAAGTTTTGAGCTGATTTCTGGTTTACAAGTGGGGACCTAAACAGTCTTCCAACCTTATATCTGGGGACATTTGTGTATAAATTATTAGATTTTGAATTAGTGTCAAAGCCTATATGGTTCAATCAAGTATTTCAATTTCATTTTTCACACTCGATAAATTTACAAGTGGGGACCTTCACAGTCATTTCAACAGACAAGTGGGGTCTTTTAAACACAGATTTTCTAATTTCACGTATATTTTAATTTTATAGTTTAAATATTGATTATTATAATGAATTTTAGGTAATCGGACCTTTTAAAAGCTTAACACTTAAGTTTTGAGCTGATTTCTGGTTTACAAGTGGGGACCTAAACAGTCTTCCAACCTTATATCTGGGGACATTTGTGTATAAATTATTAGATTTTGAATTAGTGTCAAAGCCTATATGGTTCCATCAAGTATTTCAATTTCATTTTTCACACTCGATAAATTTACAATTGGGGACCTTCACCGTCATTTCAACAGACAAGTGTAGTCTTTTAAACACACATTTTCTCTTTTCATGTATATTTTATATTTATAGTTTAAATATTGATTATTATAATGAAATTTAGGTAATCGGACCTTTTAAAGGCTTAACACTTAAGTTTTGAGCTAATTTCAGGTTTACAAGTGGGGACCTAAACAGTCTCCCAACCTTATATCTGGGGACATTTGTGTATAAATTATTAGATTTTGAATTAGTGTCAAAGCCTATATGGTTCCATCAAGTATTTCAATTTCATTTTTCACACTCGATAAATTTACAAGTGGGGACCTTCACCGTCATTTCAACAGACAAGTGGGGTCTTTTAAACACACATTTTCTAATTTCACGTATATTTTAATTTTATAGTTTAAATATTGATTATTATAATGAATTTTAGGTAATCGGACCTTTTAAAAGCTTAACACTTAAGTTTTGAGCTGATTTCTGGTTTACAAGTGGGGACCTAAACAGTCTTCCAACCTTATATCTGGGGACATTTGTGTATAAATTATTAGATTTTGAATTAGTGTCAACGCCTATATGGTTCCATCAAGTATTTCAATTTCATTTTTCACACTCGATAAATTTACAATTGGGGACCTTCACCGTCATTTCAACAGACAAGTGGGGTCTTTTAAACACACATTTTCTAATTTCATGTATATTTTAATTTTATAGTTTAAATATTGATTATTATAATGAAATTTAGGTAATCGGACCTTTTAAAGGCTTAACACTTAAGTTTTGAACTGATTTCTGGTTTACAAGTGGGGACCTAAACAGTCTTCCAACCTTATATCTGGGGACATTTGTGTATAAATTATTAGATTTTGAATTAGTGTCAAAGCCTATATGGTTCAATCAAGTATTTCAATTTCATTTTTCACACTCGATAAATTTACAAGTGGGGACCTTCACAGTCATTTCAACAGACAAGTGGGGTCTTTTAAACACACATTTTCTAATTTCATGTATATTTTAATTTTATAGTTTAAATATTGATTATTATAATGAAATTTAGGTAATCGGACCTTTTAAAGGCTTAACACTTAAGTTTTGAGCTAATTTCAGGTTTACAAGTGGGGACCTAAACAGTCTTCCAACCTTATATCTGGGGACATTTGTGTATAAATTATTAGATTTTGAATTAGTGTCAAAGCCTATATGGTTCAATCAAGTATTTCAATTTCATTTTTCACACTCGATAAATTTACAAGTGGGGACCTTCACAGTCATTTCAACAGACAAATGGGGTCTTTTAAACACACATTTTCTAATTTCATGTATAATTTAATTTTATAGTTTAAATATTGATTATTATAATCAAATTTAGGTAATCGGACCTTTTAAAGGCTTAACACTTAAGTTTTGAGCTGATTTCAGATTTACAAGTGGGGACCTAAACCCTCTTCCAACCTTATATCTGGGGACATTTGTGTATAAATTATTAGATTTTGTATTAGTGTCGAAGCCTATATGGTTCCATCAGGTATTTCACTTTCATTTTTCACACTCGATAAATTTACAAGTGGGGACCTTCACCGTCATTTCAACAGACAAGTGGGGTCTTTTAAACACACATTTTCTCTTTTCATGTATATTTTAAATTTATAGTTTAAATATTGATTATTATAATGAAATTTAGGTAATCGGACCTTTTAAAGGCTTAACACTTTAGTTTTGAGCTAATTTCAGGTTTACAAGTGGGGACCTAAACCGTCTTCCAACCTTATATCTGGGGACATTTGTGTATAAATAATTAGGTTTTGAATTAGTGTCAAAGCCTATATGGTTGAATCAAGTATTTCAATTTCATTTTTCACACTCGATAAATTTACAAGTGGGGACCTTCACCGTCATTTCAACAGACAAGTGGGGTCTTTTAAACACACATTTTCTAATTTCATGTATATTTTAATTTTATAGTTTAAATATTGATTATTATAATGAAATTTAGGTAATCGGACCTTTTAAAGGCTTAACACTTAAGTTTTGAGCTAATTTCAGGTTTACAAGTGGGGACCTCAACCGTCTTCCAACCTTATATCTGGGGACATTTGTGTATAAATTATTTGATTTTGTACTAGTGTCGAAGCCTATATGGTTCCATCAGGTATTTCAATTTCATTTTTCACACTCGATAAATTTACAAGTGGGGACCTTCACCGTCATTTCAACAGACAAGTGGGGTCTTTTAAACACACATTTTCTCTTTTCATGTATATTTTATATTTATAGTTTAAATATTGATTATTATAATGAAATTTAGGTAATCGGACCTTTTAAAGGCTTAACACTTAAGTTTTGAGCTGATTTCAGGTTTACAAGTGGGGACCTAAACAATCTTCCAACCTTATATCTGGGGACATTTGTGTATAAATTATTAAATTTTGTATTAGTGTCGAAGCCTATATGGTTCCATCAGGTATTTCAATTTCATTTTTCACACTCGATAAATTTACAAGTGGGGACCTTCACAGTCATTTCAACAGACAAGTGGGGTCTTTTAAACACACATTTTCTAATTTCATGTATTTTTTAATTTTATAGTTTAAATATTGATTATTATAATGAAATTTATGTAATCGGACCTTTTAAAGGCTTAACACGTAAGTTTTGAGCTGATTTCAGGTTTACAAGTGGGGACCTAAACAGTCTTCCTACCTTATATCTGGGAACATTTTTTGATTATACACTTTCAAGATCCACGCAGTGACTTCATTGACAAGTGGGGACTTTCACCTAGCGACATCTATATCTGAAATTTGAAAGTAATCTGGAATTAAGGTCCCCATTTATACGGTGAAAATATCGTGTGTTTTCAGGTCCCTACATATAAATGTCTTGGGTTCTTTTTCCACAGCGAGTGTTTAATTATATGCTTTACGGCGCTCAACTAATTATGAAATCCTCTTTTTAATGAACTATAGTTAATTGGGTCCTCAGATGTCAATCACTCCTTACAGGTCCCCAAGTGTCAATCGTGTGCCCGTAGGGGTGCGTCTGTGTGTGTGTCTGTTGTTACACCCACGTGACCGCGTTCGCAGTTTCCAAATCGGAGCAAACGTGTTCGCCATTTCCGACCTGCATTCACAGTCACGGAAATGGCTCCTCTACCATCACATCACCATCTTCTGGTCTTTGTCCATTCCACACGGACACCAAACTGTACATACTGGCTTCTAATCACCATCATCTTCTGGTCCTCGTCCATTCCACTGGGACACCAGTCTGTAGATACTAGCTTCTAATCACCACCATCTTCTGATCATTGTCCATCCCACATGGACACCAGTCTGTACTCCTAGCTTCTACACCACCATCTTCTGGTCTTAGTTTTTGTCCATCCCACATGGACACCAGTCTGTACACCTGGCTTCTACACCACCATCTTCTGGTCTTTGTTTTTGACCATCCCACATGGACACCAGCCTGCACACCTGGCTTCTACTCCATCGTCATCGTTGGGTTTAAGACATTCGCGGCGATCAGCTAGGGTTACGAGAAACGTCTAGCCTCCCTAGGGTGGGTTGTCCACGATAGGTTTTCGCAATTGCGGTTGTTCTTGCCTGTAGCTGTAGTTCGACACCCTTATATACTACCTACTTGAGTAAGGCGAAGCAACCGGCGTATGCTTCATTTCAAACGCCAATATTAGTCAAGTCTCTCAAGAATGTTTAATTGTTCTTTTTTAAAACGATGTAACGTTCAATAAGGCGAATAACTAACGAAGAAAATATTAAATATTAATTATATTTATTTTAATATTTAAGATAATCTTGTTTCTCAATTCAAAATTAATACGGAAAGAGTTAAAAAGCAGTCTATGTTTTTGTCTGTGTGTGTCCGTCCGTTGTTACAGTAGTGCGCTGCGTTAGAAGTTCGTTTTGTTTTGATGTGTGAAGAAATCCTACAGAACCATAATATTCCCTTTATCCTTAATATAAAATGAATATGTGGAAATATTTTTCGTAATTATGATGCATTTAGTACTTTTGTAGCTTTAAAGCTCTATTTCATTTTGATATTCCAAAGATTTTTTTAATATTATTATTTAAAAGGGATGTTTATACATTACTTGAGCTATACTACATCTGTTTATAGCATAATCCTTTCTAAAGTGAATACAAGAACAACGCTACTATGTTGGTCAAATGAACTTTTATTTGTCAAAAGGCCTAATGAACCAAAAAGTAAACGCTTTGGTTTGGTTTTCATTTCTGTAATGCAGATACATTAACGGTTCAGAGTGAGCCGAAAGTTAAATACACTTTTAAATAATTAGGCTTAGATTTTGTAATCATGGTGGAAATCTGGGCCGCGTTCAGCAGAGCCCAGCGCTGTTGGCAGTGTCCTACATAACGGGATTATGTTTTTGAATTGGTTAGCGCTGAGGTAGCGCGGTCTTCAAAGAAAATAGTCGGCTTTTTGCATATCGTGACGTAAAACGCGTAGTTCTCAGCTTGGCGAAAAAACCATGGAGGAATTAATACCAATAGCTCTATGGGACTATAGCTATTTAATTGGCGTGAAACCAGTTGATCACGCGAGAATTTTAAGAGATATGTTAGTTTCTAATTTTAGTTATAAAAGTTGTTATCTATCTCTATAAATATGTTATCATACAATTTTTGTTAAGCCTTGGTACCTTGCACCCTTTATTGCGCTAGCGTCATTTATAAAACGCCGATGACCGGAGAAAAGCTATGACGACAGACCTCACCGGTAAACATTTCCAAAATCCGCTGTCTTTTTTGGTGAGCTCTGCTGAACGCAGCGCAGACCAGTGAAAGGTCTGATCGTAATCGGATAATAGCTTCATGTTTTCATGCTTTTTATGGTACGCATTTACTTTCAGTGTGTGTAGCCACAAATAAGCTTTGGTGTTATGTAACGTTAACAGTCATGTTGACAAACTAAGAAAATCGTTGAGATGAAACGAGAGGATAGTGTTTACATGGCAACGCTGTTGTGAATATGGCTTTGAACATAGAGGGCATACAGTTGAGGAGTAGAAAATTGGGCCTTTACAAACACGTAAAGGTAATATCCCTCCAAAGTTTTATCTCTTCATTTCCCGTTTTTCCCCCATCGGATGATTTTAATGTGTACAAGTATATCATTATTGGATGTAAAATGTCGTCTGATTTACAGTATATTTGCTATGCTTTGTATACTGCTTTAATATTTCATAAATTTTAACTTAAGAAACATTTCCATATCTGGGTAAATAAGTTTGTAAGTAGTCGTCTTGACTCGGAGAGGTAATATTTTGGTTTTCCCAACTTGTCATTTCCATAAAATTAGTCACACCTTTTGATGAAAAACAGGAATTTTTTCCATAGAAATAACATGGGAAATGTTTCCAAAAAAAAAATCGGTTACTCGTGATTTAGAAAAACTATACGTTGGTTAGTTTTGGGAACGGTCTTAAATGAAACTTTACACTATAATTTAGGACCTATTTTCTTGTTATTATGAAGAATTAAAATTAAGTATTTTTAATTTAAAATTTTAAAAACTACCCCAATCAGCGATATTTTAGCTTGGATACACTGTTCTATTATGAAATATCAGAGCAACCAATATTGGCCTTTCTTAACGTATGGTTGCCTCTTCAGATTGTTTTTTTAATGTCTTTTGAGTGAAAGGGCCTATCGATAAGACGGCGTTAATATTGCCGCCGGGACGTTCTTGCGGCCTATGCGGCGACGCCATCAAAACACTCGGTTGTCGCGGATTTAGTCCAATTCTTAGAACAAATAGGTAGCTTAATGGATATTTTAACTTATCCCTGCATTTAAAAATAAATAATCTAGATTACGAATTTAAGGTAATTAAACTAGTTTACCAATTAAACGTACGTAAAATAAATTATCAATTAGAGGTAAATAAACTAAACTATCAATTAAAGGTTATTAAACTAGATTACCAATTAAAGGTTATTAAACTAGATTACCACTTAAAGGTTATTAAACTAGATTACCAATTAGAGGTAAATAATTTAGATAATCAATTATGGGTAATTAATCTAGATTACCAATCAAGGGTAATTAATCTAGATTACCAATCAAGGGTAATTAATCTAGATTACCAATCAAGGGTAATTAATCTAGATTACCAATTAAGGGAAATTAATCTAGATTACCAATTAAGGGAAATTAATCTAGATTACCAATTAAGGGAAATTAATCTAGATTACCAATTAAGGGTAATTAAGCTAGATTACTGACGACTTCAAATTAATCTAGATTACCGACAACTGGCAATAAAGCTAGATTACTGACAACTGGTAATTAAGCCGGATTACCGACGCCTGGTAATTAAGCCGGATTACCGACGCCTGGTAGTTTAGCCGGATTACCGACGCCTGGTAATTTAGCCGGATTACCGGCGGCTGGTAATTAAGCCGGACTACCGACGGCTGGTAATTAAGCCGGATTACCGACGGCTGGTAATTAAGCTGGATTACCGACGGCTGATAATTAAGCTGGATTTCCGACGGCTGGTAATTAAGCTGGATTACCGACGGCTGGTAATTAAGCTGGATTACCGACGGCTGGTAATTAAGATGGATTACCGACGGCTGGTAATTAAGCTGGATTACCGACTACTGGTAATTAAGAAGGATTACCGACTACTGGTAATTAAGAAGGATTACCGACTACTGATAGTTAAGAAGGATTACCGACTACTGATAATTAAGAAGGATTACCGACTACTGGTAATTAAGAAGGATTACCGACTACTGATTACTAAGAAGGATTACCGACTACTGGTAATTAAGAAGGACTACCGACTACTGGTAATTAAGAAGGACTACCGACTACTGGTAATTAAGGACTACCGACTACTGGTAATTAAGAAGGACTACCGACTACTGGTAATTAAGAAGGATTAACGACTACTGGTAATTAAGAAGGACTACCGACTACTGGTAATTAAGAAGGATTACCGACTACTGGTAATTACGGGTCATTAAGAAGGACTACCGACGGCTGGTAATTAAGGTAGATTAGCGATGGACGCGCAACGCCCTAAGTCTTTTCTCTCCTCGTTTTCTAAACAATTTGAATTAATATGAAGATTGAAGTGACAGATAATAATAAAAACTGTCATTGTAGACAAAGACCGGGAAGTGTAAAAGATAAGTGTAGAAAATTAACTGCCTGAAGTACAGATATTAAAAATTTCACTTTTCAAGACATGATTATAAAACATCAATTATTTAAAAATATCCTTATCTTACTTTTTTCACCAAAATTTCATTTTTCCATAATACTTTTCAACAATATTTACCCAAGTATTTTGTTCTCAATAGTAGTTCAAGAAGAAATGTCACCTAAAATAATTTAAGGGTTACTAACTTGATACTAGGTTTTACTTTCGACTAACATTTGATTCTAGGAGATTCAAATTCTTAGATATATGAAATTTCTCTTAAAGAGTTTATTTTTTTTAAAACGAATTTTGCTGCCTTTTGGAGAAGAAATTTTGATGCTCCAATTACCGAATGTGCTTAAATATATAGCAAATGTAGCAATGTTTAAAACCTTCCTACGCGCCTTTTTTAATTTAATTAGCTTCTATTATTCTAAATTACCCGTTAAATGGATTCCTTCCAAAGTTTCCCTACTGAGCGGCATTTTGTTTTTACCATCTGCTGAGACATTGAAACCATCGACTTCATTTATTCATTCTTTTAGATATCTATAAATTTTTTCCTCAAGCTATTTGAAACGCCAGTCACCCAGTGATTAAAACGGTTACATATCAGTATTTATTTTTTCTTCCCCTGGGTAGTATTTCTGTTGTTCATTATATCAAAGAAACTATTAAACTTACGTTTAAAGTCTACAGTTTCCGAAGCTTCGTCTCCATCAAATGATTCGATTCCTGTGGCAACTGTCGCGCTTAAAATCTGGGAGGCAAGTTTCACTCGCATGGCATTAAAAGGCCTTAATATGATCTTATGTTAGTTTTGGAGATAACCTTAGGTGGGAAGAGCTATCTTTCGTGAACATAATCCCACAAAAGATGTTTTCTATTCTTTGTAAGGAGTCTAGTCTTGGTAAAGCCACTGTGAAATAGATTATTGCGCGTAGTTTTAATAAAATGTGGGGGATCAGAAAAAAAATATGTATCTAGGATCATTTAAAGGAGCATATAGATTATTTACTTTGTGATAGACTACATTATTTTCAGCATGGTCTGGCACAGTGCACATCTTGATGTACTTTTGATTAATGGCGGATTTATCACAAGTTACAGTTAGAATTTTGAAACCATTACTCTCAAGCCTTTCTATAGCTTCATCCATTATACAGTACAGTTCTTCCGACTTCATTTCATGGCACGGGAAATACGCTAAGATATGCTTGAAGTTAGTCGTCAAACCGCGAACCATAATTGTCATAACAATTGTTGAGTCAGACGTTTGAGGTCCAGTTTTTTGTAGTTCTAATGACTTCAAATTGTCCCCCGAAACATTTAGATGTGTATTTTGCCAGTGGCAGCTCGATAAATAATATTCTCCTTATTTTTCGGAGCCTCGTTGTTATGTTACTTGAACAAGTTTTCTTAGCTATTAAATTTTGAAAA
Source organism: Phalangium opilio (assembly GCF_054372755.1). Lineage (NCBI taxonomy): Eukaryota > Metazoa > Arthropoda > Arachnida > Opiliones > Phalangiidae > Phalangium > Phalangium opilio. The sequence continues at coordinate 1,340,243 of NW_028324203.1, forward strand.
ACTCCAAAAATAATAGTTGCCAATCGCTTCACTGCTAAGTTAGCACCTCGTTGGGATGGACCATTTTTGGTCACCCAACAACTCTCACCTCATACCTACAGGTTAAAGTGTGTTATTCGAGGTAGGGTATTTAAGGGAACCTTTCATAATCATGATCTTAAACCTTACGTCGAGCGCAATGCCGATACTACAACCGAGGCCCAGATTGTTGAGCAAGATGCAAAGTCTGACATCAGTCAGGTCATAGAACCTTTGTCTGTCGAGCGAGATGCCGATATAGTTAGACCTAATAGTGCGTTAAGCGACGATTCCACAAATTCTTGGGTGACAATGAACAGCCTGGTAATCGTCGTGTTCTTAGGCATCGTAACCCTGTTACTGGTCGAGCGATTTCCTCGTAATAAATTACTTCTGGGAGTGTCAACCCCATTGTTAGTTAAAGATTATTTTATTGTGTTTGCTAAATTTAATTTGATTGCTATTTTTTAAGTACTTCGTTTATATATATGTTGCTATATGACCCTAGTATACTTTTTAAGTTAGTTGGAACGTCGATTTGTGTGACTTTAAATGTTTGTTGACGCCATTATGTTTATTTACGTCAACACGTCACTAAATGTTTTTTCATTGTTTTTTTTTCGTTATTGCGTCATATTGTTTTTTTTTTGCGTCAAGTTATGATTTTTCTTTTTGTTCGCGTGGACGCTCATGATTAAGTGGAGGAGTATTTGTAACAATTATATTTTTGACTGTGGACTTCTGAATACAATTTTTCGAATTGCTCATGTTAAAAACCCCTTCATAGTAATATACGCTGCTAAAGTTCCCTTTTTCAAATTCAATGGCTGGATTTTCCCTTAAGCTGGGTACCCTCTAGTTGATGTGACCCACAGCAAACTTCAAGATATTTTGAAAGGGAAGGCTGACCCGTAACTAATCATAATCGTCTCAATGACATTAGAACTGCGGCCGTATTCTGCAGAAAAGTTAAGCTCCTCCTTCTGCCCTTGGCTCGCTGGTTGGACCGTCAACTATTGCCCTTGGACTTCTAATTGGCGGCGTCCATCGATGACGTTCCTTTCCCTCGGTCAGTGATTGCTGCAAATTCCGCGCAGACTCCGTTTTAAACTATCAAATGAAACACCAAATTCAAAGTGTTTTTTTATCAACTGACAAATAAGTAACCGGTTAAAGACCGATTTTAACGGTAGCTTCGGTAACTCCAAGTGCTGAACGCAGCCACAGCCGACGACATTTACGATCCCTGCTTTGATCAAGTAAGTAAAGTGGTGAGTGTAATTTATTTAAGGATAAAACTAATCTCTTTAATTTATGAAGTATTCAACTAATCTCCTTAATTTATGAAGTATTCTGCTAATCTCTTTAATTTATGTAGTATTCAACTAATCTCTTTAATTTTCGAAGTATTCAACTAATCTCTTGCATTATTCCCGGAGTCTACGAATCTCTTAAATTTTTCCAGGCTACAACTACCTAATCTGTTTAGTTTTTCAAGGATTCAACAAAGTTTCAAGGACAACACTAATCCCTTTAATTTTTCAAGATTCAAGTTTCAACTAATTTCTATTTCGAATGGCTGGCGCTATGGCTCGTGTCTTGCTTGCTCAAGTAGCGGAGGAGCTAGAAGCAGCAGAACGGCGAAAAAGATATCGTCGAACGAGAGAGGAAGGGCGCGCATTTCTTATGCCAGATGCCGAGTTTTTGCGCCAATATCGCATGACGAAGGCGAAAGTCACCGAGTTGTGCAATTTGTTAAGACCGGAGTTACACAAACAATTAGAAGGCCATAACCAATATGTTTTGTCTGTCGAGGATGAAGTTCTATTAACGTTACTCTTCTATGGTTCTGGTGGCTTCCAACATAGCCTCGCAAGTAATTACGAGCACGGAATGAGCCAGTCCTCCGTAAGCAGAGCTATTGAAAGAGTAATGAATGCCATTAATAACAGAATGAGGAACTTCATACGCTTCCCTACTGGTGATGCTGAAGTCATATTAAATCATTGGACCAAATGTTGTGTGTTATATCTCTTATTTCCAAATGTCTTAGGAGTCATTCAGGCTTACTTGCTCTTTCCCTGAGGTACTGGGTGCCATTGACTGCACACATGTTGGAATTAGAGCCCCAGCTACGGATCCTAATGCATTCTTGGACAGGAAAGGAAGTTATTAAATTAATGTGCAACTAGTAAGTAATATTTCATACTTGTCTAACAATATGCATATTACCAAGATTATCAACAGATTTGCGACAATGAATGCAAATTTACAGATGTCGTAGCCATGTGGCCTGGTGGTACGCATGATGCATTCATTTGGCGTTTCAGTGGAGTGTTGGAGCGATTTAAGGCTGGGGACATGCCGCGTGGCTATCTGCTTGGAGATAGTGGGTACCCACTATAATCATTTTTAATGACTCCTCTGCTGCGAGCTATTACACCCAATGAACAGCGTTATAATGAACGCCATATGTCAGGTATTAGAACATTTATTATTCCACAATGTTATACATAAATAATATTTTGCAGATAATTCTCTTAAGATAAATCATATAAAAGTACAAGAGTGCTTAGCAAATCTTATACCCAATTAGAAGATTTATAGACTTCTAAGCTGTTAAAGGGAATCCAAAGAAGGCAGCGGCAGGTGCATAAGAATTATTTGAAGTACGTCACAGGCACAACGTGAAACCAAGATTAAAAGACTCCAAATTAAGTGGGACTGGACACTTCTTCCTTGTCTTCAATGAGATTGCAGGGACAAATCCCTAAAGTCGAATAAAATCAACCTAAGTTTCTTTTAATCACGCCTCTCCTCGCTCACATGCCTCTGACGTATGTCAAATAATTTATATCCACCCACCATTGCGTTCCTTGTAGTCCCTTTACGTATGCATATGTTACACAAAATGAGTTTTTAGCATTCCCCCGTGTTGCTCGGCCATTGATGAAGTGGAGACTTGATAGAGAAGGCTACAGTTTGATCCAGTACTTGACTAACCTGCCTCACCGAGGGCCTGACAACACTTAAAGTGTTAGTGACATAATTTTCGTCACCCACAAACTTAAAATGCGAAAAAAATCCTTGAAAAATCTAGTTTATTATGATATGTTTACTTTTTTATTTGGTTTCGTAGCAATTTATAAAATTGCAATCAAAGTAGAGTATTTGGAAAAGGCCTAGTTAAAATTTTGTTTCGTTTGATGACGTAGTGAGGAGAAATTTTCTCTCTAGATGTCGCTCACGTGAAGCCTGTTAGTGTCTCCGCGCGCGCCGCGTTAAGCCTAATTTATTCAGATTCGCGCGGCATTAGTACCGTGACCGTCAGTGGTGAGCGATATAGTCTTTAATTTTGAACTAAAATGTCAGACTCGGAAAACGATGAATATTATTCATTGTCATCAGATTCTTATTCTGAAGACGGGCTTAATCTAAGCTTTGATTCGAGTGTAGTAGACGAAGAATTATCGGAAGATGAAGATCTCGGGATTGGAAACTTGGGCCTTGGTATTCAGCCATACCAATTTGAACCCTTGATGCCAGAAGAAGTTTTAAGGGAAAGGCAGCTTGCTGCAGCAGTAAATACCGAGAGAAATGAGAGACTTTTTAATAATGACTGGTACGTACGATTACTACTTGATTTTCATAATTACGAGGATAGGTGAAAAGTGATTCAGGCTAGAATGATTCATACCTTTTACACAAGGAGATCGGACTATTTATGTAATTAGTATTAATCCTCATAGCCTGAAAACTATGTATTTTTTGTAGGTGTATTTGTGGCTTTTGCCAAGTAATGACTACTGTAGAAGAATGCACTTGCTGCAGGGAATATGAGCAAGTGGACAGTGTGTTGGAAGAGGGTAGCTGTATTACACAGCACCGTTTATTTGAGAGACGATGTCTCGATGTGGAAGAACTTAGGCAGTGGTATTTGGAATTTTGTAACCGGAGGCCTGGAAGAATCACTGAACCTCGACAAGGAGAAATTCACAGGTCAGATTTTAATTTCGATTACCTTACAGTAAGACTAAATGAGTATGTGCAAAAATTAGAATACAATTGCCACATTTTATCATTGCCTTCAGTATTTAGTTCAGAAGAATTTACACCTAGTTGTTTCATTGCAGGAAATATAGGTATATTGCCTATAGAAGATTTATACGATGGACTCACCAATTCTTACCAAGTGGTTTACGTTACCCAATTCCTAGTTGCGTCTTATTAAAAATTCGGGAAACATTTCCATCCGATGTTTATTGTGGATTTGTACGATTGCAATAAGAACTAATTTAAAAACCTCAATTATCCTCGTGTTAAGTCGAACTTGCGAAATAATTGCTAAACGTCTAATGGAAAAACATTTTAGTGCAACATGACTTGGATATGGGGATGGATAATTTGAAGTGTGAAATGTTGTATCTAGGGAAATTCGTATTCCCCATACACAATTAATGGTGTCTAGCTTCATTCCACTCGCTGTATACGGATCCTTGGAGTTTTTATTGATGACAGAGTAGCTTTTGACAACCACACTACAAAATCTTCCAACTGTGTAAACTAAACTCCTATTATAATTCTTTGACACTGCTAAATATTGACTTTACGTCGGTAATATGGCGCCCTACTATATTGTTTGGCACACAATCGCTCCACCAACACCAGGTTGGCAGTTACGTCTTTGGACATCTGTCACAAAGTGAACAAGTTAGTTCCCGCTAGTGATTTCTAGGATCACTGCTGTGTCAGTTGGACGCGGGGGTTTTATCTTTTGTACTTATCAGTTGTCTTTTTTTTTCTTGATAATTTCACACACGGTAGGCTATGAAGTAGCCTTTTTAAACTAAGTAGTCCTAGACCTCAAATGTGAAATAAATAAATTGACTTTTGTTTAAAAATTTTTTATTTTTGTCATGGTCATAAACAAACATCTATTTTTCTTCCTCAAAACGCCGTCGTTTACTGTAAGATTCGATAGCAAAATCTTTATCGGGATGTTCATGTTTGTGGCACAAGGTTTGTGGTTGTGGGCCTAACACGTTCGCAGTCCGATCCGTTCCTGTAGCATAGGTTTCGGCTCCGCTATACTCAATCACTTGAGCCATTAATCTTTCTACATAATCTAAAAATTCTTACGTTAATGCATTAAACTACTAAGCAGCCACAAGCTTAGCTTACTGTAAGTTGATGCAGCCATAATAGGCCTAACTGAAAATTCACCGGCTTTCGCTTTGGGAAAATAAATATTCCACCTACGAATACCGTCTTTAGTAGTGGCTTGTAGCTTCGAAGAATTTTCATTATAATGAAGGGCCGCCAAAATTAACCTGAAAAAAACCTTTTCAATTGAGCTCTTACTAAAACCTAGTAGCTTTCATTATTTACCGCGCTTCCATTCCATGAAACGAATAATGCGTATGCTTAGGAGCAAAATGAATCACTACAGCGTGATAGGCTTCAACAGATGATGTCTGGCAAACTGATGACATTTGTTTTACATCTTCCTGCAGAGACTTCACAATTTTTTGCAAAATAAGGAAAGGTTTTTTCCCTGGAAAATACTGATTATTAGCTAAGCGGTTTTCAAATGTAACGGGCGTAAGTAACACTAAAACTATAGTTATCTTCAAAGATCTTAGAAATAGTTCTTAGTAAATATGCCACGCACTGCATAAACGCAGCCTTGTTGTGTTTCATCGAAATAACAAACCTAATTCCAACCAATATTTTGGTCTTTCCTCGTCTAACTCTCCGTGGGCGCACTCATTGTATGACATTCCATGATCATTATGTTGGTTAGTGACATGACGTAACACAGATAACCATTTAGATTTCATGAGTTCACCATCTCCACCACTGGAATTGGCCAACCAATACATATGATTTTGTATACTTCTACTCCAAGACTTAACATCTCGCATGTATTTTTTGGTCCCGCAAGCTTGAGCAATCTTAGATTTCAGGGCTAAAAGAAAGTTTTCACTTACTCGATTGAAGATTTGAGAATTAAACTAATTCTTACATTTCACTAAGTGCCAGCAGTCAAATAAATGCGTTATTCTAGGATAATTTTCCTTGAGATAGCGCCTTACTTGCTTGTGTCTATCCGTAACTAAATACGCCACAGTCATACCTTTATCATATAAATAACTTAGCCCCTTTTTTAGTCCTTCGAGTTCCATCGCTACACTGTTAGCTACTTGACTACTCTATAGGAAAAAAACAAGAATCATTATATATAAAATTCTTCAGGTGTTGTCCAACAGGCGTGGCAATTGATTACCTGAATCAAAACCAAGTGAATTATTTTTTTAATGGAACTCTCTAAGAAACAGTAGCTGCCATATTTAGCAGAAAATCCGGGACTGTCACATCTTCCATCCCCACCCAAGCAAAGAGGTTTCCCCTGCAAGGACTCGAGAAGACATCTTTGTTCGCTCTCCCAGACCTACAAGAAAATTTCTACCATTTTTAATCCTTTTAGCATTTATATAAGAAAGGACACTTACAGTATTTATAGCTCGCAAAAGGTAGGCTTTTTGAATTCGATAATAAGTTCTCTTATCAAACATTTGAATCCCTATCATTTGCAACATCCTAATGGCTTTAGTTGGGTTCATCCCAGAAAATAAAATAGCTGCGGCAGTAAGAATATTCCCAGCAGGTTTGCGGGATATTTCTGGTTGGCTTTGCCATTTCACTTTGTGATTGTTGCAACATGTAGCCTGTACTATGACCATTGAGCCTTTTGTAGACATGACTGTAGTACATTTAGAGAGGCATATTGCGCAAAACGTGAAAAGTTGTAATAATGCGCTTTCAAACACCATAAATTTGCGCTCTTTAAAGAGATCTTCCCCTTCTTTGAACTGACGTGAACTACACAAATGGTAAAATTCCATCAAGAAGTTTTTCGCCAGGCACTCATTTCAAATAACTATAAACTCATACAGATTGACTTCATCTTCAGATAATTGGGAAGGAGTGTAGCTGGGATCTTGAGAACTCATAAATTCTCCAGCATCTGGGATTTCCTCCTCTTCCTCTTCGTAATCATCATCTTGGTCTCGATTTAGACATTGATGTAGATAATTCAAATCTTCTTCAGTTTGCGTAGATGCCTCTTTAGTCTTTATTGGGTCAGTTTGGGCTACTACAGGTTTAAAATTCATTGAAAACAGGTATAAATTCATTATAGGTTGAGAATAGCAATCGAGGGCCTAAATTTTCACCTCTATGAGATACAATCCTACAAAGTCGTTCATCAGTTTGAACTTTTTTTGACTGAACACCAAGATTTTTAGGAGTTTGCGTTTCTACTGTTACTCTTAGAAGACTAAATTCCTGGCAAGAAAATACTAGATGATGAATATAATTTATTATAATATATCTAATGAGAACATCTTACCATTTCCTTAACTCGTGACGTTGAGGGCTCGTTTATAAAATCAAAAATAGTGGGTACCACATTTGGCAATAAATTACGAAATCCAGGAACTGAGCTAGCACTCAAACTAAATGCAGCATCTCGGTTTCGTACAAAACACTCGGACTCAAAATGTAGAGAACATATTTTGCTTGTTTTTGCAGGCTTAAAACTAGGTTTTTTCATGCTTGCCAACCATTTATTTCTTAGTTCAATATCACTTGGAAAAGAATGAAACGTAAGCCTTTGGCCTTCTCGGTTGGTATTGCTATTATTTCCACAATTTGGAGCGACACACCGATATTTCACTGATTTCTCCATTCTAATAAATACAAGGGGCCTAAAACTTGGTCAAAATCTCTAAACAAACGCACCTAATATACTAAACTTTTGTGAGAAATACCGCCACTAACAAGTAGCAAATTAATCAGCTCAGCTGATAAAAACAGCCCTTGGCGTCGGAGCTCGGGAGTCTCGGGCGCGCGCGCTTGGCTTTTCCGCGAGATGCCGTGTGTGACGTAGCGAGGAGAAATCCCGCCAAAAATCTTCTCCGCAAATTTGCTTTTTGCCCCCCAAATTTCAAGTTTTCAAAGTGTTTTTTCTGTGTTTTCCTTCATATTTAAATATTAATCAAGCATATTTTTGGAATCAGAAGAGTTTAAACTCTCAAAAAAGTAAGGTTTTCTTTAGATTTGAGATAATTTTTAAATCACGTCACTAACACTTTAACTAAAATTAATGAAGAGAGAGAGAGAGAGAGAAAAGGTGGAGAAGTATTCAGTAGCCCCTTTAGTGAAAACTATCAGTAGCAATGTCACAACTCTTTATCTCTTAAGTTGACTGACATGACGCTTTTTGATGAACCAAAAGTAAAATAAATATGAGAGCGATTTAAATATCCGGAAGGAATTGAATAAGGAAAATATTTTCGCACTTCTTGTAGGAAATATTTCTTATTGTCTGTGCTAAACTTTGTTTGTAAAACAGCGATTAGGGCTTGCGTTGATTATCTCCAAGTCCGTCAAGACTTTGATTACCCAATACCTGTATAAGTGAAAGTCCCGACTAACTGGCAGATAATCAACTCCAAGCCCGAATCACTGTTCTACGAACAAAGTTTAAATTTTGCATCGACAAAAGAAAGATGTTCCTAATAGCGGCCTGAAGGGGGAAATATCTTCATTATTTATTTATGGGATGATATTGGTATATTCCACGCAAAACCATAAACTGGTGTAAGCGCAATCATATTAATGTCACATACCAACTAATGTTGGGTTGTTCGCAACGCTAGATAATTCTTGTAATCTAAAGCCATTTTGCCATGCTAATCTAACCATTGTATTGCCCCTCTAAGATAATGTGACTTCTAAATGACCTATGTTTTACTTAAGCCGTTCATTGATTATCTCTATCATTTAGAGCGCAATGTCATTGAACGTGTCAATGGCATTTTAAACATGCGGTTTCGCTGCTTGGACACGACTGGAGGGACCCTTTGCTACATACCTGAAAAGGTATGCGCGATTATTAGTGCTTGTAGCATTCTGCACAATTTCTGCGTGGATCAGCCAATGCCTGCCAGGGTAGGTAGAATAAATGATTTTGAAATGTTAATTTGGACATGAGGCTTCAATCCAAATTTTCTATTGTAGCTGCACCAAATCCAAATATAGGAGGTCCAATGAATGCTGCTGAGCCTCCTAATGACAATGAGCTGCTTCAAGCTGGACGTGTGACTAGACAAGGCCCTTGAATATCTTTTACTAACGTGTAGTACCTGTTAGGGCTTTCCATAACATAGCGACGAGCGAATTCAAACAAATCTTTATAAAAACAGAGCAATGCAGGGACATTTTCACTGTTTGAAGCTATGAGTTTCTTAAATGCTGTAGTAAATTTACAGACAATCTATTGATTCGTAGTAAAATCACTGGTCGTTATCGGAAATGACCCAATTTGTATCTTCACTTTTGTTACGTAAACATAAGCGTGATGAAAATGAATGTTAAAAGTCTAGTTTTAGCACAGAGTATTTTTATTAGGAAGACCAAAATTGCAAGAGCAATTTCATGCTCAGTTCATGCTCTTTTGGCACTCACAATTCGGAGCTTATTGATATATCATAATCTCATGGAATGGCATGCTGAAGTCTGAGGTACACACTTACCCTTTTATCAATATTTAAATTATCTGTTCCTCATTCAGGTGTTGACGCACTTGAAAATCCTGTCTCCGACGAGATACCTCTTCCATCTGCCGACGAACCAGCTTCTTCAGAAACTGACTGTGAAGCCATTCGCGCCTTGCAAGTAACTGTGGAACTCGCAGATCACGCGCTTTGGCCTTTACGACTGGTACTCGAGATAAATTATGAAACATAACCAATGAACTGTTACTTCCATTTCAGTATGCAGGAATTGGTATATTAATCCCTCTGTTTCTCTCGATATGAATATCATAAGTCTGAAATAGGTAATGGTGTGATTAATGACAATAGCATAGTAAAGTTTTATGTAGAATAGGTGTGAAGACTTCGGAGGATGTCATTTGAAATCGGGCTACAGAAACCAGCACTGAACTCCAGTATAGTTTAATCCACCTGTAAATAAGTATGTGAATATAAATAAATTGCAGAGTTGTTGGGTTCTGTAACTGTATGCAGGTTATAAATAATGTCTAGAGTAAAGGGTGGTCGTCATCAATATACGTGAAAAGCAAAATACCCGTGAACAGAATAAAAGCACGCCAGTAGCGGTATTGAATTGAAGCATTAAAGCAGGGGGTAACCAACTTTTCGTTTTTTTTAACCCCGCCTGGCAGCACTGAGATCTATGTCCGCATCGAATCAAAGGAAAATCAAGTGATTTTATGATGAATTCGTCTACTAATTATAAGACCAATCTGCATAGTGAAACATGATCCAGTGGAACATACAGGAAATAACACCGAATGACTTTAAAATTTTAATTAGTTTGCAATTTCATGGATAGTTTTGAATAAGGACCTCCGATCAATCGCGTAAGGCCCTGCCTTTCTACTAACAAAATTCTCGTGGAACGCGGCTTCATCCTCCCTTTAAATAACAGTAAAATGATAAAACAAATGCAAATGCATTGCATTAAAAGAAATTATGAAGTCAATGTGCGTAACACATCCAATAAATTATATATTGAATGGAAATTTAATTGCCTTATTAGATCCACACCAATAACACGCATGCAAAGAGCACATGTAAAAAACGAGATTATAAAAAGCATGCGAATATTAAATAAGACTATAGACAGCACGCGAATATTAAGTAAGACTATAGAAAGCATGCGAATATTAAATAAGACTATGGAAAGCATGCGAATATTAAATAAGACTATGGAAAGCATGCGAATATTAAATAAGACTATAGAAAGCACGCGAATATTAAGTAAGACTATAGAAAGCATGCGAATATTAAATAAGACTATGGAAAGCATGCGAATATTAAATAAGACTATGGAAAGCATGCGAATACTAAATAAGACTATAGAAAGCATGCGAATATTAAATAAGACTATAGAAAGCATGCGAATATTAAATTAGAATATAAAAACCATGCGAGTATTAAATTCGATTATAAAATCCATGCGAGTATTAAATTAGACTATAAAACGCATGCGAGTATTAAATTAGACAATAAAATGCATGCGAGTATTAAATTAGACAATAAACTGCATGCGAGTATTAAATTAGACTATAAAATGCATGCGAGTATTAAATTAGACTATAAAATGCATGCGAATATTAAATTAGACAATATAATACATGCGAATATTAAATAAGACTATAAAAAGCATGCGAATATTAAATTAGAATATAAAAAGCATGCGAATATTAAATAAGAATGTAAAAAGCATCCGATTATTAAATAAGACTATAAAAAGCATGCGAGTATTAAATTAGACTATAAAAAGCATGCGAATATTAAATTAAACTATAAAATAAATGCGAGTATTAAATTAGACTATAAAACGCATGCGAGTATTAAATTAGATAATAAAAAGCAAGCGGGTACGCAAGCAATAAATTAAATTCTAAAAACATGGAAGTAACTCAAGTAATGAAGGAAACGAAATTTTTGCACGCCAAACTGAGCGTGAAGAAAATAATAGTAATAATAATAATGGTAGAATGGAAAGAGTACATGTGAAAGTAGGTCAATGAAATATCTACAATGAGTACAATCTATCCCAACAAAAACATCTCTGTAAAAATATGCCAAGTTGTTTGGCCGTGAAAAGAAGTGAGTTCTAAAACAGCGCTTCTCAAACTGTGGTCCGTGGACCGGCACCGGTCCGCGGGCATGCGGCTGCCGGTCCGCAGGCAAGCGCCGGCAGAATCTGCCTTTCCCTGGTATAAATGGCCTTTTCTCTGTTTCTACTCCCTCTTTATATTAGTAAAGATAAAAAAGACCAAGGTCGTATTTACCTTCTTTAATTTTCGTCTTAACGGATCACGTGCGCCGAGTTAAGTGTGCGCGAGTTAGAGTTCGGACTGTTCCATTATAGTTACCTTCCCTCTACCCTTTCTGACCTAACCCCTTTAGTTAAAGTTGAATTGGCCGCGGTTTTTTGGAAGAACCCCGCTAGGTGTCACCAAGTGCAGACTAATGAGAGGCGTGCCCGAGAAATATCTTTTTCATAAGATCTCTGCGACCCAACTGCATTATTTTAGCATATTTAGCTTATTCAATATTTGAAATTTAAGCGTTTTCCGTTATATCTGTACTAATTTTTATACCGTAAGTACCCATTCTGTTAACACTGTACGTAAAACACTAATGAAAACTTTTAAATTGTATTTTGAACCTACGACTATTTTTGGACCATCCTAGATATAAATCGCAAACCTTTAAATAAATAAGATAAAATATAACCACACTTACAAGTAAGTGAGATTTTCTCTAGTTTTTGCAGGTAAAAATTTATTTAATGCAATTGCAGCTGCATTCCCATATTCTAATTGTTCAGTCAAGTGAAACCCGCATTCCAATTTTTCAATGAATCTATTATTCAGAAGAGTTACTCCTGTTGTGTAGTCGATGACAGCGAAATATTCCCTTTGTAGCAATATACGTGACAAATATTCATTAGAGTGTAAATTCTGGTATGGTACCAGTGAACGAGTCGGATTTTCTTGCACTCGTTTCCAGATCTTTTGAGTAACTGATGATTCGCCGTACTGTAAATGATGTAAGGTTAACAGTATTATTTGAAAATCAACACGAATTCTCACTCATTTTTCTTTGATGACAGTTATTTGGGATTTGTCTGGAAAATCTACGATATAGCACTACAGCCCAATTCTTTATTTGAACGTTCTCAGGTCAATTATTGGACACTTTTCCAAAATATACGTCCTTATAATTTGTTTACAGCTTTCTCCAAATTTTATGATGAAAAGATAATGAAATAATAACTATTGTCCCTGACCGTTCAATGAATTAGAGCTCGGCATTTTCTATCTATTATCCACAAATTAGTGGATAACCGATTATTTATAAACAAAGTTGTGGATATAATACGGTTTAACACATAAGTTCTAAGGATATTTTTCGAGGATGGATAAAGATAAAATGACGTGGATAATGGTTAGATAATGCGGGGTCCTATGCATTAGGTAGTTCCTGCTTTTGCTGTTCAGTTCAATAGGAATTTCATTTCTATACATTTGGAAAGTGTCACTTTTGTACTTTTGTTCTACGGGAGTTAATTTCTGAGCCATTTTTTAAGTCAAACGGGATTCTACCCTATGGGATTGTGTTTAATGAGACACGAGTTCTGAAATACAGGAATCTTTTAGAGAAGGTGGCGTTTCGGGGACCCAAATTTGAGTAACTCAACTAAATTACTTCGAAAACCTTCGCGGGCGTGCACAAAACCACTCATAAGTTTTATCGCAGACGGATGAATGATTTAGGAATGCGAACGAGATAACAATGAAACTTTAGTTTTTACATTTGCAAGGTGTTTCTGATAAGCCTGCAATAAATCAATGGCCGTGTTCTTATGGTCAAACTGAGTGGAAAGTGTTAGAAGTAAGGGGCCTAAAGCATTTAGTTATGAAGATATGTGCTCCCAAAATTTGGTCCCTAAAACAAGAAATATTCCTACAGTGGAGTGTCACTTCTATTCATTTAAAAGAACACTTCTGCTGTATAATTTTTAGAGAGCGTAAGGCTATAGAAATTGTCTAATACTTCTAAACGAGATGGGCAGGTTGATATATCTTGATATGATATGATGATATGACCGAAGTTAAGAGAGTTCGATGGGCAATTTTGAGTCGAAAATGTTTCTGACTTTGTGCCTTAAGACCACTGCTCATAAGATATGATTAGAGTATTTTACTGATTATACGTTAATTAATTTAGCACTGTCTTTGAATTTATAAGTCAAATTTAAGGGGTCATCCGTAAATCATTCTATTCAAATCTTTTAAGCAGTGGCCTTTGGATCAAATGTCATGGAATATTTTCTACTTAAAAATGCCGATAGAACTCATTCTACTTCGGACGTACCACAAGTTTGGGAACACCCTCTTGATATTTTAACCATACGTTGATAAGAATTAGAAGGCTTACAACCTCAAACATATTGATTGTATTAGATCCCTTTTCAAACAACGGTATCGAATCAGGAAACGTGTCAAAGTCACTGAAGCTTTTGATGAAATTGCCAGGTTTGGAGACAATTAAAAACGATAGTAAAACAGTGGAAATAGCCAAGCTTAAAAATCGTGATCCGAGTTTCCAAAACGTCAAAATGCATTTCTGGCTAAAGCGTTTATTTGGCATCTCAGGATAGCCTTCATTTAAAATATAAATTAATGAAAAAGGATTAAATTATGACAAATGAAACTCACAACTGCCAACCAAAGGCGCTAAAAACTCCATATAAGCATCCATAACTACAATTGAGACTTTAAATTTTTGAATTTGAAAGCAACCGATTAAAGCATACATAAAAACAAGTGTCTGTGATACCAAGAGTAGCATAAACCAAACTTGGAAATATTTTTAAAATATGAGAAGGGACTCAAAATACTTCTTTTCAAAGTATAGCTTTGGTTTTTGAAGGCACCGGTTGTCTCTAACAGTCTAACTGCGAGCCTTGACAACCCATATTTCCCACTGCAGCTGCATCGAAATTCTATAACTATCAACAAGAATTCGAAACCAGGACAACAGATAGAAACGGCCTCCGAGATGCCGGAACACATGATACAACTTCTGGCTGCTAAGCATAATTCAGTCGTGAACTCTCAATCTATAAGGACAAGAAAGGGTTTTATGTTTTTCATCAATATAATGTTCATGACCTGTCGACACCTTTTTGCACATTGATCGTCTAGTATTTTAAGCCATGTATACGTAGAAATACTACGAATTCTGGATTCCCAATTAGGAACAAATAAACCTTCACCAGCGTAGGGAAAAAATATGAATCTCCTTCTCACTAAAGAGGAAGGGGTGTTTTATTTCTTTCTCTTTGCCAAATGACTTGCTAAAGGTGAAGTTTGGAATCCATAATAAGTTGTATCATAAGTTCATAAGGTATGTTCCATAAGTGTTTCACTGGTTACTGAGATCTAGTCATGAAGTGACATAGGTAAAAACGTCAAAGATACTCGTGAAACGACGCCTAGTGAGCCTGGTGAGGTGGTGTCAAAAGCTTCGTACAGACTAAATAGCAATATGGACCTTAAAACCGAATGTATTCAATACTCGCTTGTCGTTCTCGAACAAGCTCTCATACATATGTATTCATACATATATATGGTTTAGCATTGCAATTCTGTTCACCACATCCATTTTTTTGCAAGATATCAAATATTTCAGTTAGAGAAAGCCTTTACTTCAAAGCAATAAGAAAACAACATACGGTTGGATGAAAGACAGGGAGAAAAGTAAAAATTGCCTTCGTTTCGTCTTGTTAGCCATATCGTAGTATACGATAGGCTCTTAGTTTGACCCGAGCCGTAGTAGTAATAGTAGTAGTAGTACTTGTGGCCGGAGTTTTCGCTTTCGTTATCGTCAGATTTTAGCTTAAAAGGAACCTTATATTACCACAACCCACCCATTGGGGTAACTGGGCTCGGTTAGAGATTTAATTTTAATTAAAATCTTTACAGGTCAGACCCGGGAATTGAACCCGGGTCGCTGGCGCAGTAAGCAAACATTCTACCAATTGAACCATAGAGACTTGATAGAAACTCCGAGTTTTTTATTATTTATTTTTATCTCTAAAATGTCGGGGTGATGTGGGGTGGGGTACCTCTTAATCTGTGGGGTCGAATACTTTTGAATTTTTATCTGTGAGGTCGGATACTTATGAATTTGTATGTTTGGGGTTTTTATATTTATTTTCTTTTTTATTTATGTGCTAATTAAATAGATAACGATTTTCCCCGTTACCTACCGCGCTCCTCATGTGTTTCGTTCTCGTTCGGTAGCTATCGTCATCTATGTTATGTTTGACTGGAACGTTTTTGGCGGTTAATTCAAATGTGGGTTTAGATAGAGCTAACATAGTGTTAAATGAGCGTTACGCGTTTGATCATTTTAGCATTGCTAAAGGTAATTCGAGGGGATAATCACTAAAATGCGTAATCACTATAACTAAACTTTCTCCTTCAAAAGTTTCTGGGCATAAGTCCTTGTTAGAAATTTATAATATGCGATAAGTGTGAATCGGCATAAGTCTATGTTGTAAACTCATCAAGGGGATTATCACTAAAACTATCTGTTCTTCGATTCGCCGGAATATTAGAATTACAGCATAAGTAAATTTATACGGTTATAATTTTATCACTGTTAAGAGTAGGGAATCGAGGGGCTATTAACTCTGATTTTATGCACGGTACATCATTTAAGCATTGAAAAAGATAGCGCTATTCACTCATTAGGGTAAGGTATAGAGGGGTTATCCACTCATTAGGGTAGGGTATAGAGGGGCTATTCACTCGTACGATATGGCTACTATTACGAGCCCTTGGGCCGTCTTGTTTTCCAACTAGAATCGCTATACTATCAAAATAAATTGAATTTGAAAATTCTACCGCCAGGCCTCTAACATGATCGATTGAAAATGGGCCAACAGCAAGGTCAACCTCCTGAGAACGAAAATAGTTCATTAGACAAAGTATGTAATCCAACCCTCCATTAGCATGGATTGTTTCTGTAAGTTTTGTTAGTCTCGGCATTGTTCATGTGAGAAAAATAGAATGCAAACTGGGACAGAAAAGAGGTATAGAATACTTTGGTTTTAAATCCTGATAGATGCTGGCTTTACTTTAATACCTAAATCCCAACCTAACCAATAGCTTGTGGTTTAATAAACTTGTTTTATTCTCTTTTCCGTTTTTGTTTCGCTGTCCATGCTTTTAGTTCAATGACTCAATAAGGAATGTCATTTTACCCCTCCCTGTCAAACGCAGGTATTCCGCCAGGGCAGTTAGAATGAAAAAAAATATATAATTTAGAGAAATGGAGCTCTCCCAGTAAATTTCAATCCAGTGGACATTCGCAGATGTTTTGACTCTCACAATTACGGGTTTAAATAGATAACACAACTTTCAAGGTTACTTCTTTCATAAACTCCGGTACATATATAAATACTCTTATACGACAAATATAAAGGTAACAATGCCAAAAGACACCAATCTATAAAGGATGCAAGTTCGAAGTAAATACATTTTGATCCATGCTTATGTAGTGTATTTTTGGCTTATGTCAGAGTCTATGGTGTTCCTTCCGCGTGAATGGTAACGTAAACTTAGAAAATTTCGTCGATATTCCACCACGCCTAAATTTCTGTCGGTCCGTAGCGCCTTTCGGGGAATTTTTGCCATCAAACGCGCAAGCTTCAATAATAAATAGGTAAGAACCTTAAAAATTATTATAAAACCATGGGTAATTTTTTGTAAAATATAGTTGAACCCATTATTAATATTTTGCATTTCTCTTACAATCGCAGTTCAGTTATGATAATTTAATTTTTTACTCGTTGATCATACTGATTAAAGCCGTGGATCTAAAGAGTCAATTTGAGTAGTAGGGACTATACAAATACGCATGGATCCAAGATGGCCGCCACCCCAAGATGGCCACCAGACCATCATCTACCAAACTCAAACCAAACTTTTCAGACAAGTCTGGACTAGCCCGAGCTCCTGCCTGTTAGTTTCAACCCCCCCCCCATGACATCATCTTCTTAACTTAGACCAAAACTAAAACTATAGTCAAGCTTGACGTCATCCCTGGCTTGCTAACATTGGGTGTTACCCTTTAACCACTCCAGCTTTTCTCTCTGTAAGCCTAAAGTTAATAAAAACACAGATTTTAAGACATCAAATATTTTCTTTTTATATGATGTACAGATATGCGTAATAAATAAATACAAAATATATAGTACAAAATAATCAACAACCAGCAAGGATAAACAAACATGTTTTAACGAAGTCATTTTTCACATTGACCCCGTATCGTTATTTGACTCGGAAGTGCAATCGGCGGAGGGCCGTTTGGGTTTATTTTCTAATTGTTTTCTGCTTCGCCGCTCGATTTCGTAAAGAGTTAACAAAATGTTGACTATTAACCCGTAAACAAAAAAGAAAATGAGGCACAGCATATTGAGTCTGTTACGATAGTAAATGATATTTAAAATAGGTAGTACGTGATATATATGTAACATAATAGCGAGGTAAGCGACAGTTTTAATTGGTTCCTACTGGTTTAGTAGGCGGAGCGTAAGTAAAGAGATAATTTCACTGGATAGGTTAATTAAGGTAAGGCTAGAAAATAAGCCTATAATTATAAGTCTGTAAAGGATA
This sequence comes from Phalangium opilio, assembly GCF_054372755.1. NCBI lineage: Eukaryota > Metazoa > Arthropoda > Arachnida > Opiliones > Phalangiidae > Phalangium > Phalangium opilio. The sequence continues at coordinate 1,358,556 of NW_028324203.1, forward strand.
ACAAATATACGAATAAAGATTTTTAATAACATATGATATATACAATAAAACACAGAATAACAAATATTTATAAAAAAAACCCACCACCATTAAAAAAGACTAAACACCGGTCGAGCCACACCCCCCACTGCCGCGTAATGTAGGGGTCAAACTCTGGAAACAACATAAAAATGTGTTACATGTTGAAACCTAAATCAAAAAACTTTAAAATATTTACCGCCGCTTCCACAGGTCTTAGCAATATAACCGGGGTAACTATCAATTGGGCGACTCTATCGCCACGCCGAACAGTGTAGGGGGCCCCCCGACATTGGCAATGACCACTTTTAGGGGTCCCCGATAGTCGGCGTCTATTATTGTTAAGAAATATTATACTTTTGGGGCATTATAAAATAACTAATAAACATACCTATCGTCCCCTCGGCAACAAACAGCCCTTGGGCCGTCAAGCTGCTACGGCCGACAATGCGACCGTAGCTATCCGCTGGCAGCATAACGCCTAACCCAGTCGACAAGATTTTGATACCGTGCGGTTCGAGCACAGTATCAATTGGACAATATAAGTCCAGTCCGGCCGACTGGGGAGTGGCACGACGAGGAGTAAGCGCTGCCGGATGGATTTTAATAAACGACAGGGCGGGCAATCGAGTAGTGCTGGAGAAAGACATCTTTGTAAAAGAGTGCTTAAGGTACAGAAGTTAAACAACTGATAACTTTCACGTTGAAACACGGGGCTTATATAGTAAATTATGGAGGTTAAATCTAATAGTGTCTAGCTTTCAAGATTCTTAAAAAACTATTTTTCGATAAATAGCAAAAAGGTAATTAGGTATATATTCATAAATTTAGAAATCTCTCCGAGGACCAAGTTTTTTCTATATGCAAAACTTGTCTAGCCACGATTTAAATAATTCAAATATGATCGTGTTATATAAAAAAATTTATGGGCGAAGGTTAAAAAGGAGTTACCTTGGTAGAAGCCCGAGGGGGCAGGTTTTTTATTGGTATGCAAAGTTTGTTTGGGCCTGTCTGGGCATAATTTGAATAATATAATTTGAATAATCTGCATGAGATCGCCTTATAGAAAAATTTTTTGATGAAGGTTAAAAGTAATTATTTTGGGAGGAAACGAAATTATTTTTTAACATGATTTAAATCTAAATAAACGTATATTAAACTATAGAGGTATTTTTTATATGTGTATTTATTCTAATATCCTTCATAATCTCTATTATCAACTCATCAATAAAAAATACAGTTAAGGTTAAATTAAAAAATCGCTTGTCGGTACATAATTATATTTTTTAAACACTTAATAAAAGTAAAATAAGGTTGTCTTATAAAAAACCATGCCTGGGCCTGTATTCTAAAAAAAAATGGCCCTGAGATTTTCGTATAAAAGCTGGAGCATCGGCAGTAGATTTTCACAATCGAACTACCAGCAATGAGTCACTACCAAGAATCGCAATCGCTCTCTCAATCACTTCTTGAGTCTCCGCCGTCTTCTCCCGGGGATCGACCAGGCCCTAGTCGCGGTCGCCGCGCATTAACCCAATTTGTAAGACCATCGCCGCCGGAAGTTCTTATCGACTCCGACGACGATAGCTTTGTACAGGAGGTACTCCAAAAAATATTGTCGGATCCAGCGGGATCGAAGGCTCTTTTCGCCTTCGAAAAGACGGTCAATACTACGAGACCAAAGTCCCCCCACGCCAGGGGGATTTCTACGTGGATCTTGCAATCTACAAATTCGCGGACATCAAAAACTCCCAGCCCGATAAGGTCTGGGAGTGTGAAAACAAGAGGCTAAAGACAGTCCTCAAAAAAAACAATAGTGAAGGCGTTAAATTGATTAACGCCTTCCACAAGCTGGTGGAGGCCGTCAAACAGGACGAGGAAGCTAAACAGCAGCCCCCCAGTAAAGTACGTATCTATTTAACAATAAATCTGCAAACCAAGTTTTTTCTAATTGTTTTATTTCTGATAGAAATTTAAAAAATGAGTTCGAGCAGCAGCAGCGGCAGCGACTCGGAGGGTAGTGAGGGAGAAGAACACGCACAGGTAAACCGGTACTACACAATTGAGCGGCAGATTGACAAAACGAGTCGCAAGTGGCATTGTAAACAAATCGATTTGCGTATAGCTTTTAAAAATTTGGATGACATTCCAACGCGAGAATTTTTCGAATTTTTCGAAAAATTCTCGACGAAGTTATACGCAAATTAGTAACCGAGAACCCCGGGTATAATCGAGTTCGATTTGTTTTAAGCTCCCCCGGATTGACGACCCCTGTAAATATTAAATTTATAAAAATTGACAAATTCACCAGTAAGCGAATTATGCGCACCATCTATAGAGTGACGCAATCTAGTCGGGACTTTGTCTTTAATGGTGAAGATTTTCAGTTTGACATAATTTTTTTAAATCTCGATGCAAATATAGGAGTTTATTATAAGTCCATTAAAAATAGAACTTTGGTTAATTTGGATTATTTTGTTAAACAAAATAACCAATTTATTTTTATGGAAAACAATGATAACCTCTGTTTTGCTCGGAGTTTAGTTCTGGGTAAAGAGTTGGCCGATCGCAATTTTTATCGACAAAATAAGCAAGGTCCGACTTTTAACCGGAACAATTTTGACAAACTGAGACGCAATAGTGACCTTCAAGGTAACATTGCGAAAATCTTGCACCGAAAAGCCGGCGTCCCCGAAGGTTTCGTTACTCTAGAAGATATTCAAAAATTTCAAAATTATTTAGCTCCCCATTATCGGATCATAATAATTGATGCTGCGAATAATTTTACCATATTTTTCAAAGGACCCCAAGCTCCTAAATTTATCTATCTCTTAAAAATTGGTGACCATATCCACCCTGCGAAAACTTGGCACGGCATGATGGGGGGTGTTATCTCTTGCGATTTATGCTTAAAATCTTTTTACAAATACGAATTGTTAAAAGAGCATAAATGCCCCGAGGATACAAAACCCTATATATGTTTTCGATGCCAAGGAGAAGCTTTTCATTTAACTAACGAGGATGTTTTAAAACGTTGCGACGAATGCCACCGCTATTTCTTCCCCGGCCCCTGCTACGAAACTCATTTACTTAATGGCACCTGCGCGAGTCAAAAACGATGTTTAGAATGTGGACGACTGATGGGTGACGATCACGACTGCAATCCCGAATGCTCTCAATGTAAAATAGTTCATCCGCCAGGTGAGCATTTTGTTATGCCTTTGGAAACCAAAATGAAAGCCTCGCGGTTTATTTATTACGACATTGAGACTATTCTGAGAAATAATATCCATGTCCCCATTTTACTAGTTTGCGACGTAGAGACTGAAGCTGGCTTTGAAACCAAAATTTTTTACGGCGCCAATTGCGTCGAGCAATTTTTAAATTATTTATTTAGAGTAGAGCAGGTAGTTTTGACTGGACAGAAGCGTAAAACGTACCAACCGCGCTTTACTAACACTCAAGTCGTAGCTCATTACGCGAAAGCTTTTGATAACTTCTTAATTCTTAACGCTTTAGTCCATAGACACGTCACCCCTGCCGTTATTTTTGACGGCAGTAAAATTTTAATGATTCATCTTGAGGGACCTCAAATTAGATTCCTTGATAGCTTTAATTACATTAGTCAACATTTGCGTAATTTCACCAGCATGTTTAGCCTCGGCGATGTGGCGAAAGGATTCTTTCCATTTGATTTTCATACCGAAGAAAATCTCAATTACATTAGCGTCATCCCTGAAGCCTCGTACTTTAACGTAGCTCAAATGAAGGCCAATGATTATCGAGATTTTCAAACTTGGTACGCGTCAATGGAAGGGTCTATTTACAACATCAAAGAGGAGCTTATTAAATATTGCATTCAAGACGTTCGAGTTTTAAGACAAGGCGTCGAAGCTTTTAGAAAAATTTACGTAGACCTAACCAAATTAGACCCTTTCTGCTTAAAAAATATCACTTTGGCGGGTGCTCTAACCACTATTTATCTTAACTATTACTATAAACCTTACAGCATGGGTATTGTTCCTTCTAACGGCTATAACGCAAAATTTAATCACAGTCAGATTAGCTTAAAATATCTTGCTTGGGTGGAGAAAACTGAAAATATAAAATTGCGCACTGCTTTAAGCTACGGGGGCGAGTATCGCGTCGGTCGCTATTTAGTGGATGGTTATAGCGAAACTCCTCCCAAAATCTACGATTTCCACGGTTGCTACTTTGACGGATGTCCATGCCAAAAACTTAATGCCTACAATACCCAACTTAAAGCCAGCAACAGATTTCTGTACGAGCGGACTCTAGATAGAGAGCTGTTTATTAAAGAGAAGATGGTCGGGTATGAATATACCTCCATCTTTGAGTGTCAATTTGCTAAGCTTTTAAAAGAAAACGCCGAAGCAAAGGCTTTCTGCAAAAGTTTAACTTTTCGACCTCAAATATCAGCCCGTAGCGCTCTCTATGGGGGACGAGCGGAAAATTTTGTTCTTAACTGCCACGTGCAAAGTGAGGCGAAAATTTTCTACAAGGATATTATTTCTTTGTATCCCAAAGTTTGTCGCGATTGTCCGTACCCTAGCGGCCACCCCATAATCTATAACAGAGATTTTGACAAATCGCCAGGGTGGTATTTTGGCGTTATGAGTTGTCGTCTGCTGGCCCCTCAAGATCTCCACATCCCCTTAATTCCCTTTCGCAGCGGTGGTAAATTAGCCTACGCCCTCTGTCGCACGTGTCTAGAATTGCGAGCGGAAATCTGCGATCACACTGTCAACGAACGGGCTTTCGAATCAGTCTGGCCAACGGTAGAAGTCTATGCCGCTATGGAGCATGGTTATAAACTACTCGATATATTCGAAGTGTACCATTATCCAAAAACGGAATATTTCTTCGCGCAGTACATGACTGATTTTATCGCCCTAAAAGTGAAGAATTCCGGATTTCCCGCTCACGCGCAAACGCCTCTGCAAAAAGAGGCGTATATCGCCAATATAAACAAGAATGAAAAGCTCTCGCTGACGGTGGCGGATATTCAATCAAATCCTTCCCTGCGTAATATCGCTAAAATTAATTTAAATTCTCTTTGGGGTCGCATGGCGTTGAATACGGGTAAGATTCGCAGCATTTTCATCAACAATAATTACGAATTGATACGATACGCGAGCGATTACACTCTGGAATTAGTCGACTTACGGCCAGTTACGGAGTCGATCGCTCTCTTATCGTACAAAGCCAAAAGCGATTACGTTTCGGACTACAAACTGGGGTCGGCCATTGTGGGTAGCTTCGTCTCGTGCTACGGGCGACTCGAATTGAACAAGATGCTGCTTCAATTAGACCGCGCAGCCTTGTATTGTGACACCGACTCCATAATCTACCGCCATCTACCGGGAAAGTTTGACATTCCAACTGGCAATCATATTGGTTGCTGGGCGGACGAACTCGGCGGTGATTATATAACTTCCTTTTGTAGTACCGGTGCCAAAAGTTACTCGTTTCGCACTAGCAAAGGAAAAGAAGTCAAGAAAATTAAAGGGTTGACGTTAAATCGAGAAAATCTTGAAAAACTTGACTTTGAAACCTTTGAAAGTGTAGCGATGAATCCGGAAAAGGAAGTTACAGTCAATGTCCCTTTTAATTTTAAACGGGATAAATACAAGCTGCAGCTAGAGGCCGTTAAAATCACCAAAAGATTTCGCCAAACCTCGAATAAGAGATTGTTGAACGCCGATTTGACAACCAGTCGACCCTACGGTTTCAAAGAGGCAACACCCGCTTCAACATCTCTTTCGCATGAATTACGAGGCTAGGCGAAGACATACTTTTGAAGGCTTGTGGGAATCTTGCGTTCCTATCGAAGCCCTGGCCAAAGACGGTTTCTATCTTGCAGATGTAGAAACACAGACGACGCGCTGCGCCTTTTGCGGCATCGCCTTGTACCAGTGGCGTTGCACGGACCATCCATCGAGGGAACATCGGAAGCACAGTCCATCGTGTCCGATGGTTTCCAAAAAACCGTGCAACAACAAACCACTGCGTCAGGGGTTTCCCGAATTCCCGACCAGCGAGGGCGAGGATGTTTGCTAGCCTCTAATCCAAACATGCCCAGCCACCAACAAAGAGCGGTCGGGAAACGAAAAAGTGCGCGTGCGCATAAATCCGTCGTGTTTTCTTCTGTAGTGCGTGTGTACCAACTACCCTCCGAGTCTCGCGTGAACTTTGACCTCATCAACGACCAACGCTTTCGCCAAAGGATAACGGAATTTGAAAAAAAAATTTTAAAAACAATTAATTAATAGGGATTTTTTTTTGGGTAAAAGGTTTTGTGTATATTGTTTTTTTTAATGCTGTTTAAATATGTAAGGGTTTTTTTGGGGTTTTTGGGTTTATAGTGTTTTAATTTTTTGGATTATTAATGTTTTTTAAATATCTATGTTTTTAATATAAATAACCTGTGAACAATAATAAAATGTTTATTATTTAAAATGAATTCGACCGAGTCAGTCTCGCATTCTTTAAAGTTCCAAACACCCGCCCAGTTTCTAATCGTGGGGCCAACGCAAGCGGGGAAGAGTTTTCTTTTAAGTAACTTATTGCAAAATCATCAGCTTATGTTTGACCCACCGCATAAAAAGGTTATTTATTGCTACGCCGCCTGGCAGCCAAACTACGAAAAATTGAAACAATTGATTCCGGGAATTCAATTTATTCAAGGCTTGCCAACGGCGGATCCGGACTTTTGGGAAATGAATCGCGACTCCTACTTGATACTACACGATTTAGCTAGTCAATTATTTAAACAAACTCATATTGCCGATTTAGTGTGCGTGACATCGCATCATTTAGGGTATACGGTTATTATTATTACTCAACAACTGTTTCCCAAGGGTAGCCAATCGCGGATAATTTCTCAAAACTCTTCCTATTTTATAATAATGAAAAATCCTCGAGATGTCGCCTCTATTAGATATTTAGCGCAACAAATAAGTCCAGATAACCCGAAGCGTATTACGGACGCGTACAGACTAGCCACTAAAGAACCCTATAGCTATTTGTTAATTGATTTAAAACAAGAAACTCCGGAAAATTTACGATTAAGGTCGCGTGTTTTACCTCACGAATCACCTATGTATGTCTATGTCGATTAAATTTAATTGTCATTTGAATAATGGCCCCACGCGTTAAACGTCGATCAGCAAAACGCTCCCGACTCGTCGTAGCGCGTCCCTCAGGAAAGTTTGCCAAATTTGTCCCTTATTTACAGAGCTTGCGTCAAACTAGCTGTAAACAACGGCGAACCCTCTTAAACAATAGTAGCGCGCCTCAATTAAAGAGCATTCAGACAATTTGTAAGAATTTAAAGGGCGGGGGTATTTTTTTGAGTAAAGACCGCAAGAAAAAGCTAGCAAAGTACAAGAAAATTATTAGACAACTCGGATCAAGTACCTTGTCGCAGAAAAGCAAAAAAAAAGCTGTTGCAGCAATCAGGTGGTTTTCTTACGACGTTGCTTGCAGCAATTTTGCCTTCAATTGTCCAAGCCATAGCTCCTAAACTATGAAACAAATGGTGCTTGTGCCCGCTAGCGCAGTAACTTCAACAGCTGCCCAAGAACACTCGGCTTTGGACCGAGAGATTGAGGATATTTTAAAATCGCCATTGAATGCCTACGATAAATTATATAAATATTTAGACGCTTTTAAGAAATATTTAAGTATCGAGAAACAAATTACTTTACCTAAATTTGAGGTCGTAACACAGGCAATGTCAAATGTCCCCACACCGCCATTACCGGTCACCCCTAAAATGCCGCCGCGAAAAAAACAATTGTCATGGCCGACTTATGCCCCGTCATCACCAACAACAAGCACGTCGGGCAGTTCTTTTACTACGCCTAAACGAACCGAGCCTCGGCAAAAGGTTTTTAAAAGCGAAACGGCTGTTGGGACCCCAACACAAGAAGATTTTTACCAACAATTTGGGCCGACCTATGTTGGAGATATGGTAAAACGGCAAGCCGAAGTCCTTGCAAATCATTTGCAAAACACATTTTTTACGCCAAAAAGAGAGCTAGAAGAAGGAGCTGTCGGTTATGCAAATCCCGACGATTTTCAAGAAGAAATTGTCGATGAACAAGAGAATTTAGCGGAGGAAAACGGGGACAATTTAACGGACTTGGAAAACCTGTTTGAGACGGCCTCCGCTAAACAGAAGAACAAGAAAAAAAAGAAAAAACCTCGGAAAAAGAAAGACGAGCTTCAAAATCTCGGTCCAGTAGTTCCATCTAACGAACGAAGACCTCGACATCATAAATGGCGTGATATTGATTAATAAAATGTAATATTAAGACAAATAAAAAAGTGTTTTATTGCGAACAATATCTGTGTACATGTTTTTTTAAATGTAAAGATAAATATAATAAGGCGACATAGTCGTTAAGTTTAAGATTCTGGTCATAGATGGCGTCTAATATCGTCTGTCTAGCCACGCCCTGACAGCGGAGTGCTAGGTACAGACTACAATGCAAACCGCACAGTTGAAAAAATGCATGTTGAATTTGTTGTTTATTGTAAACAACTCGTTTCCCGTATCGTTTTAAATTAACTTTATAGTATCGCGGCGACTTTCCGTACGTGCAGAACATTTCCACCGTGTCATTGTTAGAAAAGCACGCTATCGAATGTTCTCCAGCCTCTCCAGCAGCTTCGTTATTGAATATAAAGCAAAATTTGGGCCTTTTAGGATGTGCTGGGAGTTTATCTACGGGGAAGCATCCTAAATAGTAGGGTCGCGTTCTTTTGTCGCAAGTTAAAAGAGCGTTTATTTGCGAAGTGTTCATAATTTATTCTTGACAAGGCCTGTCTCAGGTAACGAGACTTTTTGTAGTTCGGCGCTGTAGAAAACACCCAAAATTTGCTCCCCCTTTAAATCCGCTACGCGATAGACGGGTGGTGACCTGGGTCAACAACGCGAAATATTTCGTCAGTAAACGTGCCTCCCGAGCTTGTTTTTCTAAATACTCTACTAGCTATAGAGAGACGCACGTGATCGCCAACTTTAAGCCTCGGTGCGTATCGATTAATTCCGTTTGATTTCCCGTACAGTTTATTCCAAATTATTGATTCGTTATCTATATTAACATGAGCCGGTGCAATTCCAGTAGTTGAATGAACCCGTTCATTATAGGCTTGAGTAATTAAAGGTAAATATTTAACGTAATTTTTATTCCCCGTGGCTGTAATAACCCGGGCAATTTGTTCCTTAATTGTTCTAATAAAGCGTTCCGCTAGACTGGCCTTATGCTGACTCCGGGCAAAATGTATATGTACATTGTGCCGTTTCAAGAAGGAAGCAAAGTTGCGCGAACTAAATTCTCCACCGTAGTCGGTGTATATTTTTAAAGGGATCCTCTCTCGAAATATTTTTTTAAAAGCTTCGATAACCTCGCCAGATGTTTTGTTTCTAAGAGGTATTGTCCATCCGTAGCGGCTTAAGACGTCAATGACGCACAAAACATAGCGAACATTTTTATTAAAACGTTTCAATTTCGGTAGATCCAACAAATCAGCTTGAAAAACATCGTCCATGCTCGAAGCGTACACCTGGTTGGTTTTGAATCGGAAACGTCGAAATCGGTGTTTCGTGTAGGCGGGTTGTTTTTCGAGAAAGGCGACTAATTTTGCTTTTGGCACGTGCGGTAAGGCCTTTTGTAATCTCGCTAGCGACCCATAGGCGGCCGGATTAGCCACGTCGTAATAAATTTTTCTAATTTTAGCGTCCATGTCTTAACAAGTATAAATAACGACTAAATGGTTTCCCAATAATCAACTTTATTTAATACACACAAATGTATTTTATAAAAACAATATCAGTTAAACAAATACGCTATATCAGTACATTTATTTTAATAGCCATAAATCAAGGCATTTTTTAAATCGGCAAAACTGTTGACAAAATAAGCGTAAATATCCTCTTGATCCTCGATCCATCCGTGTTCAGTCTCAAATTGATGCAAAATTTTCTCACGATCCAATAGAGGCAGCGCTTCGTGCAAATTACGTTCGACTCGATCACTGAAATTTGTGTCAAATTCCGAGCAGCTTTGAGAGTGGCATATTTGTTTTCGACACTCGACGTTGGCGCAAGTGGAAGTGACGTCAAACAAAGTGGTAGTGAGCTCGTTTAAAATTAATTCACGCATGCGACAGACAGCTATCCCTTTAGCCTTGAGATCCTCGTCAATCAACGGCTTTAAGTCGATCAATGTCTGCCATCCTGTTTTGTTCAGGCTGAATCCTTCTCTGGTGCTAAAGTTGAGGAAATAACGACTGCCGCTGCCTCGTTCATAGTATCGAAGATCAATTAGACGTTCATCTTTCGAGTTGACGAAGCATTCCAGCTTGATGCGCTCTTTGACGGGCAACCAAATATGATAGCGAGGTATTTTTCCGTCAAAAAAGGACGTGAGTTCATTTTGAAACCGAAACAAAGCGTACCAGGCGTTAGGTTTTAATATAGTTTTTGTACGCGTATCCGATCTTTGAATTAAAATTTTAGGTTCAATCGATTCAATGACGCAAATGTCGAGCTTTGGCGTGACGGTGTGTACTTGGTGCATTTTGGTTCGCTACTGATATTGTATTTATAAAGTTTTAGTCTTTTATACGTTGGGGTGATTATAAATAATTTCTCTGTTTTTAGATATTATTAATTGGTTGTTTGGAAATTCGGCCATGACAATGCACGTGACGTTTTCGGTTAGCGGAGAGCTAAATCTTAACGATAATCGCAAGTTGCCAGTCTGGGGCATGGAATTTAAACCTAACGAAGCGAGATGTTCTCTACTCAAATCAAAAACAACAACAAAAAAGCCCTTCTTATATAAATCGTAAGAAATTATATTTCCTCGGTCAAGACCTAATATCTCGAGACCCTCGAATAAAGAATTGTAACATCTAACGTACTGGTCGTCGTCAAAATTAGGCGTAAACGGGATATCGGGATAATTTTGCGAATTTAAAGAGAATTGCATGAAATCGAGTTTGAAATGTTGGAGATCCAGGGGGTTAGAAGTTGCTTCCCCTACAAATTTTTTATTAGTAACGAAAGCCACGACAGTTCGCGAGGGTAATTGCCCCGTAAACAAGCTGTCCCTAATTAAATCTTGCGTTCCGGTGGTTATTAAGAAATTTTTAATAACAATAGAGTTTACTTCGTAGCGAGCGTTTATTCCCGAGTTTAACATCTGGGCGTGAGCTAATTGCAGTTCGGGACTAACCTCAATTTCGCGCGTAAACAAGGTGCATTCCGTTAAATCAATCTTATACTTTTTGCCCGTTTCATTGTGAATAATAGCGAAATCCGTGGAGCTTCGATGAAGTCTAATTCGCACCTCGATATTATCTAGTAAGAATTTGGGCGTTTTGAACATATCCAAAAATAATTCGCCAATTACATCGCACGTCTTTGATTTTGCCACGCGTTTAGCGCGACGACCAATACCATTATCTTCTTTGTTAATATTGGCGTCTTCTAAAGCCGCCGCCGGATCGATAATGGTATCCAAATAATATAACATAGAAGTTAACCAGGAATTGGCCGCCGTTTGTCCATAATTTAAAAGTATTTTAAAATAGGCCATATATGGGTACATATTATTAGGTTGCTGGACAGCGACGCCATTAAGAAATAATTCTACTTGACAAAATAGCGAGGCAATTATTAAATTTGTTACCGAGACTTTCTTCTCCGCATCTGGAACGGCCGTGCCGTCCTCGTGTAAAGCGCGAAATTTTAATCTCAAAAGAGTTTTAGTCAAATCATGATAATTGTTAGAGGGAGGAATGATAAATTCTATATATTTAGCATTAGTTAGTGGAGCAATTGGATAATGAGCAGTCGTTTTAGTCCCAACAATATTATTATTCACCACTGGCTTTTCAAATACTTCAAAGTCGGAAAGAACACTTTCGTAGGTCGACATGTTTAGTCTAGAAAATCGCGTTTAGTGCGTCGCTTAACACGTTTGCTCCGGCTTGTTTTAGCAGTCCTCTTTCGTTTTCGGCCCGTCCCGCTTTGAGTGTTGACGAACCGGTCCACGCCTTTATGTAGTAGGGAATTTATAGATTGTTTGACATTTCGTTTAATCGATTCTCGAGGTGATATTCCGGGGTTTTGGGCATCGCTAATTACTCTACTCGTTAACCCCACAGCTTCGGACGCTAAAGTACTAATGGACGGCCTAATAAAGGGTGTAATTTTGCGCAATAAAGAATTAAAGATGCCGCCAACACTAAAACGACCCCCCGATTGGAAAACGTTTGCGTGTAAAGCCGGAAGGGACGATCCTCTTTGGAAATACAGAGTGTATCTATTAGGCACCATTGCTCCTGTTCTATTGACGTCGACGCCTAAAAAACAGTTTAATATATACTTTGCCCAAATTAAACGGGATATTTTCCCCGTAATCGGATTTCAATTCAATTTCAATTTCTTGTATATCGCTGGTTGAAATTGGATAAAAGTCGATATTATTAAATATTTCCCGGTTCTCCTCGTCTAGCAGCGAAAAAGCCGGCATTTTTATGAAACGTAGCAGAGGGGCTTGACCACCACCCACTACTTGTTGACGGATAATATTGGTATAAACAAACATGGCATCGACGCCTCTCATGATATCCGCGGGGTACTCCGAAGTCTCGTTATTAAGATACCGATCTAATTGATTGGCACTAAAGCCTAACAGCCTCCCGAGCCCTCTTCCGGGTGTTGTTTTGGGAAACAAAATTGAGACAGTATCGTTTAATTTTGAAACCGTCACGGTTCCGTCTACATTCTGCGTAAATTTTAGACTTTTTCTATGCGTCGGCGACATGGCTTCGCTCATAGCACTTAAAACATCGTTAATATGATAATATACCCCGGGAGGAATCTCGCACGCAAAATTATCAACTCGTCTGGCTTGAGACCCGGGTACATACGGCTGGTCAGCCGTATTTGGGTCTTCTGGAAATCTATCCACATCGTATTCGCTAGTCCAAAAATTATTATCCGCTGTCAGGGTCATTATTCTTAATCGAGGATTTACCAGAGCCACTCCCGAATGACTGTGTTTAAAAAATTCTCCCTCTTCGGGAATGTTAAATAACTTGGCCATTGGTCCAGCTACCGAGACGCGAACACCTGGTTCTATTTCGATACGAACATAAAATCTATCTTCCAGAGCATTTTTGAGAATGTACATTTTAAAATACTGGCGAGGCATATATTCTTGAACCCCCAATAACTGGTTTATGATTTTTAAATGTAAAGAGAAGGGAATTACGGCCCCGCTTGCCGTAAAATCGCAGGTATAATCGCCCGCGGGTATTTTGATTTTTGCGAAACTAGTCTTAGTAAATAGATACATTAGTGAGTCATGAACGCGATAATTTACAAATGTGTCATCAGTTGTTTTGAAATGCGTAAAATTACGCTCTAAAGGTTTAGTGGATAGAAACGTCCCGCCAACGTATTCAGCTTCTAAATTTAATATATCACGCAATTCCTTTGGGAAGAGCATTTCAATTTTTGCCGGACAATAGACTCTAAAATAACGTTCCGCTCCTTGTTTAATAACGCTACATTCGACCTGTTGCAATCTTAAAGGGTCAAAATTGCGCGCAGTTATTTGGAGGTTTTCGGCAATTTCTTCATAAATCTTATAATCATTTGTCGATCTAAACTCGCCTGACATTTTAAAAAAGAAATATAGCCAGGGCTCTTCCCAGGCGGTATAGCGCTTTATGGTTCTATTGACTCGATATTCTATGTATGCATTGTCTTTGTCTATAGTATATTCTTCTAACGTCATGCTCAAGGGTCCTAGTTGGTGTTTTCCGGAGTAATATCTATCGGGGTCAGCGCCAAGCAATTTAGCTACTTGGGGAGAAAATTTAATTTCCACCCATTCCGGTGTTTTGAAATTATACACGATAGCATACCCCCAATTATCTACTGTGTGGTATGTTACTTGAATTTTTTTAAATACTAATTTTTCTAAAGTGTTGGCTACGGCTCGATAAAGCCCTTCGGCGTTTTTCTCTGGCGTTTTACTGGGTTTAAAAGTTTGAGGTAAGAACAATACTGTGTAATTGTCATAATCTTCAGGGTTAATAGGCTTAGGCTCTTCGGGAATAATTGGTTCAGGAGATTTTGAGAGGTCAGGCTTGGATAGGTCGGGTTTCGATAGGTCGGGGTTCGGTAAGTCGGGTTTCGGTAAGTCGGGTTTCGGTAAGTCAGGTTTTGGGGGGTCTGGAAATATATATATTTCCTCAACCTCCGTTGGCGAGGGGGTCGGCGTCAGTGGTTCGAAGGTAGAGGGTTTCGGGGTCTCTTGTTTTGATAGATAAGCTTATATGGGTCCGGAGCTGGAATTTTGGGGGTATCCGGAAGTTTCAGGGGATCTGGCTCCGGCTTTGACTTCGGTAATTCAGCCTTTGGTTTTGGTAGTTCGGACTTCGTTGGCTCCGGCTTTGACTTCGGTAATTCAGCCTTTGGTTTTGGTAGTTCGGACTTCGTTGGCTCCGGCTTTGACTTCGGTAATTCAGCCTTTGGTTTTGGTAGTTCGGACTTCGTTGGCTCCGGCTTTGACTTCGGTAATTCAGCCTTTGGTTTTGGTAGTTCGGACTTCGTTGGCTCCGGCTTTGACTTCGGTAATTCAGCCTTTGGTGGCTCTGTAGTCAGAATCTTTAAGGGATCTGAAGTAGACGGGGTTGACCTAGTTGTTGTTGTTGTAGTAGATGTTGGTTTAGTTGTTGTGGTAGATGCTGAATTAATCGTTGTAGTAGCGGCTGAATTAGTTGAGCTCGGAGGTATTAGTTTATCCGAACTTGGAGGTATCGGTTTAGTCGAACTTGGAGGGGTTGGGTTAGTGGATGGCGAATTGGTCGTTTTAGGTGGGTCAATTTTCGGAAATGCTGGATAGTAGGGTTTAGGCTCTGGGAAGGTTTGTTTTGGAATAGTTATTTTGGGTGGAGGGGTTATTTTAGCTGGCTGTGGTTGTAAAAGTACTGCGGGTTCAGTCGTAGCAATAGGTATCGGAAGAAAAGGCGTAGTTCGCGGTAAAATAGGTATAGATGGCGGTACAGGTTTATATTCTGGTTGAGGCTTTTTTCTTATCGGCGGAACCTCATGGCTTGTTTTACGTTTAATGGCGGCTTTGGGAATGTACTTGTAATCAAATTTTTTTTTAAAACTATCTCCAACATTATCAATTTCGATTTCCACGTAATTATTAGTGTAATTTAAACTTATATTTTTAGCATGCTTTGATACAGGATATTTGGATATATAGGGAACATCTTCGTAATTATTCTCCTTAAATTCAAATAGCGTGGCCAAGGGGGAATCAGCTGGTATTTTGAACCGTATGTTTTCCTCTCCTAAAACTTGCAGGTAAACGGGAAAGTTTGTATCTAACTGTTTTCCCAGGGCCCCGTCTTTATATTTATTCACTAATTTAAAAGATAATTTGCCTTTTAAATACGGATGACTGTTTACATCATCATTTAACAGCTCGACAAAATTTTGGGGCAGTTCGTACTCTTTGGTCTTGGTATAACGATTGACAGGTATCTCTATTTTTTGATATTCAACAGGCTCTCTAACAGCTGCATAGTTGTCACGGTTTGGGGCACTTGCGACCTGAATTTCAAACTTGTTAAACTCTTCGCTTATATTCACCCAATGATTTGGAAATATGATTTCTGCCAGCCCAACTTCATAATCGCTAGTCAAGTTAAGAGGTTGATGCAAATAATTTTTAAAACTTGATTGGGTATTGTTTGAGTATATATCTAGACACGTATTAGACGCTAAAGTTAAAAAAAAGTCGTCATTCATGACTAACGCCTGTTTATCAACTAACCCCAACTTCATAAACAAACCTTATTTTATACATAAAAAGATCGTCCATAGCTCGGTAGACTGGCCGGGATTTGAACTCGCCACCTTTTTGGGTATTACATTAGTAGACCCTGCCTTTAACCACTGAGCTATGGACGATCTTAAAATACACGCCGTTTATCTTCATCAAAAAAAACTTTAAAAATTCTTAAACTTTTAAAAGTCGTTACCCTTGAAAAATCTACGTAGCTAGGTAATTGACCTTACCCGATTCCGATAAAAAAGACAACGCCCTGACTAGTTCGAGCCGGTTTCAACCTGTTTTCAAGCGGTTATTATATAAGACGTTGGGCTTTAATAGTACGTTTCAGGGTGTGGTCTACAGGGTGTGGTCCTTAAAAAAATAAATTTTTTATCTAGAGAAATTGTTTAATATTAAATCTGCTCTCGGTCATTTAGTATATAAGCTCCGTGTTTCGTGAAGAAAGTTATCAGTTGCTCAGCTATGCTTTTAAAAGTCCAACTAAAGATGCCTTGCTTTAACTCGTGCCGCTTTTGTTGGGTGAGTAAAGACCAAACTCAATTTTCCAACGGAAAAGGGACCAATTTCGATTATGCCAACTGTCTCTTCTCGGGCATTGCCTGAAAAGGGACCAATTTCGATTCATGGGCTAGATTTACGTAGCTTTTTAGGACATTCCCTGCTCTGCTACATTTGGTTGCACCGAAAAGCTGCGTAAATTTGTGTGAAGTCGCATTTTTTTTTCGCGTCCCACCACTCAACGTCGGCCATAGTTCGTGACCAAATGCAAGAGATTTATGTCAGAAATCCGGAGAATTTGGTCACGGATGATGTTGAGGAGGTTCATGAATCGCCCTTCATTGCAGTGTCATATGCGTCCATACAACGGACTATTGCAATGAAGGAAAATCGAGTTTAAGTTAAGTCCTGCTACTTCTTCCGCGGCAAGACTTAATTTGACGTGTTTTCCATTGGTCTCTTGAAAGTTGCGTAAAATTTGTGTGAAGTCGGCTCAGCCATTAGAATGCATGAGCAAAGCCTTTTGGTTGTGGTTCGATTTCATTCACATGGTCGGACTGACGCTGCAATGAAGGAGAAGTTCTGGCGCAAACAACGAGACCAGAACAAGAAGACCAAGCCTCGCAGTGGCTCGGATGTAACTTCCTTCGGGAGGTAAAGGGTCAACGAAGAATTTTATAGGACATGGCCCGTACAACCCGACAAGCCCTGCCACCGCATAAGGTTCTGCGTACCCTGCACCAACTGGAGCACGTTCTCTTCAGTGAGGCCTTGACTTCGATGTCCTTCTCAAACTTAACAGCTGTTCGCTCGATCAACGTGGATAGGATTCGGAGCCGAAATGCCCAAGATCTTCATGAATCAATGGAGGCATGTACCACCAGAGTGCCTGAAAAAAGCTGGCGGCCCGACGCCCCGCTAGAGTGAATTCCACGTTGATGTCGTGAAATTGTTAATAAAACGCGGCGCTAATTACGATTTAAAGACCGGCTTTCAGTTAAGATTTCGACTAAAATATCAAGTTTTGAAAATCAAAATGTCACTTTGAGCAAGATGCTTTTTACGCTAGAGATAAGAACAATTACCTTCAAAATTTCGATTTAAAGAGTGGTTTTCATTAGCGGTAAAAAGTAGCGGTAAATATTTCTGGTTTTAATTTAATCTTTGTTTATATTTATATTCTTGTTATTCTCTATTATATTCTTGTTATTCTCTATTTTATTGTATATATTATTTGGTATTTGTTATTAAAAAATCTTTATTTATATATTTGTCTTTGTTTCTCAGACATACTTTAAAGGTTTTTTATTTATATGGCGGGAAATTAAAACAAGAATCTTACAAAATAACTAGACTGGTTTATTAAAAGAACTACAGCCTCTGAGGGTTAAGCCGAGCTTGTTTTGGGGGAAAAAAAGTGTAAAACCCCTCTAAAGAGTCATAGCATGCTGGAAGGTAGGGTTGGTCAGGTAGGAGTTTAGCTTAATCTTTGTTTGGAAGTTTGGTGGATGAGGTTCTGGCCGCCATCTTGGGGTGGCGGCCATCTTGGATCTCTGCATATCTAGGTAGTTCCTACTACTCTTAGCTTACTAGATTGAACCTCAGAATGAAATAATTATGGTTCTTCCGGGTTTATATACCAGCCACGTTTTTCTTAAAACTTGAATTCACCCCATCAAAAGAACATACCATTTCCTACAATCTAATCCGTAGGTAAAAATGTAAATTAAGAAATTTTTTATAGAAGTGTAATTGAAATTGACGTACAAACTGAATTCCTACAATCTAATTTCGGAGCTAGAAATGTAGGCCTAAAAATTGAAGTACAAATTGAAATGGAACTTGGAGATTTTTCTTTTATTGTTTTTAAAATTTCCATGTATTTGTAAAATCAAATGATGGAAGCACCAATAATTGATTGGAAGATCTCCTCTAGATCTATCTGCCGCTGAAGTTCAGGTGTCTCGACGATGGGTTTGGTTTTTCTTTTCTTAGGTTCAGCCAACCCTGTCACCTTAGTCCTTTTTCGGTGGTTTATATCAAAAGATGATGGGGGTGACTCGAAGGTTGTGGTGGTGCTGGGTAAGATGGGTGGATTTAGATCTTCCACCGTTAGACTGGGTGTGATTGTCGGTTCAAGCGATGTCGACCCACCGTCATTCGGGGCGGCAACTTCAATACCGAGGAAGTTGAGGATGTCCGCCATTTCCGTCTCCCCGTCCACCGGCAAGGGGATTTTCTCCTACCTTTAGAAACAAGAAAAACAAATAAATACAAATAGAAATAGTACAAACGTTTGACAGTTTCAGAAAATTAACTTACTGTAATGTACTCCTGGCTCCTTCTCAGCCCATTTTTTCGGATGTTTCCTAGATTGGCGTAGTAAGGAAGATCAACTCGTATCTGACAGGCGGGTTCGTCCAGAAAAATTCCATTATGCCATGATTGATGATATTTGCGGATGATAGTCTCGAATATTTTAAATATTAATAATAAATTGGGGGCTATTAACCATAATGTAGCAGTGTAGATAATTCTACAGATGGCGGGCTTGTTAGACTCCATGGTTAATTCCGTATTTACTTTATAATGATGCTTCCTGACGGGTCAAGTTAGAATGATACTTTCCGTAAATCTGAAACGCTATTTATCCACACCACGTAACAAAACACTCAAATTTGAATTTAATTTTAATTTTCAAAATAAATGTCGGTACTAAATTTTTTCAACCACAAATATAATATGAAAGCTTTAGAAAGACAACAGTAATCTGTATTTCTATGGAAAATACAGTTCGATGGCAGAGGTTCTTTTGAAGGACCACTTAATTTAGGGCAGCCGAGAGTCTCGGCATTTCTCACGGTGCCACCAATGGATTTCGAGAGGAAGATAGACTTCTCTAACCCTTTCGTCCAAAAGATATCAGCTTTCCCAGATAGCTCACTTAAAATGTTGGTAAAGTCCTCGAATACGTATCCTCCATCGTTCCAACTGAGAGCGCAAATATTCCGCGAAAACCAACCATTTAATGGTCGGTCCTTCAAGCTTAGTTCGCCGTATGGGAACGGTAGCTTGAAAACGAACGTACCGTTTTCACCCGTTTCAACTATATAGTACGCTAATTCTTTTATTACATACTCGTTATTAGCTCAAATAAAACCAGCCTCTAGGACGCATCTCTTCCCAGGCGAAACCTCCATCTTCAATCGTTCAATATCGTTGGTACAATGAATACGACTTGAAACTCACCCCTTTTATAACAGCTGTTTTGTTCACTTAAGTAATTAAGAGTAAGCTTAATCTTTCGAGGGGATCATATACCCTGTTTTGTAACCCATGACGATGAAATCTTTACTTTCCATAATGAAAATGAGGTATTGAAAATCTCGGAGAAACTGTGCGATCGAGATGAACTGAATAACCGTATTCTCTCTCGTCAATAGCAATGAGAAAGCTGGGTATAAAGGAAAATTAACACCCTATGTAGACGCATGCATGGTAGAAAATGATTCAGAATAGAGACTAATTGTTTATAAAAAGGTATTGAATTTTTCATGCCACCATTTCTGATAGAATCTAATCAGTTTACGGAAACAAAATCACTCGATAACTTCAAAATAGTAAAAGCAAGAGTGCACATAGACAGTTTGATACAAAGATTAAAACTTTTTTCAATCTTTAATGATAAACTGGATTGGGAGATGACGTCTTTCATTAACCCTATGTTTTTAATTGCAGCTGGTATTGTAAACTTGTCATCACCAATATTAGATAAAGTTAGATTTTAATAAAATGAATATTTGGTTTTTAAAAAATTATCTTAATTGTAACTCAGTTTTACAGTTTTATGACACTAAACATGTTTTAACTTTTTTTGCTACAGTGACTAGTATTTCATTGAATTTCTTGCTTTAAGTGACCAAGACATTGTTCCAAATTTAAAAATGCCATATCCTGCCCAAATCTGTTTGTGATATGTTTTTCCTTAAAAATAAAATTGTCTCCTTACGCTTATAAATATGGAATCTGCGCGTTTCATTAACTCAGCGATTGAAATGGTGGCTCCTTTTGTGGTGTGTCAAACAGAAAATAAATATCAATATGGAGTTACCTTTCTTTTTATTAATAATGTAGGCTTTGTCTATATTATTGCGAAAACCATTGATTTTAAAGAAATAATTCTTCATTAAAACCTTGCTTGAGTACATCTCCTAGAGGAGACGAAGAGGGTGTTGGCGATCCGGTGGCAGACGAAGAGGGTGTTGGCGATCCGATGGCAGACGAAGAGGGTGTTGGCGATCCGGTGGCAGACTAAGAGGGTGTTGGCGATCCGGTGACAGGCGTAGAGGGTGTTTGCGATCCCGTGGCTGGCGCAGAGGGTGCTGGCGATCCGACGGCAGGCATAGAGGGTGTTGGCGATACGGTGACTCGCATAGAGGGTGTTGGCGATACTGTGGCTCGCAAAGAGGGTGTTGGCGATCCGGTGGCAGAAGAGGGTGCTGGCGATCCGGTGGCAGGTGAAAAGGGTGCTGGCGATCCGGCGGAAGGAGCAGAGGGTGTTGGCGATCCGGTGGCAGGCGGAGAGGGTGCTGGCGATCCGGTGGCAGGATAAGAGGGTGCTGGCGATCCGGTGGCAGGCGAAAAGGGTGCTGGCGATCCGACGGAAGGCGAAAAGGGTGCTGGCGATCCGACGGAAGGCGAAAAGGGTGCTGGCGATCCGACGGAAGGAGAAGAGGGTGTTGGCGATCCGGTGGCAGTCGAATTGATTGTTGGCGATACGGTGGCAGGCGAAGAGGGTGCTGGCGATCCGGTGGCAGGCGGGGAGGGTGCTGGCGATCCGGTGGCTGGCGATCCGGTGGCTGGCGTAGAGGGTGTGCCTCATATGAGCAGTTCCCTGTACAGCAGTACTCGAAATAGCAACCACGATTCAAAAAAAACAGCAGAGTTTTTAAAAACTGCTGTTTTAGAAATAGCGGCTGCTGTTTTGGGAAATAGCAGTGTTTGTGTTGAGTTTTGAGCATTTTTTAACAATACAGTTGTATTCGTTGGTTTCTATAACTACCTTTTTCAGTGATCATTATATAGTAATGTGACCTACTAAAGGATCGTGTTTATGATTTTTTTTAAAAGTACATTTAAATATTGTACTATTCTTTAGGCTGTATTAGTTTACAATAATTTGGAAAAGGCATAATAAAATTCGAGAAAGGTTGTTTTATTTCGGAATTAGATATTTGTAAACAGTATTATTTTTGAAAAGGCATGTAATAATTCGAGAAAGGTTATTTTATTTCGGAAGAAGATAATTGAAAACATTAAGGTTTTTGGAAAAGGCATATTATAATTCGAGAAGGGTTATTTTATTTCAGAAGTAGATAATTGAAAACATTAAGTTTTTGGAAAAAGTGTAACATTGTTTCACCATTTCCAAAATATTACTAACCTTAGTCTAAGTAAACGAATCAAAACCTAACCTAACCTGACCTAATAATATTTAGTTGAAATAATCAACTTTAATCTAACCAAAATATCAACCTAGTTCTTTTTGAGTTCATATAACCCAGCTGGGCAAGCTTACACCATAATTAACAACTATGGTTTTTCGCATATCTATTTTCCCGCTCTTTAGAGAACTGCTGTAACGGTAAATTGCTGTATGGCGAAAACTGCCATTTCGGGAACCGTTATTTAGAGAACTGTTGTTATGAAGACCGCTCTATGAAATCCGCTCTTGTGATGGCAGGAGAAGAGGGTGCTGGCCATCCGATGGCAGGCGCAGAGAGTGCTGGCGATCCGATGGCAGGCGTAGAGGGTGTTGGCGATCCGGTGGCAGTCGTAGTGGGTGTTGACGATACGGTGACTCGCATAGACGGTGTTGGCGATCCGGTGGCAGGATAAGAGGGTGCTGGCGATCAGGTGGCAGGATAAGAGGGTGCTGGCGATTCGGTGGCAGGCGAAAAGGGTGCTGGCGATTCGGTGGCAGGCGAAAAGGGTGCAGGCGATCCGATGGCTGGCGTAGAGGGTGCTGGCGATCCGATGGCTGGCGTAGAGGGTGCTGGCGATCCGATGGCTGGCGTAGAGGGTGCTAGCGATCCGATGGCTGGCGTAGAGGGTGATCGCCATCCGATGGATGGCGTAGAGGGTGATCGCCATCCGATGGATGGCGTAGAGGGTGATGGCGATCCGATGGATGGCGTAGAGGGTGTTGGCGATCCGATGGATGTCGTAGAGGGTGATGGCTATCCGATGGATGGCGTAGAGGGTCTTGGCGATCCGGTGGCAGGTTAAGAGGGTGTTGGCGATCCGGTGGCAGGTTAAGAGGGTGTTGACGATCCAGTGGCAGGCGATCAGGTGGCAGGATAAGAGGGTGCTGGCGATCAGGTGGCAGGATAAGAGGGTGCTGGCGATCCGGTGGCAGGCGAAAAGGGTGCTGGCGATCCGATGGCAGGCTAAGAGGGTGATGCCGATCCGATGGATGGCGTAGAGGGTGATGCCGATCCGATGGATGGCGTAGAGGGTGATGCCGATCCGATGGATGGCGTAGAGGGTGATGCCGATCCGATGGATGGCGTAGAGGGTGATGGCGATCCGATGGATGGCGTAGAGGGTGATGGCGATCCGATGGATGGCGTAGAGGGTCTTGGCGATCCGATGGATGGCGTAGAGGGTCTTGGCGATCCGGTGGCAGGTTAAGAGGGTGTTGGCGATCCGGTGGCAGGTTAAGAGGTTGTTAGCGATCCGATGGCAGGTTAAGAGGATGTTAGCGATCCGATGGCAGGTTATTAGGGTGTTAGCGATCCAGTGGCAGGCGAAGAGGGTGTTGGCGATCCAGTGGCAGGCGAAGAGGGTGTTGGCGATCCAGTGGCAGGCGAAGAGGGTTTTGGCGATCCAGTGGCAGGCGAAGAGGGTTTTGGCGATCCAGTGGCAGGCGAAGAGGGTTTTGGCGATCCAGTGGCAGGCGAAGAGGGTGTTGGCGATCCAGTGGCAGGCGAAGAGGGTGATGCCGATCCGATGGATGGCGTAGAGGGTGTAGGCGATCCGGTGGCAGGAGGAGAGGGTGTAGGCGATCCGGTGGCAGGAGGAGAAGGTGCTGGCGATCAGGTGGCAGGATAAGAGGGTGCTGGCGATCAGGTGGCAGGATAAGAGGGTGCTGGCGATCAGGTGGCAGGATAAGAGGGTGCTGGCGATCAGGTGGCAGGATAAGAGGGTGCTGGCGATCCGGTGGCAGGCGAAAAGGGTGCTGGCGATCCGATGGCAGGCTAAGAGGGTGATGCCGATCCGATGAATGGCGTAGAGGGTGATGCCGATCCGATGGATGGCGTAGAGGGTGATGCCGATCCGATGGATGGCGTAGAGGGTTATGGCGATCCGATGGATGGCGTAGAGGGTGATGGCGATCCGATGGATGGCGTAGAGGGTGATGGCGATCCGATGGATGGCGTAGAGGGTCTTGGCGATCCGGTGGCAGGTTAAGAGGGTGTTGGCGATCCGGTGGCAGGTTAAGAGGGTGTTGGCGATCCGATGGCAGGTTATTAAGGTCCGTCCACACTATGGCTTTTTTTCGCGTCGCAAGCTACGTAACGCTCGCTCGCTCGCGCGCGCGGTACGTCGCTTCGCTCGGACCGTTTACACTACTGAAATTCGCGGCAAAGCTAAGCTCGCAAGGCCTTGCAAACCTCGCGAAAATCTTTGGCGTGTCAAAGATTTTCGCAAGGATCGCAGCCTCGCAGCCAATCAGAGGTTTCCTGGTTGGCGCAGACGCAGTGTATTCGAGATATTTTCACGAAAACAAATATGTCTCCGGTTAATAGGCCTAGTATTTCTCGTAAACGAGTGAAAATCAACAACTATTTTGGTTTTTTCTTTACTTAATCACCGGAAAAGAAAATGCACGAGAAGAAGAATATGCGTTCTTGAAGGTTTTGCAGAGAGAAAGAGCTGGTAATTACCATCATTTAATTCCAAAACTTTAGTTATATAAAGAGCTTTATGATGTTTCCCTATATGTTCAATATTGTTAAAAAATCCCTTCTCAGTTTTTTTATTTATTAATTATAATATTCAGCCATTGAAGCTCTCGGATATGCTGCGAAGTTAGTCAAAACGAGGGCTTACTTAGCGAATTTCTATAGTGTAAACGATCCGAGCGAAGAGGCGTACCGCGCACACGAGCGCAAGCGTTACGTAGCTTGCGACGCGAAAAAAAGCCATAGTGTGGACTAACCTTTAGGGTGTTGGCGATCCAGTGGCAGGCGAAGAGGGTGTTGACGATCCAGTGGCAGGCGATCAGGTGGCAGGATAAGAGGGTGCTGGCGATCAGGTGGCAGGATAAGAGGGTGCTGGCGATCCGGTGGCAGGCGAAAAGGGTGCTGGCGATCCGATGGCTGGCGTAGAGGGTGCTGGCGATCCGATGGCAGGCTAAGAGGGTGATGCCGATCCGATGGATGGCGTAGAGGGTGTTGCCGATCCGATGGATGGCGTAGAGGGTGATGCCGATCCGATGGATGGCGTAGAGGGTGATGGCGATCCGATGGATGGCGTGGAGGGTGATGGCGATCCGATGGATGGCGTGGAGGGTGATGGCGATCCGATGGATGGCGTAGAGGGTCTTGGCGATCCGGTGGCAGGTTAAGAGGGTGTTGGCGATCCGATGGCAGGTTAAGAGGATGTTAGCGATCCGATGGCAGGTTATTAGGGTGTTGGCGATCCAGTGGCAGGTTATTAGGGTGTTGGCGATCCAGTGGCAGGCGAAGAGGGTGTTGGCGATCCAGTGGCAGGCGAAGAGGGTGTTGGCGATCCAGTGGCAGGCGAAGAGGGTGTTGGCGATCCAGTGGCAGGCGAAGAGGGTGTTGGCGATCCAGTGGCAGGCGAAGAGGGTGTTGGCGATCCGGGTGTACCTCATATGAGGAGTTCTCTGTAGAGCAGTTCTCGAAATAGCAACCACGATTCCAAAAAAAAACAGCGGAGTTTTAAAAACTGTTGTTTTAGAAAAAACGGCTGCTGTTTTGAGAAATAGCAGTTTGTGTGTTGAGTTATGAGCATTTTTTAACAATACAGTTGTATTCGTTGGTTCGTTGGTTTTCAAAAACTACCTTTTTCTGTGATTATTTAATTAGTAATGTGACCTGCTAACGGATCGTGTTTATGATATTTTTAAAAGTACATTTAAATATTGTACTATTCTTCAGGCTGCATCAGTTTACAATAATTAGGAAAAGGCATAATTAAATTCGAGAGAGGTTGTTTTATTTCGGAATTAGATATTTCTAAACAGTATTATTTTTGAAAAGGCATTTTATAATTCGAGAAAGGTTATTTTATTTCAGAAGAAGAGAATTGCAAACAGTAATTTTTTGGAAAAGGCATATTATAATTCGAGAAGGGTTATTTTATTTCAGAAGTAGATAATTGAAAACATTAAGTTTTTGGAAAAAGTGTAACATTGTTTCACTATTTCCAAAATATTACTAACCTTAGTCTAAGTAAACGAATCAAAACCTAACCTAACCTGACCTAATAATATTTAGTTGAAATAATCAACTTTAACCTAACCAAAATATCAACCTAGTTCTTTTCGAGTTCATATAACCCAGCTGGGCAAGCTTACACCATAATAAACAACTATGGTTTTTCGCATATCTATTTTCCCACTCTTTAGAGAACTGCTGTAACGGTAATTGCTGTATGGGGAAAACTGCCATTTCGGGAACCGCTATTTAGAGAACTGTTGTTATGAGGACCGCTATATGAAATCCGCTCTTGTGATGGCAGGGGAAGAGGGTGCTGGCCATCAGATGGCAGGCGCAGAGAGTGCTGGCGATCCGATGGCAGGCGTAGAGGGTGTTGGCGATCCGGTGGCAGTCGTAGTGGGTGTTGGCGATACGGTGACTCGCATAGAGGGTGTTAGCGATACTGTGGCTCGCAAAGAGGCTGTTGGCGATCCGGTGGCAGGAGGAGGGGGTACTGGCGATCAGGTGGCAGGATAAGAGGGTGCTGGCGATCCGGTGGCAGGATAAGAGGATGCTGGCGATCCGGTGGCAGGATAAGAGGATGCTGGCGATCCGGTGGCAGGATAAGAGGGTGCTGGCGATCAGGTGGCAGGATAAGAGGGTGCTGGCGATCCGGTGGCAGGCGAAAAGGGTGCTGGCGATCCGATGGCTGGCGTAGAGGGTGCTGGCGATCCGATGGCTGGCGTAGAGGGTGCTTTCGATCCGATGGATGGCGTAGAGGGTGTTGGCGATCCAGTGGCAGGCGAAGAGGGTGTTGGCGATCCAGTGGCAGGCGAAGAGGGTGTTGGCGACCCAGTGGCAGGCGAAGAGGGTGTTGGCGATCCAGTGGCAGGCGAAGAGGGTGTTGGCGATCCAGTGGCAGGCGAAGAGGGTGTTGGCGATCCAGTGGCAGGCGAAGAGGGTGTTGGCGATCCAGTGGCAGGCGAAGAGGCTGTTGGCGATCCAGTGGCAGGCGAAGAGGGTGTTGGCGATCCAGTGGCAGGCGAAGAGGGTGTTGGCGATCCAGTGGCAGGCGAAGAGGGTGTTGGCGATCCAGTGGCAGGCGAAGAGGGTGTTGGCGATCCAGTGGCAGGCGAAGAGGGTGTTGGCGATCCAGTGACAGGCGAAGAGGGTGTTGGCGATCCAGTGACAGGCGAAGAGGGTGTTGGCGATCCGGGTGTACCTCATATGAGGATTTCTCTGTAGATCAGTTCTTGAAATAGCAACCACGATTCCAAAAAAAAACAGCGGAGTTTTAAAAATTGTTGTTTTAGAAAAAACGGCAGCTGTTTTAGGAAATAGCAGTTTTTGTGTTGAGTTTTGAGCATTTTTTAACAATACAGTTGTATTCGTTGGTTTTCAAAAACTACCTTTTTCTGTGATTATTTAATTAGTAATGTGACCTGCTAACGGATCGTGTTTATGATTTTTTTAATAGTACATTTAAATATTGTACTATTCTTCAGGCTGCGTCAGTTTACAATAATTAGGAAAAGGCATAATTAAATTCGAGAGAGGTTGTTTTATTTCGGAATTAGATATTTCTAAACAGTATTATTTTTGAAAAGGCATATTATAATTCGAGAAAGGTTATTTTATTTCGGAAGAAGATAATTGCAAACAGTAATGTTTTGGAAAAGGCATATTATAATTCGAGAAGGGTTATTTTATTTCAGAAGTAGATAATTGAAAACATTAAGTTTTTGGAAAAAGTGTAACATTGTTTCACCATTTCCAAAATATTACTAACCTTAGTCTAAGTAAACGAATCAAAACCTAACCTAACCTGACCTAATAATATTTAGTTGAATTAATCAACTTTAACCTAACCAAAATATCAACCTAGTTCTTTTTGAGTTCATATAACCCAGCTGGGCAGGTTTACACCATAATAAACAACTTCGTGGCAGGCGAAGAAGATGTTGGTGATGCGGTGGCGGGCGAAGAAGATGTTGGCGATGCGGTGGCGGGCGAAGAAGATGTTGGCGATGCGGTGGCGGGCGAAGAAGATGTTGGCGATGCGGTTGCGGGCGAAGAAGATGTTGGCGATGCGGTTGCGGGCGAAGAAGATGTTGGCGATGCGGTTGCGGGCGAAGAAGATGTTGGCGATGCGGTGGCGGGCGAAGAAGATGTTGGCGATGCGGTGGCGGGAGAAGAAGATGTTGGCGATGCGGTGGCGGGCGAAGAAGATGTTGGCGATGCGGTGGCGGGCGAAGAAGATGTTGGCGATGCGGTGGCGGGCGAAGAAGATGTTGGCGATGCGGTGGCGGGCGAAGAAGATGTTGGCGATGCGGTGGCGGGCGAAGAAGATGTTGGCGATGCGGTGGCGGGCGAAGAAGATGTTGGCGATGCGGTGGCGGGCGAAGAAGATGTTGGCGATGCGGTGGCGGGCGAAGAAGATGTTGGCGATGCGGTGGCAGGCGAAATGGGTGCTGGCGATGCGGTGGCAGATGAAATCTGTGCTGCCGAAATGGGTCTGGCGATGCGGTGGGTGGCGAAATGGGTGTTGGTGATCCGGTGGCAGGCGAAGAGAGCGTTGGCGATCCGGTGGCAGGCGGGGAGGGTGCTGGCGATCCGGTGGCAGGCGGGGAGAGTGCTGGCGATCCGGTGGCAGGATAAGAGGGTGCTGGCGATCCGGTGGCAGGCGAAAAGGGTGCTGGCGATCCGACGGAAGGAGAAGAGGGTGTTGGCGATCCGATGGATGGCGTAGAGGGTGATGCCGATCCGATGGATGGCGTAGAGGGTCTTGGCGATCCAGTGGCAGGCGAAGAGGGTGTTGGCGATCCGGTGGCTGGCGTAGAGGGTGTGCCTCATATGAGCAGTTTCCTGTAGAGTAGTTCTCGAAATAGCAACCACGATTCAAAAAAAAACAGCGGAGTTTTTAAAAACTGCTGTTTTAGAAATAGCGGCTGCTGTTTTGGGAAATAGCAGTGTTTGTGTTGAGTATTGAGCATTTTTTAACAATACAGTTGTATTCGTTGGTTTCTATAACTACCTTTTTCTGTGATCATTATATAGGAATGTGACCTACTTAAGGATCGTGTTTATGATTTTTTTTAAAAGTACATTTAAATATTGTACTATTCTTCAGGCTGTATTAGTTTACAATAATTTGGAAAAGGCATAATAAAATTCGAGAAAGGTTGTTTTATTTCGGAATTAGATATTTGTAAACAGTATTATTTTTGAAAAAGCATATTATAATTCGAGAAAGGTTATTTTATTTCGGAAGAAGATAATTGAAAACATTAAGGTTTTTGGAAAAAGTGTAACATTGTTACACCATTTGCAAAATATTACTAACCTAAGTCTAACTAAACGAATCAAAACCTAACCTAACCTGACCTAATAATATTTAGTTGAAATAATCAACTTTAACCTAACCAAAATATCAACCTAGTTCTTTTTGAGTTCATATAACCCAGCTGGGCAAGCTTAAACCATAATAAACAACTATGGTTTTTCGCATATCTATTTTCCCGCTCTTTAGAGAACTGCTGTAACGGTAATTGCTGTATGGGGAAAACTGCCATTTCGGGAACCAATATTTAGGGAACTGTTGTTATGAGGACCACTATTATGAAATCCGCTCTTGTGATGGGTACTGGCGATCAGGTGGCAGGATAAGAGGGTGCTGGCGATCCGATGGCTGGCGTAGAGGGTGCTGGAGATCCGATGGCTGGCGTAGAGGGTGCTGGCGACCCGATGGCAGGCTAAGAGGGTGCTGGCGATCCAATGGCAGGCTAAGAGGGTGATGCCGATCCGATGGATGGCGTAGAGGGTGTTGGCGATCCGGTGGCAGGAGGAGAGGGTACTGGCGATCATGTGGCAGGATAAGAGGGTGCTGGCGATCAGGTGGTAGGATAAGAGGGTGCTGGCGATCAGGTGGCAGGATAAGAGGGTGCTGGCGATCCGGTGGCAGGATAAGAGGGTGCTGGCGATCCGGTGGCAGGCGAAAAGGGTGCTGGCGTAGAGGGTGCTGGCGATCCGATGGCTGGCGTAGAGGGTGCTGGCGACCCGATGGCAGGCTAAGAGGGTGATGCCGATCCGATGGATTGGCGTAGAGGGTGTTGGCGATCCGGTGGCAGGAGGAGAGGGTACTAGCGATCAGGTGGCAGGATAAGAGGGTGCTGGCGATCCGGTGGCAGGCTAAGAGGTAGGGCTGGGAGTATCGACGATTTTTGGTATCAATACCGGTATCGAGTACTGAATATTGTACTCGATACCGGGTATCGGTATCGGAGAAAAAAATACTCGATACCCAAAGTATCGAGTACTTTTTTTTAAATCGCCACCTATGATAGATTTTGCGTATTTAATTATAATAAGCTTTGTAATTAGTTTTTATTTCTTGGAAAAGCAGTGCTGCAATATTTTAACATTTAATTTAAATTTATTTAATCTAATATTTAAGATGTGATTTATGTTTAGTTAGCGCTATTCACATAAATTTTCTGAAAGCTAGAATCCTTTTAAGTATAATAAAACACGACGAAACGCGTCTAACTTAAATTTCAGGTCATTTGTATCAATAGGACGAAGGAACTGGCCAAAAACATACCTCCTCCTTTAGAACTTAATATTAATTTTCGGTTACTCCAATTCTTTGATCGGGATTCTATAGCACGAGCAGGTTGCGTCGTTTTGTGAGCGATCGAATGGGCTATGGTTGAAGAAGCTACGTCTGACGTTAGTCTAATCTAGGGATGGAGTATAGAGACTAAACTATGTCGACGAGGGAAACATTCATGTGTTAAAATATAAAGCAAATGATTGGCCGCAAGTTTGAAAAAGAAACGTTCCTTCGATTCCAGGGGTAAAAGATGGGGGGATAAAGTACTCGATGCTTCGGATTTTTCGAAAGTACTCGATACCAGTATCGGATCCCAAAAACGGTACTCGATACCGGTATCGAAAGACTGAAGTACTCGATACCAAGTTGGCATCGAGTAGTATCGAACAGCCCTACTAAGAGGGTGCTGGCGATCCGGTGGCAGGCTAAGAGGGTGCTGGTGATCCGGTGGCAGGCTAAGAGGGTGCTGGCGATCCGGTGGCAGGCTAAGAGGGTGCTGGCGATCCGGTGGCAGGCTAAGAGGGTGCTGGCGATCCGGTGGCAGGCTAAGAGGGTGCTGGCGATCCGGTGGCAGGCTAAGAGGGTGCTGGCGATCCGGTGGCAGGCTAAGAGGGTGCTGGCGATCCGGTGGCAGGCGAAAAGGGTGCTGGCGATCCGACGGCGGGCGTAGAGGGTGCTGGCGATCCGATGGCTGGCGTAGAGGGTGCTGGCGACCTGATGGCAGGAGGAGAGGGTACTAGCGATCAGGTGGCAGGATAAGAGGGTGCTGGCGATCCGGTGGCAGGCGAAAAGGGTGCTGGCGTAGAGGGTGCTGGCGATCCGATGGCTGGCGTAGAGGGTGCTGGCGACCCGATGGCAGGCTAAGAGGGTGATGCCGATCCGATGGATTGGCGTAGAGGGTGTTGGCGATCCGGTGGCAGGAGGAGAGGGTACTAGCGATCAGGTGGCAGGATAAGAGGGTGCTGGCGATCCGGTGGCAGGCTAAGAGGTAGGGCTGGGAGTATCGACGATTTTTGGTATCAATACCGGTATCGAGTACTGAATATTGTACTCGATACCGGGTATCGGTATCGGAGAAAAAAATACTCGATACCCAAAGTATCGAGTACTTTTTTTTAAATCGCCACCTATGATAGATTTTGCGTATTTAATTATAATAAGCTTTGTAATTAGTTTTTATTTCTTGGAAAAGCAGTGCTGCAATATTTTAACATTTAATTTAAATTTATTTAATCTAATTTTTAAGATGTGATTTATGTTTAGTTAGCGCTATTCACATAAATTTTCTGAAAGCTAGAATCCTTTTAAGTATAATAAAACAGGACGAAACGCGTCTAACTTAAATTTCAGGTCATTTGTATCAATAGGACGAAGGAACTGGCCAAAAACATACCTCCTCCTTTAGAACTTAATATTAATTTTCGGTTACTCCAATTCTTTGATCGGGATTCTATAGCACGAGCAGGTTGCGTCGTTTTGTGAGCGATCGAATGGGCTATGGTTGAAGAAGCTACGTCTGACGTTAGTCTAATCTAGGGATGGAGTATAGAGACTAAACTATGTCGACGAGGGAAACATTCATGTGTTAAAATATAAAGCAAATGATTGGCCGCAAGTTTGAAAAAGAAACGTTCCTTCGATTCCAGGGGTAAAAGATGGGGGGATAAAGTACTCGATGCTTCGGATTTTTCGAAAGTACTCGATACCAGTATCGGATCCCAAAAACGGTACTCGATACCGGTATCGAAAGACTGAAGTACTCGATACCAAGTTGGCATCGAGTAGTATCGAACAGCCCTACTAAGAGGGTGCTGGCGATCCGGTGGCAGGCTAAGAGGGTGCTGGTGATCCGGTGGCAGGCTAAGAGGGTGCTGGCGATCCGGTGGCAGGCTAAGAGGGTGCTGGCGATCCGGTGGCAGGCTAAGAGGGTGCTGGCGATCCGGTGGCAGGCTAAGAGGGTGCTGGCGATCCGGTGGCAGGCTAAGAGGGTGCTGGCGATCCGGTGGCAGGCTAAGAGGGTGCTGGCGATCCGGTGGCAGGCGAAAAGGGTGCTGGTGATCCGATGGCGGGCGTAGAGGGTGCTGGCGATCCGATGGCTGGCGTAGAGGGTGCTGGCGACCTGATGGCAGGAGGAGAGGGTACTAGCGATCAGGTGGCAGGATAAGAGGGTGCTGGCGATCAGGTGGTAGGATAAGAGGGTGCTGGCGATCAGGTGGCAGGATAAGAGGGTGCTGGCGATCCGGTGGCAGGATAAGAGGGTGCTGGCGATCCGGTGGCAGGCGAAAAGGGTGCTGGCGATCCGATGGCTGGCGTAGAGAGTGCTGGCGATCCGATGGCTGGCGTAGAGGGTGCTGGCGATCCGATGGCTGGCGTAGAGGGTGCTGGCGACCCGATGGCAAGCTAAGAGGGTGATGCCGATCCGGTTGCAGGAGGAGGGGGTACTAGCGATCAGGTGGCAGGATAAGAGGGTGCTGGCGATCCGGTGGCAGGATAAGAGGGTGCTGGCGATCCGGTGGCAGGATAAGAGGGTGCTGGCGATCCGGTGGCAGGATAAGAGGGTGCTGGCGATCCGGTGGCAGGATAAGAGGGTGCTGGCGATCCGGTGGCAGGATAAGAGGGTGCTGGCGATCCGGTGGCAGGATAAGAGGGTGCTGGCGATCCGGTGGCAGGATAAGAGGGTGCTGGCGATCCGGTGGCAGGATAAGAGGGTGCTGGCGATCCGGTGGCAGGATAAGAGGGTGCTGGCGATCCGGTGGCAGGCTAAGAGGGTGCTGGCGATCCGATGGCTGGCGTAGAGGGTGCTGGCGATCCGATGGCTGGCGTAGAGGGTGATGCCGATCCGATGGATGGCGTAGAGGGTCTTGGCGATCCAGTGGCAGGCGAAGAGGGTTTGGCGATCCGGTGGCTGGCGTAGAGGGTGTGCCTCATATGAGCAGTTCCCTGTAGAGTAGTTCTCGAAATAGCAACCACGATTCAAAAAAAAAACAGCGGAGTTTTTAAAAACTGCTGTTTTAGAAATAGCGGCTGCTGTTTTGGGAAATAGCAGTGTTTGTGTTGAGTATTGAGCATTTTTTAACAATACAGTTGTATTCGTTGGTTTCTATAACTACCTTTTTCTGTGATCATTATATAGGAATGTGAACTACTTAAGGATGGTGTTTATGATTTTTTTTAAAAGTACATTTAAATATTGTACTACTCTTCAGGCTGTATTAGTTTACAATAATTTGGAAAAGGCATAATAAAATTCGAGAAAGGTTGTTTTATTTCGAAATTAGATATTTGTAAACAGTATTATTTTTGAAAAAGCATATTATAATTCGAGAAAGGTTATTTTATTTCGGAAGAAGATAATTGAAAACATTAAGGTTTTTGGAAAAAGTGTAACATTGTTACACCATTTGCAAAATATTACTAACCTAAGTCTAACTAAACGAATCAAAACCTAACCTAACCTGACCTAATAATATTTAGTTGAAATAATCAACTTTAACCTAACCAAAATATCAACCTAGTTCTTTTTGAGTTCATATAACCCAGCTGGGCAAGCTTAAACCATAATAAACAACTATGGTTTTTCGCATATCTATTTTCCCGCTCTTTAGAGAACTGCTGTAACGGTAATTGCTGTATGGGGAAAACTGCCATTTCGGGAACCACTATTTAGGGAACTGTTGTTATGAGGACCACTATTATGAAATCCGCTCTTGTGATGGGTACTGGCGATCAGGTGGCAGGATAAGAGGGTGCTGGCGATCCGATGGCTGGCGTAGAGGGTGCTGGCGACCCGATGGCAGGCTATGAGGGTGCTGGCGATCCAATGGCAGGCTAAGAGGGTGATGCCGATCCGATGGATGGCGTAGAGGGTGTTGGCGATCCGGTGGCAGGAGGAGAGGGTACTAGCGATCAGGTGGCAGGATAAGAGGGTGCCGGCGATCAGGTGGTAGGATAAGAGGGTGCTGGCGATCAGGTGGCAGGATAAGAGGGTGCTGGCGATCCGGTGGCAGGATAAGAGGGTGCTGGCGATCCGGTGGCAGGCGAAAAGGGTGCTGGCGTAGAGGGTGCTGGCGATCCGATGGCTGGCGTAGAGGGTGCTGGCGATCCGATGGCTGGCGTAGAGGGTGCTGGCGATCCGATGGCTGGCGTAGAGGGTGCTGGCGATCCGATGGCTGGCGTAGAGGGTGCTGGCGACCCGATGGCAGGCTAAGAGGGTGATGCCGATCCGATGGATGGCGTAGAGGGTGTTGGCGATCCGGTGGCAGGAGGAGAGGGTACTAGCGATCAGGTGGCAGGATAAGAGGGTGCTGGCGATCCGGTGGCAGGCTAAGAGGTAGGGCTGGGAGTATCGAAGATTTTTGGTATCGATACCGGTATCGAGTACTGAATATTGTACTCGATACCGGGTATCGGTATCGGAGAAAAAAATACTCGATACCCAAAGAATCGAGTACTTTTTTTTAAATCGCCACCTATGATAGATTTTGCGTATTTAATTATAATAAGCTTTGTAATTAGTTTTTATTTCTTGGAAAAGCAGTGCTGCAATATTTTAACATTTAATTTAAATTTATTTAATCTAATTTTTAAGATGTGATTTATGTTTAGTTAGCGCTATTCACATAAATTTTCTGAAAGCTAGAATCCTTTTAAGTATAATAAAACACGACGAAACGCGTCTAACTTAAATTTCAGGTCATTTGTATCAATAGGACGAAGGAAATGGCCAAAAACATACCTCCTCCTTTAGAACTTAATATTAATTTTCGGTTACTCCAATTCTTTGATCGGGATTCTATAGCACGAGCAGGTTGCGTCGTTTTGTGAGCGATCGAATGGGCTATGGTTGAAGAAGCTACGTCTGACGTTAGTCTACTCTAGGGATGGAGTATAGAGACTAAACTATGTCGACGAGGGAAACATTCATGTGTTAAAATATAAAGCAAATGATTGGCCGCAAGTTTGAAAAAGAAACGTTCCTTCGATTCCAGGGATAAAAGATGGGGGGATAAAGTACTCGATGCTTCGGATTTTTGAAAGTACTCGATACCAGTATCGGATCCCAAAAACGGTACTCGATACCGGTATCGAAAGACTGAAGTACTCGATACCAAGTTGGCATCGAGTAGTATCGAACAGCCCTACTAAGAGGGTGCTGGCGATCCGGTGGCAGGCTAAGAGGGTGCTGGTGATCCGGTGGCAGGCTAAGAGGGTGCTGGTGATCCGGTGGCAGGCTAAGAGGGTGCTGGCGATCCGGTGGCAGGCTAAGAGGGTGCTGGCGATCCGGTGGCAGGCTAAGAGGGTGCTGGCGATCCGGTGGCAGGCGAAAAGGGTGCTGGCGATCCGATGGTGGGCGTAGAGGGTGCTGGCGATCCGATGGCTGGCGTAGAGGGTGCTGGCGACCTGATGGCAGGAGGAGAGGGTACTAGCGATCAGGTGGCAGGATAAGAGGGTGCTGGCGATCAGGTGGTAGGATAAGAGGGTGCTGGCGATCAGGTGGCAGGATAAGAGGGTGCTGGCGATCCGGTGGCAGGCGAAAAGGGTGCTGGCGATCCGATGGCTGGCGTAGAGAGTGCTGGCGATCCGATGGCTGGCGTAGAGGGTGCTGGCGATCCGATGGCTGGCGTAGAGGGTGCTGGCGACCCGATGGCAGGCTAAGAGGGTGATGCCGATCCGATGGATGGCGTAGAGGGTGATGCCGATCCGGTTGCAGGAGGAGAGGGTACTAGCGATCAGGTGGCAGGATAAGAGGGTGCTGGCGATCCGGTGGCAGGATAAGAGGGTGCTGGCGATCCGGTGGCAGGATAAGAGGGTGCTGGCGATCCGGTGGCAGGCTAAGAGGGTGCTGGCGATCCGGTGGCAGGATAAGAGGGTGCTGGCGATCCGATGGCTGGCGTAGAGGGTGCTGGCGATCCGATGGCTGGCGTAGAGGGTGATGCCGATCCGATGGATGGCGTAGAGGGTCTTGGCGATCCAGTGGCAGGCGAAGAGGGTATGGCGATCCGGTGGCTGGCGTAGAGGGTGTGCCTCATATGAGCAGTTCCCTGTAGAGTAGTTCTCGAAATAGCAACCACGATTCAAAAAAAAACAGCGGAGTTTTTAAAAACTGCTGTTTTAGAAATAGCGGCTGCTGTTTTGGGAAATAGCAGTGTTTGTGTTGAGTATTGAGCATTTTTTAACAATACAGTTGTATTCGTTGGTTTCTATAACTACCTTTTTCTGTGATCATTATATAGGAATGTGAACTACTTAAGGATGGTGTTTATGATTTTTTTTAAAAGTACATTTAAATATTGTACTACTCTTCAGGCTGTATTAGTTTACAATAATTTGGAAAAGGCATAATAAAATTCGAGAAAGGTTGTTTTATTTCGAAATTAGATATTTGTAAACAGTATTATTTTTGAAAAAGCATATTATAATTCGAGAAAGGTTATTTTATTTCGGAAGAAGATAATTGAAAACATTAAGGTTTTTGGAAAAAGTGTAACATTGTTACACCATTTGCAAAATATTACTAACCTAAGTCTAACTAAACGAATCAAAACCTAACCTAACCTGACCTAATAATATTTAGTTGAAATAATCAACTTTAACCTAACCAAAATATCAACCTAGTTCTTTTTGAGTTCATATAACCCAGCTGGGCAAGCTTAAACCATAATAAACAACTATGGTTTTTCGCATATCTATTTTCCCGCTCTTTAGAGAACTGCTGTAACGGTAATTGCTGTATGGGGAAAACTGCCATTTCGGGAACCGCTATTTAGGGAACTGTTGTTATGAGGACCACTATTATGAAATCCGCTCTTGTGATGGGTACTGGCGATCAGGTGGCAGGATAAGAGGGTGCTGGCGATCCGATTGCTGGCTATGAGGGTGCTGGCGACCCGATGGCAGGCTATGAGGGTGCTGGCGATCCGATGGCAGGCTAAGAGGGTGATGCCGATCCGATGGATGGCGTAGAGGGTGTTGGCGATCCGGTGGCAGGAGGAGAGGGTACTGGCGATCAGGTGGCAGGATAAGAGGGTGCCGGCGATCAGGTGGTAGGATAAGAGGGTGCTGGCGATCAGGTGGCAGGATAAGAGGGTGCTGGCGATCCGGTGGCAGGATAAGAGGGTGCTGGCGATCTGGTGGCAGGCGAAAAGGGTGCTGGCGATCCGATGGCTGGCGTAGAGGGTGCTGGCGACCCGATGGCAGGCTAAGAGGGTGCTGGCGATCCAATGGCAGGCTAAGAGGGTGATGCCGATCCGATGGATGGCGTAGAGGGTGTTGGCGATCCGGTGGCAGGAGGAGAGGGTACTGGCGATCATGTGGCAGGATAAGAGGGTGCTGGCGATCAGGTGGTAGGATAAGAGGGTGCTGGCGATCAGGTGGCAGGATAAAAGGGTGCTGGCGATCCGGTGGCAGGATAAGAGGGTGCTGGCGATCCGGTGGCAGGCGAAAAGGGTGCTGGCGTAGAGGGTGCTGGCGATCCGATGGCTGGCGTAGAGGGTGCTGGCGATCCGATGGCTGGCGTAGAGGGTGCTGGCGACCCGATGGCAGGCTAAGAGGGTGATGCCGATCCGATGGATGGCGTAGAGGGTGTTGGCGATCCGGTGGCAGGAGGAGAGGGTACTAGCGATCAGGTGGCAGGATAAGAGGGTGCTGGCGATCCGGTGGCAGGCTAAGAGGTAGGGCTGGGAGTATCGAAGATTTTTGGTATCGATACCGGTATCGAGTACTGAATATTGTACTCGATACCGGTATCGAAGATTTTTGGTATCGATACCGGTATCGAGTACTGAATATTGTACTCGATACCGGGTATCGGTATCGGAGAAAAAAATACTCGATACCCAAAGTATCGAGTACTTTTTTTTAAATCGCCACCTATGATAGATTTTGCGTATTTAATTATAATAAGCTTTGTAATTAGTTTTTATTTCTTGGAAAAGCAGTGCTGCAATATTTTAACATTTAATTTAAATTTATTTAATCTAATTTTTAAGATGTGATTTATGTTTAGTTAGCGCTATTCACATAAATTTTCTGAAAGCTAGAATCCTTTTAAGTATAATAAAACACGACGAAACGCGTCTAACTTAAATTTCAGGTCATTTGTATCAATAGGACGAAGGAACTGGCCAAAAACATACCTCCTCCTTTAGAACTTAATATTAATTTTCGGTTACTCCAATTCTTTGATCGGGATTCTATAGCACGAGCAGGTTGCGTCGTTTTGTGAGCGATCGAATGGGTGGTCGAAGCTACCCTGCCCTTATTTAAAAAAAGGGGGGAGGTACCTCCTTCTTACAGAGAAAAAACTTAATAGTATTGCAATGTTAGGGGGGTTTCAGTTCAAACCTTTGCCCTCTAAAAACTCCGAATCCCTTCTTGGTACCGCAGTCCCCAGGAAAATCATGGCAGTAAGACTATAGAGTAATGGCACCTCCCTGACTTTGGCTACGTTACGCTCTATGTGAAATTAACATGGAGTGCCACTACTCTATATAGGGGCAAAAAGAAAACCCAGTCTGGCGTTTTTCGTCCCCCCCCCGTTTAACATTCTTAAGCTATCCCTACCATCAACGGTCACGTGGCACGAGCATCATCCATGGGGGAGGGGGGTTTGGCGAACCTAAAGGAAGCGTGGCTTCGTCGTTGGTGCGGTAACGGATGGGAGAAAGGGGGGAGTAGAAAATTCGTTAGAAATAAACTGAGTTGCAAGCTTCTTCGCCTAGGCGGCAGCACATTTTCTCGGCGTTTGGAGCTACACAGGAAAGTTTCACTAAAGGGGCGCCAACCGAGCAGAGTTCCCCTTTAATCGCTGTATCACTAGTCAAGGTTTTTAAACTGCGGCTCTATTTCCAAATCCTCATAACATACACTTGTTTATGATTATAAGGGGAACTGTTAATGCCCAAGAATTTCTAATAGAGTAATATCGGTTACGGGGAGGGTGACATTAAACTCCGCCCATTCGCCCTTTTGGAGGCAGAATTTAACATGAGCTCTATAGCCACCAGAAGGTGACTCCATCTGTTGGCTTGTTAATTTCATTGACTGAAAAACCAATGACGTCTCACCCCCCTCAGCAAATATAACTCTATTAACGATGCCCTGTTGTTGTAAATATAAATAGAAACAAATCGCATCGCCAATGTTTTCTATCTTCGCAAAAGGTGGTATATTTCTCTTAACTTAAAATAATTTATATTAACAGAAGGGAATAAGGGAGAAGGGACACACTTTACATCTCCATAATGCTTTACACTCATAACAACAGTCTTACTAACCTCAAATCAACTACCCTTCACTGATTGGCTATCTAACTTCTGTCGTAGCTGTGACGTCAGATAAGAAGGTGACGTCTCGGTTGACGTATAGAAAGTAGTTTGGTAATCAGAGTTGGGCACTCCTCCTTAGATAGATTTTTTTCCTATCAAACTATCATAGATGGCGAAACTATCAATTCTTCTGGCTATATTTTAGAGTGAAACTCCTTCTTAGATAGATTTTTTTCCTCTCAAACTATCATACATGGCGGAACTATCAACTCTTCTGACTATATTTTAGACTGACATTGCTGGTTAGATAGATATTTTTCCTCTCAAACTATCATAGATAGCGAAACTATCAACTCTTCTGACTATATTTTAGACTGACACTGCTGGTTAGATAGATATTTTTCCTCTCAAACTATCATATTTGGCGAAACTATCAATTCTTCTAGCTATATTTTAGACTGGCATTATTTGTTAGATAGATTTTTCCCTCTCAACAAATCATAGATGGTGAAACTATCAAATCTTCCTTCAATATGTTAGATTGGCTCTCATTGTTAGATAGATTTTTTGCCTATCAAATCAAATTGAAATCTTTAGGAACGACTAAATTAATCGATTATTAAATTTCCGGACTTTAAATTTGATTGTTTTCGATCAAACTGATTTGGTCTCTACCTAATTTTACTCTGTTTAATCGATTCCTGATATTTCCTGATTTTGTAGATTTTCTAATATTTTCATATATTCATATAATTTCCATAATCTCATTTCTCAAATTTGACTTTTAACTGTCTATAGTTCAAAAGCTACTATCCAAACTTTTTCAAATTATTCGCCCTTGATTTAATCTAAACCATCTACTATAAACGGTTAACTAATAATAATTAAAGGAAAAAATTGCAATTAAAAACTGTGGGTAATAAAAATCAGAAAATCTACACTTTAATTTATCTACTTCTACGTTTGGATGATTTCGTGGAATCGCTCTTCCTCCTCGAGTAGTCGTTCACATCAGTGAGAGCACGGAGCTTCTATATACAAGAAGCTCCGTCTTCACAGTTTGAACTGTTGAACCATTGTTTATTTTATTTTTATTTATTTGTTTGAGAGGGTTATAACGACCACCAAGTACAGAATCTTCTTATAGAATAAGCCTACACTTGCTAACGTTCAAATATATTAAAAACTTCGATATCATTCAAAGAAAGACTTATCTTTCCAGATATTTTCATAACTATCATAATTTTTTAAAATGAAATCAGAAAACAGATGTCGCCAAATAAAATCACTCAAAGAATCAATATATTTCTCGAGGAATAATGCCTATCATTTTTTATGATTTCTAAAAGATGGGGTTAGTAGCCAGATCACGTTGAGAATCGATATTTTTCTCTAGAAGATTTCAACGAATCAATGAATCATATCAACTTCGAGTGCACTTTCTAAGCTATCAAACTCAATCGATCATTATAATTCAAATTTTTCTCGAAAATAACTATCAAAATTGATACTTTCATAGGGGCAGATTTAGTTTTCTATCGTATCAAGTGGTAAAACTATCAAATGATATGATAGTGCCCATCCATGTTGGTAATATCCTATTGGATAGAATCCCGTTGGATCGAATTCAAATTTCTAAAATTGTAGACAAATTTAAAACAATTTATAGCCCAAAGAGCGATTTTCTACTGAATGGGAATATTTAAATGGAAGAGCTTTCGACTGAATGGGATGGGTTTACACATATAAAATCATAGCGTTTTCCTTGAGTTGCCGGGCTCCAGTAGCGCAATGGATAAAGTGATTTGGATGATCGAAGAAGTTAAGCAGCATCGAGCGCCGTCAGTACTTGGGAGGGAGATCTCTTAATGGTAAGGTTAGATTACGTTAGGTAAGGTTAGGTTAGGGTTAGACAATTTCCAAAAATGGAAGTTATTTTCTGAAATTTATTGAAGAATGTTATTGGTGAACACATATTATTTGCTGCAGTATCAAGAAGTTTAATAAGAAAATCAATTTTATTTTTAGGTTAGGTTAGGTTAGGTTTGGTCAGGTTAGGTTAGGTTAGGTTAGATTAGGTTAGTTTAGGTTAGGTTTGGTTAGGTTAGGTTAGGTTTGGTTAGGTCAGGTTAGGTTAGGTTTGGTCTGGTTAGGTTAGGTTAGGTTAGGTTAGGTTAGGTTAGGTTAGTTTAGGTTAGGTTAGGTTTGGTTAGGTTAGGTTAGGTTTGGTTAGGTTAGGTTTGGTTTGGTTTGGTATGGTTAGGTTAGGTTAGTAATATTTTATAAATTATTTAACAATGTTACGCCTTTTCCAAAATATTGAAATTTAGCTTCATTGACTTCTCAAATAATATGCCTTTTCCAAAATATTGAAATTTAGCTTCATTGACTTCTCCAAAAATATATATGCCTTTTCAAAAACATTACTGTTATATTAGGTTACGTTTGGTTTAGTATTTTCTGCAATAACAAGAAGTTTAATAGGAAAATCAATAGAAAAATAGGATTGAAAGGAAAATTCATGATTGGAAAACCGCCCAAATTGCGGTATTCGGTCTAATGGGATTCGGTCGAACGAAACATTCGATCCAATGGGATTCGACCCAATGGTAGACAATCAGTAGTTTTGTTTACAACTTTACATTGATGGAGATAAAAATGGCCGATTTCATGTTGATAAACGAAATCAAGTTGTGCAATTAATTAGGATGCACGGGAATTGAGAACATACCAAAATCAGATAATTTGAAGGTAATAAATAGATAAAAACTAATTATTCTGAATTAATATTGAAAAATAAAAATTATTTTCAATAAAATACATACTTTAGTTTATAATTACACAAGAACGAAACATCGACAGCCCTAAGCTTTTGGAGAATGAAAGTCTAGCAGACAAATAGGCCGCCTGATACCGCGGTAACCGCGGAGAACTTAAAGAACTATATTTGCAGTAAATTGGTTAAAAGCTGTGTACTTGCGCAAAGTTTTCGCGGTTTTCTTGAGGTTGGTCGGACTCTTGTTACCATAGCAGGCTCTAATGTCTCCCTTCTCTCTTATTCCCTTCTGATATGGGTATTGGCACCGATACTCGGGGTTTCCCGATAGTAGTGTACCTCGTATGAGCAGTTCCCGGTAGAGCAGTTCTCGAAATAGCAACCGCGATTCCAAAAAACAGAGGCGTTGATCAAAACTGCTGTTTTAGAAATAACGGCTGCTGTTTTAGAAAAAGCGGCTGCTATTTTGGGAAATAGCAGTGTTTGTGTTGAATTTCGAGCATTTCTTAACAATACAGTTATATTCGTTGGTTTCAAAAACTACCTTTTTCTGTGATCATTTAATCAATAAGGTGACCTACTAACGGATCGTGTTTTTGGATTTTTTAAGTACACTTAAATATTACAATATTCTTCAGGGTGCATCAAATCCCATACTTTACGCTAAGCCTAAAATCTGTGAATTTTTTCTTTAACATTACGGGTGGGTGTGGGTTCTTATCTTGAAGGGCCCACCGGCTCTCTAGAATACAGATAACACGTCGCCATACTGTCACTATTATAACCCTATCAGTACTTGGAAGTTGGAACCTAAGAACATTCAATCTCTTTCTTAGTTCAAATGAAACTCAGTGAAGACCCGAAGGTTCAAATAATGCTAGCGGAAAACGAAAAAGACGACAGGAGTTCTGTTTTTTTTTAAAGAAAAAGGGGTGGATAAGCATTTCAATTTTCAAACAAGTCGATACTAGCGCCACCTGGCTACCAGCGCTGGAAAGAATTGCATGAAAAATAAAATGTACTGGACATAAGAAAAGAAACCGACCGTTTTGCTTCCAGCAGACGACACAAAGGAACAACTCGACCGTAGCCAAGGTCTATAGAGTTGCCGCTATGGACCGTAGCGCGGGTTTTTTCT
Organism: Phalangium opilio; assembly: GCF_054372755.1. Classification (NCBI taxonomy): domain Eukaryota; kingdom Metazoa; phylum Arthropoda; class Arachnida; order Opiliones; family Phalangiidae; genus Phalangium; species Phalangium opilio. Next base: position 1,402,233 of record NW_028324203.1, read on the forward strand.
TGTGTCCAGTACATTTTTTTTCACGCGATGCTTTCCAGCGCTGGTAGCCAGGTGGCGCTAGAATCTACTTGTCTACTTTTTAGTTTAGGGAGATGCACATCCTATAGAGCGACGAATGTTTTCACACGCATCCTTTATCAATGGTCAAGCCATCAAAACTTCAGAAACATTTACTGGTCAACCGTCTTGTGACCCCTTTAGTTTTAAATAAAAATTATGGAACATTTTAAATATTTATTGGACCATGTCCAGTGTCCTGTGCTTATTTACGGCCTTGAGATAGTTTCACCTATCCTGACCTGGGCCGGAAATAAAAACAGCAAACTTAACTTTGCCCAATATAATTTTTAAATGACCCATAATTTAGAAAATTGCGTCAGGGATTTTCAGAGTTAGACCCAAGGTTTCGCAACCAAGGGGGTGCACTTTTTCCCCAACAAAACTTTACAGCAATAGTCTAGCAAAGGCACATCTCTCTGTGTAATGTTTAGTTGACCTTTTTCTATAGGTTTATAAAACGTTATGTCTAAACCATGCGCCAGCACGCACATAATTCATTGCAACTTTGTTATTTACGAACTTTCCCTTCTATATGCTACGAATCTTCATCAAAATAGACAACGAACCTGCATTGTTTTGCCTCGAATGCAAACGCGTTATACATTACGCCACATGCCCGTACTTCGTAACAAATAAATTATCCAAACATTGTATTTATAGGATTATTTCTTTTATGATGTATAAAAGATGTGTAAAAATAAACACCGAGCTTGCCAGGACTCGAACCTGCAATCTTCTACTCCGTAGGCACACGCGTTATCCTATGCGACACAAACCCGATGGAGGCTGAACAAAATGCTATGCAAACAGTGAAATAAATGTAACGGTTTTACAATGATTTATAAATTAACTAAAATAAAATACTTAGACTTAATTGTTCTTAATGAAACTTCAGAAGTTCATAGTTATAGTTGCTTGATAATTCAAAAGTATTCCGAACCTTAACGTCGCAGTAGTTTCTGAGTTATTCGATGGAATGGACCACCAAAAATCCCATGCTTTTTCTATGGGACGCTAAGCCTAAAATCTGTGAATTATTTCTTTAACATTACGGGAGGGTGAGGGTTCTTTTCTGGAAGGGCCTACCGGCCCTCTAGAATAATAGCCTATTCAGATCTCGCACTCTCATAGAATACACGAGGTTGACACCAACCCATTAGACGATAGTTATCACTAGCGATAATTCGCTTAAAAAGTTAGAGAATTTCCCCCATTATATATATAATTATACCCAGGTTTCAGCTGAAATGGAGGCATACATAAGGACTTTGAGGTCAATATCAATATGTTTGCTTGGATACTATAGTTAGAATATTGAAAAATTACAATACAATACATGTTTAAATACTTAGAAATGAAATTTACAATGAGAGAACGTTCAATGCCAGGTTCATGAGATGTTTTGCTGAAAACAAGCGGATAAATTCATTGTATATAATATTATCGAGGTCCATAAATTGTTAAATGACATTGATAAGAATGTTTAAAAAACAGTAGTGCAGGTTTTATCGGCGTTCAAAAAGGCGTAAGTTTGTCTTCTTCCGCTTCGACAAGTAATTTGTTTTAACGATAATTTCGCAAAACAACACCAGCATTGACAAAGAGAGTCCCCATGCGATGATCTCAAAAACTTGGGAGAGAAATCCAACGGAGAGCGGTTCAATCTTCTGAAGAGTAGTCTTTTCTAAGAGCAATTGTTTTCTATTTCTCCAAGAAAGAAGCCTTTTCTTTGGTTCGAATTGTCTCGTCTCGGCAAACCGTAAAATTCTGAAATTGTATGAAAATGGTTTATACACCCTTGGCTGTTTTATGATTTCAAATATTGGATCTTTGCCTGGAGGAAGTTCAAGGTTCGTTATCAATTTTTTTTAAATAAAATTAACACTGGAGCCTTATAATAGGAACAAGTTCACTGCAAAATAGGAATTGGTTTTCTGGTTTTTTTTAATCTTTCATCGCATGATATTTGAAATAGAGAATAATTCTATTATTGTAAGATTATATTGAAGTTTATCTTGCATTTGTAAACAATTTTTGGCCTTGAGGTAATAATCAATTGAAATATGTTTTTTTTTTACTCAAATTTCAAACGGTCGTAGTGGACGACATCAGACTAACATCTTCCTTTGCGGACAACCCCCCGATACTGCCATCGGATGACGTAACTATGCTCAATTTTAGACCTCAAATACAGGGTGTAGATAAATACGATTAGAACTTCAGGTTTTGTTGTATGCAAATGAGAATGTGCAATAGAAATATTAAAGAATATGCCTGAATGAAACAAAACGTTTTAAATAACAGTTCTACGATTAGCCTTAGAATTAAGCCTTATATTACAACCTCTAAAACACCCCAACGAAAATTATCCATGTGTCTACCACCTCAAAATGACTGTCCAGGTCTTGTAATACAAGCATTTGAGGAGTGAGTCCCTTTATTGCGGATCGAATTAAACCCTTCGAGTCTTTTATAGCTATTAAATGGGGTAAGGTCAGGAGATCTTGCCGGCCGCGGAATTGGTCCACCGCTAAAGGTCTATCGGTTAGGATAGTGGTCGTTCAACCGCTGATGAACATTGACCGCCCATTGTGGTGGCGCTATATCCTGCTGGAACCACAAGTTTCGAATCACTGATAACAGCAATTCGTCTATCGATTTACTAAACTCACGATGAAAGAAGTGATGTTCACATCGAAGAAGAAGGGTTCTATATTTCGGTTTCCAAGAATGCCCACCCAAATATTGACCTTCCATCGTATATGATGTTAATGGTGTGGCAACCAGTTTGTATTTTAATGAGACCAGTAACGTATGTTATGCCGGTTTACCGTACCATCCCTGTGAAAAGTAGCCTCGTCAGAAAATAGTACCTTTCTCAAAAATAAAGGATCGGCATCAATTAGTTCACGCATGGTAAGATTAAAGTGTTGCCGTCTTAGGTAATTCTCGTCCGTTAAGGCTTGATGGAGGTGGATATGATATGGCGGTTGTGATGCCTTTGTAAAATGGACAGAACTGCATTATGGCTCAATCGCTCTAGTACAAGTATGGGAATTGGCTTAAAAACGTGCTTGGATGTCCACCTCTATATCATCATGACCGATTATGCGGTCTCTTCTACGTTCAAAAGTCTTGCACGACGAATCTACTAAAATCACGAAGGTTGTCGCTAATGTCGGTAAACGTACTTCGCACCGGATGTCGTCGGTGTGTATAGCGTAGGCATAAAGCACTATCGCTTGTTGAACGTTCGTACTACAGTAGTTAAGTCTCCTGTCTTAGAAAAACTTGAACTAGTTTCGATGCTATTAGCATCAAATGAGATGGAAAGTAAATGTTTGGGTGGGCATTCTTGGAAACTGAGTTATCGGATCCTTCTTCTGCTATGAAAACATCACTGAAGACATTCACTAGGACTTCTTGGGTCATGATTTTAGTGCTTGCAAGTCTATTGCAATACAGTGACAGTCGTCTTAAAACGTGCCTCCACCACGATGGTAGACAAATCGATCATCTTCTTAAGTGCTGAGGCTAATCGTAGGAATGCTATTAAAAGCATTTTGTTTCATTCAGGCATATTCCCCGATATTCCTTTTGTACTATACCTTCTCATTTTCATAAAATAAAACCTGAATTTCAAAACGTTTTCATTTACACTCTGTATTTGAGGTGTATAATTTCGTATTCAGATATCATCCGTTGGGCGTATTGGGGGTTGTCCACAATGGAACGTTTGTCTCATCTCATCCAAACTGTATATGTGTTCCACTCGTTAGTTAAGCATAAAATTGTTAAGATTTCCAAGGACTACATTGCAACCAATATCTTCAAAAAAGTGTGTATAATTGCGACACCTCGGGGAATTTTTCGAATAAACATTATCCTATTGGCTATAAAGTGCATATTTTTTTTAACTCACAAGTAATTCATTCTTTCACGAACAATCGAAGGAAGCCGTTTGTTGAATAGGACATAACCGATTGATCGTAAAATATTCTCTGTTCATTTTTTAATTTCATCTTTATGGTCCCAGAGAAAGTCAAACATGCCGTAGTCACCTATGAGCATTGCTCCAACTCCACTGAGGAAAAGTCTTGCTTCGTGGTCAAAATGGTTAACGTAAATTCCGTTCTTTTGCATTCGTTTTGAAAGACGGGAAAACCTCGTAGTTCTTTTTTTCTTGACAAAATTAATGAGAAACAAAAAAATATTTTTAGAATTTCCATTTAAGGTGTGAAGAGTTTAAGACGACTCTGAACATTGATTCGCCCTTCGTTTGAAGTAACGTTAGCAACTTAGAAAACCAAAATATTGGCTTTCCGAGGCCTGAAGATCACTATATCCACTCACTTATTTACCTGTGTATGTAAGTTATGCTATTTATCGATAATCCGTTCTGGATTGATGTTAAAAGCAAAATAATGAAGTATTCTAAAGTTATAGAAAGTTTTATTCAGAACTCGATTGACATATAAACACTGTCATCTGACCTGAGCTATATTCTTATTTAACAGCATGATTGGTAACTTTTGATCAACTTAGATCTCAATCGTCCCTTTCAGTACAAAGAGATAATATGCGCAAGACAATGGAATCTATCACCCTGACAAACCAAATATTTTAGTGAAAACGTTTTGCCGCCTTTATTTTAAGGAATTTTCCGCAAAATTTTGCGGATTTTTTTAACGTTCCGTGAAATTTTCGGCAACGAAAACCAGGCTTAACTGATGGATGGTTTCGATTATTGACATGAATAAACACAAGCTTAATGTTACCAAAAGGCGATTAGGCTTCAGACATTAAGTCTAACGTTTTCATAGTTTTGGCCATGGATATTGATATTATGGGATTCCCAAAGTATAAACTAAGCAGACGACCAAAAAAGCGGTTAGAAAGCCTACGTTTCGTCGCGCACGACACGATTTCTCCGTTAAATGAATAGCGATCCGAAGAGAAAGTAGCGTGCAGCTTTTTTTAATATGCGCAATTTAATTTTTTTTTTCGTGTCATGATCGAGGGACATTCCGCCAACGGAAACATTTTTGCAAAGAAGGTACTTGCCTCGTTAAACTTCTTTTCACCCTGTAGCACTTTTCGCATTAGAAGAGGAAATAATTTTTTTCGGATACAAATTCAATCATTATCTGATGCAAAAAGTGCTACAGGGTGAAAAGAAGCTTAACGAGGCACGTACGATGTTTGCAAAACAGTCTCAACAAAAAAGGGGGAGTCTGAAATTTAGGTCGGGATGGGGTCGAAAACGGCCCATCTTCTGACCATGACGTTGTAGGTGCGAAAGGGTTGGAAGGGTAGGTGTCGTCAACTGGATCAGCAGTCAAACAAATTCGACTATATAATTTCACACAAATGCCAAAGCACAAGTTGCAGGGCTAAAACTAACATTATACCACTACGTCTACTTGCAATCTTCTATACTCGTCTTATGTAATTTTATAAGAGAAGTTTTCAGAGGTTTTTCTTTAATAGCTTAGTAAATATAATAAATATTATTTTCTTCGTATTTTCTTTAATTAATTCTAGTTAAATTATTCTAAGAAATTTTATGCCTAACAACATTTGAAACTTTTGAAGTTTGACGCCAAGTGTATGCCTATTTTGCTGTTGTTTGGAAATTGCGGTATATAGCGGCCTATTCCGAATAACTAATAGGAAAAATCACATTCATGTGAACCATTAGTAGGCTGGCCGATCGTAGCGTATATCGTATTCCTATTGATAATAATGGAGTAGAAAAGATTGTTACAGTTTGGTTTCTATGTGGTTTAGGCAAAGACCATAAGCTGTATGAAGTTACTAAGATGTTGGGATCGCCTTTGCTCGGATTTGCTAACTCCGAAAACGGTCCCCACCAGACAGGCACGGAAATATACGTACTGTGTAATAAGCATCCTTGACTTCACTCTCACTGTGTTAGCAGTAACCCATAACAAAAAGAATTTATATAACTAACAAAATATATTTTTACTTCAATTTCCGAGGCAACCGCATAATTTGTTTCTACTATGGGTCTGAATCCAGGACTTTGTAGAATGTCGTCGATAATATCCACGTATATCGTATTGTCAATTATCATTTCGCTCTTGAGTGCGGAGGAATATAATTTTAAGAAAACAAACGAAAAGAATAACCAGGAACATTTTAAAACGGCAGAACGCTTGTCGAAGTTCTTTGAAACTGTAAAGATTGGAACATGGTTAAAATTCAAGGAGCTTAATTGTCTAAAACGCTCGAGGGACAAAATGTATCTTGTTTTAATCACAAGTTTATTAAAAAAGATCGCATGTTTGAAAGGGTCTCTACATTCAAAAAGCGCTGAAATATTGAAAGGGTCTCTACATTCAAAAAGCGCTGAAATATTGAAAGGGTCTCTACATTCAAAAAGCGCTGAAATATTGAAAGGGTCTAAACAATCAAAACGCGCTGAAATATTGAAAGACTTTAATGGCAAACGCTTTTATGAAAAAGCCGTTTTATAAAACGCTTTATGTTTTAACACTCAATTAATAGGATGCCATTTAAAATGTATTATGATGTCAATACATTTTTGAAGTGTCAAGCATAAATAAGAAGAGAGAATGCTCAATGCAGGACTTAACAGTTTTCGAAGAAACAACAGGTGAGCTCCCACAGATTTTCATAAAAGGTCGTCAACTGACAACGGACTCTTGTTTTGAGGTTTTCTTCAAGATGTGAAACGTAAGCCACTGCCACGATTAACAGGATCGTAATTAGCCAAATAGTTGAATCGAAGCCTTGTATCAATAAACGTTCAGCTTTTTGGTTGTTGATGGCGTTGATTGTCGTAATTATATAGTGTTCTGAATACTGAGCAGGAGGTGGTAGGTGAAACTGTTCAGGACTATATGGATATACCAGGTAATACGCCACAGCACTGTCCGCAATCTATAAAATAAATCGGAAATTATAAGGTAGGAAGATGATTTTTTGGTACAGGAAAGTGGTGGCAAACGGGAATGCAGTTGTTGATTTATATTGCTAATATTTTAACCACAATAGTCCTAAAAGTTTTGAAATGTCCTAAAAATTATATTGATTCATATTCACTTCAGTAGGACTGTAAGGGCCAGATTTGGTCCATTCTCTACAAACATATTTTTCCATGCTGCTACCCCTTTTTACTTTTCGACCAAACCTCTATACGCGGGCTCTAGTGTCGTTGGTGGTAAGAGACCCCAACTTGTTTGTTGAAAGGGAAATCCCCTAAAAGTAGAGGGGATAGTTTTTCTCACTTGAGAAAAACAGTTCTTGTTTTGTACAGAAGCAATACAGTTCGCTTCTATATTGACTCCTAAATCAATTCAACCTTTTGCTAATAAACTTTAGGTTTTGCTTTGTTTTAAAAACGAGGATTCATTTTTGAAGCTAGTTCCTATAACCCCCTTGTCCGCGACAGTTAACCAAATAATCACGATACCAATTAGTCCCGAGACCAAATAATCACGATACCAAATAGTCCCGAGACCAAATAATCACGATACCAAATAGTCCCGAGATCAAATAATCACGATACTTAATAGTCCCGAGATCAAATAATCACGATACCAAATAAACCCGAGATGAAATAATCACGATACCAAATAGTCCCGAGACCAAATAATCACGATACCAAATAGTCCCGAGACCAAATAATCACGATACCAAATAGTCCCGAGATCAAATAATCACGATACCAAATAGTCCCGGGATCAAATAATCACGATACCAAATAAACCCGAGATGAAATAATCACGATACCAAATAGTCCCGAGACCAAATAATCACGATACCAAATAGTCCCGAGACCAAATAATCACGATACCAAATAGTCCCGAGATCAAATAATCACGATACCAAATAGTCCCGGGATCAAATAATCACGATACCAAATAAACCCGAGATGAAATAATCACGATACCAAATAGTCCCGAGACCAAATAATCACGATACCAAATAGTCCCGAGACCAAATAATCACGATACCAAATAGTCCCGAGATCAAATAATCACGATACCAAATAAACCCGAGATCAAATAATCACGATACCAAATAGTCCCGAGACCAAATAGTCCCGAGACCAAATAATCACGATACCAAATAGTCCCGAGATCAAATAATCACGATACCAAATAGTCCCGGGATCAAATAATCACGATACCAAATAGTCCCGGGATCAAATAATCACGATACCAAATTGTCCCGAGATCAAATAATCACGATACCAAATTGTCCCGAGACCAAATAGTCCCGAGACCAAATAATCACGATACCAAATATTCCCGAGACCAAATAATCGAGATACCAAATATTCCCGAGACCAAATAATCGAGATACCAAATAAACCCGAGATGAAATAATCACGATACCAAATAGTCCCGAGACCAAATAATCACGATACCAAGTATTCCCGAGACCAAATAATCGAGATACCAAATAATAAACCCGAGATGAAATAATCACGATACCAAATAGTCCCGAGACCAAATAATCACGATACCAAATAGTCCCGAGACAAAATAATTACGATACCAAATTGTCCCGAGATCAAATAATCACGATACCAAATTGTCCCGAGACCAAATAGTCCCGAGACCAAATAATCACGATACCAAATATTCCCGAGACCAAATAATCGAGATACCAAATATTCCCGAGACCAAATAATCGAGATACCAAATAAACCCGAGATGAAATAATCACGATACCAAATAGTCCCGAGACCAAATAATCACGATACCAAGTATTCCCGAGACCAAATAATCGAGATACCAAATAATAAACCCGAGATGAAATAATCACGATACCAAATAGTCCCGAGACCAAATAATCACGATACCAAATAGTCCCGAGACAAAATAATTACGATACCAAATAGTCCCGAGACCAAATAATCACGATACCAAATAGTCCCGAGATCAAATAATCACGATACCAAATAGTCCCGGGATCAAATAATCACGATAACAAATTGTCCCGAGATCAAATAGTCACGATACCAAATTGTCCCGAGACCAAATAATCACAATACCAAATAGTCCCGAGACCAAATAATCACGATACCAAATATACCCGAGACCAAATAATCGAGATACCAAATAAACCCGAGATGAAATAATCACGATACCAAATAGTCCCGAGACTTATAATCACGATACCAAATATTCCCGAGACCAAATAATCGAGATACCTAATAAACCCGAGATGAAATAATCACGATACCAAATAGTCCCGAGACCAAATAATCACGATACCAAATAGTCCCGAGACCAAATAATCACGATACTTAATAGTCCCGAGACCAAATAATCACGATACCAAATAGTCCCGAGATCAAATAATCAGGATACCAAATAAACCCGAGATGAACTAATCACGATACCAAGTAGTCCCGAGACCAAATAATTCTGATACCAAATAGTCCCGAGACCAAATAATCACGATACCAAATAGTCCCGAGACCAAATAATCACGATACTAAATAGTCCCGAGGCCAACAAATCACAATACCAAATAGTCCCGAGACCAACAAATCACGATACCAAATAGTCCCGAGACCAAATAATCACGATAACAAATAGTCCCGAGACCAAATCGGTGAAACCAACTAGTTCCGCGACGAAATCGGCGAGACCAATTCAGCGAGACCATTTTTTCCTGTTCCGGTATATGCACATAGATGTATGCCTAGATGACAGCACGAACTTCAGCTGCACGAGCACTATATAGGGAGGAGTGAGAGATAGGGAGAAAAAGGACACATTGGAGGGCAGTTTTTAAGCGGGTTCTCAGGAGAAGAACTCACGCGAGAGGCGCGTTATTATTGTATGACACAATTGGATCTAACCCAATAGTTTTGACATTGAACCAAGTTGTTCTTAATAATTATACCATTATTGCGTTATTGAACTGTTATGTATGTACAATACATGCACCGCGTTATAGATGGCGCCGCGCTCTTCACATATAGAGGCACTTCTCTTTATTCCGCCCCATTCGGGCTCCCTGCCTCAACGTAGACACACGCGCGTAACACATGTATCAATTTGCTATTTTAACATTCAATAAACCATATCGTTACTGAAATAGACTAGTTGTTTCTCAGTTAATATATAGAGTTAACAGAACATAAAATTGGCGACGGAGATGGGATTTGTCTGAGCGTTTTTCCAGACAAAGTGCGTTTCCCACCTTTCGTAGCTCCGGACTCCCGTCCCTACACAAAGGGTCCTGGCCGCTACAACCTTTCGCGCCTACGACCGCCATCGGGATTTTCCACATCGCGCCGCGCTTTCTCCCTCCGTTTCGGGCCGTCCATTCCGTTTTCCACCACATAACGAGACTATGGGGTCGTTTGGTCTTTTACCTACGTTTGATGAGCATGCTGATTCCTGGAAAGGTTAGATGCTTATTTTATTGCCAATGAGATTACTTCGGCCGGGCGAAAGGCCGGTATTCTGCGTACTGCACTCTCGGCCCGCACCCATGACATGCTGGTGGAACTGTACCATCACGTGGAGGTAAGCACGAAGACCTATGACGAATTTAAGATTTCCCTGGCAACACACTTTGATTCAAAGCCCTCACGCATTATCGAGCGCTACCATTTCAATAGCCGCAGCCGCAACCCTGACGAAACCGTGCAAATGTACATCACAGAGCTCCGCAAACTCAGCAAACACTGCGAATTCACGGGCTCCCTACTCGACGAACTGATCCTTGACCGTTTGGTCTGCGGCATCAACGACACAGGGATGCAACAACGATTGTTTGCAGAGGATGACAGCAAACTGACCTTAGAGAGCGCCACCAAAATGCTGGTGGCTATGGAGAACGCCGCGCGTAATACCCTCATTATCCAGCAGCAAAACGGTTCGGGTACGGGCGTCCATCGCATCCATCAACCCCAGCACGCTCGACCGCCTCCCATACGGAAACCACCTTCGCACCCCACAACGGGGGGGGGCTCGCCCAGCTTGAACACTAGCGTTACCGTTCCTAAACCACGGTAGCAAACGCCCCATCGCTTTTGCTTCCCGCAGTCTCACGCGTGCCGAACGGAACTACTCCCAGTTGGATCGAGAAGCCCTCGCAATAATATTTGTCGTCAGAAAGTTTCGCGACTACATCTATGGTAAGAAATTTATTCTCTTAACCGACCACCAAACGCTGGTTACTCTCCTCGCATCCAACAAACCAGTGCCCTAATTGGCCGCCGCGCGCCTTCAACGGTGGGCGCTCCTTCTGGCCGCTTATACATTCGAGATCCGTTACAAAAAGGGTGCAAAACATCAAAATGCCGATGCCCTAAGCCGCCTGCCCCTTTCTCTCTCGTCCGAAGACACACCCGTCCCGTCCGAGTACGTTTTCTTACTCCGCGCTGTGACCGCGACCGGCCCCCTCTCTGTCGTGGAACTCGATTCTCTCACTCTGGCCGACACAGACCTCATGCAACTTCGCGCTTACATGCAGCATGGATGGCCCACTACGTCCATCCCCAGGCCTTTGGCTCCTTACTACCGTCGACGCAACGACCTTTCCACGTTCAACAACATCCTTCTGTTGGGATATAGGGTCATTATCCCTCGCAGTAAACGCCACGCCATTCTCCTCGAGCTGCATAGCTCCCATCAAGGGATTGTTGGCATGAAGGCCACGGCCCTTTCACATGTCTGGTGGCCAAACATAGACGGGGACATCGAAACTCTTGTGAAAACCTGCGCCACTTGCTAGCAAGAGGCTGCCATGCCTGCGTCCAGCCATACACCTTGGGCGCCGCCACAAACCCCGTGGTAGCGGGCCCATGCCGATTTCGCTGGCCCCCTTGAAGGTAAATTCCTCTTCATTTTAGCTGACACATACACTAAGTGGATTGAAGTGGAAAGAATGCGCACCACGAGCTGTGAGGCTGTGATAGAATTTCTTACGAAACATATCGCACCATTTGGAATCATTCAGACGCTCGTCACCGACAATGCCACGTGTTTTACCAGCGGACCCTTCCAGGACTTTGCCTCCACCGCTGGCATAAAGCATGTCCTCACACCCCCTTACCATCCCGCTTCAAATGGTCGCGCCGAGCGCAGCGTGTGCACCGTCATATCTAGCCTCCGGAAGATTCAAGGGGGGAGTAATGACGCTATACACCTTCTCAATCTCGGGCTGGACACACACAAATCGGGGTCATTGGATGCCCGTCTTGCAAAAATCCTATGTAATCATCGTCGCACCCCGACTCTCAATGTGCATTCCCCATTCTCTCTAATGTTCGGCGGCCGGGCTATCTCAACTATCCTCGACCTATGAAACCCCATCGCCTTGGGTGTCTCACCTGATCTGGAAGTTCCTTCTATACATCCACCTCTCCTGCGCAAGTTTCGCATCGATGACCCTGTTTACGCGACAAACTTCGGGAAAGGTCCCAAATGGTTTGAGGGTACCATAACCGCGCATCTCGGAACTATGATGCATCTTATCCAAACGCCGCATGGCCCGATACGGCGCCATAGGAATCAAATCCGCCTGCGATTGCCAACGTCCCCGAAGCCGCTACATCCGCTAACTCGGTCCTCTTTGACCACGATCTTTCCCAGTCCTCACATGAGGCCGGCCGCGGATCCACCTGCCGCCCCTAGGGCGTTGGAACCGACTGCCTGTTCAAGTCACGCACTGCCCACGGAACAACCTGTTACTCCCCTGGTGCAAGAACCACTCGCACTTTCTCCGCTACCTCACGCATCATCAGTTCCGCCCATTACGCACAAAACCGTATCTCGACAACGCACCGACCCTTCAACCGTTACGCGCATCCACCGCGTACCAGGAGGCCCCCGAACCGTCTCAATTTGTGAACAATGTTCCCTGTTCGTTCATGTTTGGACTATTATCTTTAAATTGTTTTGTCAGACTGTCGTTTAATTATTGTTGTTAGACTAATACGTGTTTTTATCATTTAATTGTTTTTATTTGCTCAATGTTCCGCTTTCTGTATCCCTGAACATGTCATCTATCAGGAAGGTACTGTTATGTATGTACAATACATGCACCGCGTTATAGATGGCACCACGCTCTTCACAAATAGAGGCGCTTCCCTATATTCCGCGTGTGAGGCAGCGAACACGCGCCATTCGGGCTCCCTGCCTCAACGACGCGCGCGTAACACACGTATCAATTTGCTATTATAACATTCAATAAACCATATCGTTACAGAAATAGACTATTTGTTTCTCAGTTAATATATAGAGTTAACAGAACATAAAATGAACATACAACAATGGCGACGGAGGTGGGATCCGCCTGAGCATTGCAATCCCTCGTGAAGGAATCTCGACCTTACCAAGGCCTAACACACCCTGCTCTTTTTTCGCGCCAAATTTCGCCTCTCGTCTTGTACCACACCCAAGCTCATTCTATGCTTGCAGCTAAGAAGCCACATTCCTCTTTCATGCTTTATTTTTAGTTAGGGAATTTACGAAAGCCACATTCTTCTTACACGCTGTTCCCGTAAGAGGATTTACGATAATTTTGGGTACTTACGGCATTTTACTCATGTTTGATGAACATACGGATGCCTGGAACAAATATGCCCCACGAATGGAACTTACTTTATTGCTAATGAAATAGATGACGTAAAGAAGAAGGCTGGCATTTTACGAACAGCTCTTTAAGCTCGTACGAATGCCATGCTGGTTTAACTCTTTCATCATGCGGCAATAAGCACGAAAACTTTCCAGAAATTAATGGATGCGTTGGCTAAACATTTTGATCCAAAGCCCTCTCGCATTATTGAACGTTATCACTTCAATAGTCGAAACAGAAAACCTGGAGAAACGGTTCAAATGTATGTCACAGAGCTTCGGAAAAACTGTGAATTTCAAGGCACTCTACTTGATGAATTAATACTAGACATGCTTGTTTGCGGAATCAACGATGAACAAATGCATCAAAGATTATTTGCGGAGGAAGATCAAAAATTAACGTTGTCTAGCGCCACTATGCTGGTAGCTATGGAAAACGCCGCTCGTAACACCCAAATCATCCAAAAGCAGAATGGTACGAGCATGAGCATCCATCAAATCCAGTAAGCCACGCAGTGGAATTTACGACCTGAACAGCACGGCGTGCGCACACAGAAACAAATGAAACCGGGACACACACCTTCAACCGGAAACGTCTCCATCAACTCTCGCAACACATTACCCAAACCGCAAGAAAAAATTAGCTAAGGTCGCTTTCGGGTGAATGCGAATGCATGCATCCTCTGTGCTGGAATTGGGCACACTGGCATGAATTGTCCCGACGCTTCAGCTACATGCGCTTTGTGCAAGAAAACGGGCTATGTTGTTAGAGGTTGTCTCTCTACTTTTAACAAGCCTCTCAACTCAACGACTAAGAAGGCACAACCTCCAAACAGAGTCAATCGTGTCAGCGTAACTTGCCCCGAAGGGGATAGCACACCACAATTGCCATCGGAGGATTATCTCGATTGTCCGGTATACCATATCAACGATCAAACTCCAACAGTTAATATTCTCGAGACAATACCGCCTCCAGAAACTCTAACATGTAAAATCAATGGTACCCCAATTGTATTCGAAATGGACACAGGATCAGGTCATACGATGATCACTGCCACCGATTATCACAAACTACCAAACAAAAATGAACTGGAAACCTTTTCATCCAATTTGCGTTCGTACTCAGGAAATATAGTGAATGTTCTGGGTTTGCTGCAAGTGCTCGTAGAATATAATGGGACCAGTACCAAATTACCTCTATTGGTTGTAAATGGGACAGGACCAAACTTATGTGGTCGAACATGGATATATTCCTCATTGAACATTTTTCCCACGCTCCCCACGACTCACACTAACCAGTTGTCGCCAGCACCATTATCCAGCAGCAGTCTTCCTTCGCCAAACTTGACCCTTGAGCAAATATTAGAGAAAAATGTGCTGTTTTCTCTCCGCGAGTTGGCAAACTCAAAGGTATTCAAGTGCACCTTCATGTGAAGCCAGACGCTATTCCAATTTTTGGTAAAACAAGGTCAATCCCCTATGCTCGGGCCGACGCTGTTGAAAGCGAAATCAGAGGTATGCAACAAGAAGGTATCATTGAAGAAGTTTATCACTCTGATTGGGGCTCCCCTATAGTCCCAGTGCAAAAGAAGGAAGCGGGCGCAATACGAATTTGCGGAGAATTTAAATCAACACTCAAGAAGCTTAAAACCAAATCGAACTGGACGAGGAAACTCGCACATACGTCACAATCAACACACCTTTTGGCCTTTTCGCTTTTACACGCCTCACCCAGGGGGTTACTTCCTCATCGGCCATTTTTCAACGGATAATGAAAACGCTACTCCGGCCTTTCAAGCAGGTCTTCCCTATTCAGTACGACATTTTGCTTGGTGGAAAAACCGCCAAGGATCATCTAAGACAACTCGACCAAACGTTTACCCTTTTCCGAACACACAACCTCAAGCTCAAAAAGGAAAAGTGTAAATTTCTTGTCCTATCAGTTGAATTTCTAGGCCACATGTTCGATGCCGCTGGGCTACACCCACAAGTTTTATGATTCATGCAACTATGGATGCTCCAGCGCCCCACAATGTAGAAACACTGCGCTCTTTCCTGGGCCTTCTGAACTATTACGCTAAATTTTGCCCAACAATGAAACGCGCTAGGCGCCCTTGTACAACCTCTTAGATAAAATTACCCCATGGGTGTGGGGTCCTATGGAAGAAGCGTCGTTTCAGGAAACTAACCTCCCTTCGCGACTCCAACCTTCTGGTACATTATGATGTAAGCAAGGCAGTCACCTTAGCATGCGACGCCTCACCTGTGGGTGTAGGTGCGGTAATATCTCACATCATCAACGGGAGCGAGCGCCCAATCGCATTCGCGTAACACAGTTTTGCACGCGCTGAGTGCAACTACTCGCAATTGGATCGGGAGGCTTTGGCTATTGTTTTCGGAGTGAAGAAGTTTCGCGACTACATTTACGGCAAGAAATTCATTCTACTAACAGATCATCAGCCATTGATCACTCTTCTTGCTGAAGATAAACCTATTCCTCAATTGGCTGCAGTTCGCCTCCAACGGTATGTTGGCAGCATACACGTATGACATTCGATTCAAAAAAGGCACGCAGAATCAAAATTCTGATGCCCTTAGCAGGCTACCACTTTCCATATCTTCTGACGACACGCCATTCCCTGCAGAATATGTATTTTACTTAGCACTGTAACATCTACGGGACCACTCACACTGGCAGAATTAGATTGCTAACACATTTTGCCCTAAATTCGATGGTCCCTATGTCATTAGTGCCAAACATTCAGACCTTAATAATGTTTTAGTTGAAAACAGCAACGGCAAAGTTCTAGACCGCGGTACCCACCACGTCACCAATCTTAAAAAGTACCATGAAAGGGACCCCGCTTCAACCATTCCTGAGGTAGAACCTACAGCCACTACTAAACCCTTAAAAAACAATAAGGTTAAAAGTGCCAATGCGGGTCAAAAAACTAGTACCATCCCACAAAAGTCCCCATATAATCGAAGAACTAATAGAAATGCTCCTAAGCGGTACCCTAAATAATAATGCTACTGTACGCGTTATCTTAACTTCACTTTGTACACGCGTTTTTCATAAAATCAAATTTTGTACGCGTACAAATGGAGTTGGATTTGTACGCCTATTTCTCAAACTTCATTACATTTCAATGATAATTTTTTTCATTATTTTCATTTATGATCACATGTACGCGTTTTCTATATATTAAAAAAACTGTACGCGTTCTTAACTTTAATTGTACAACTTTAACATGTTCTCATTTATTTTCATAGTCTTCTAAAAAGAAAAAAAAAAGTTTGTTATGTCTTTACATAACCAACATTGGTGGGGGAAGTGTATCGGCCAGATTTGGTCCGTTCTCTGCAAACATATTTATCCATGGTGCTACCCCTTTTACTTTTCGACCAAGCCACTATATAACGTGGGCTCTGGCGTCGTTGGTGGCCAAGAGACCCCAACTTGTTTGTTAAAAGGGAAATCCCCTAAAAGTAGAGGGGACGGTTTTTTACACTCGAGTTCTTGTTTTCTACAGTTCGCTTCTACTTTTACTCCTCAATCACTTCAACCTTTTGCTAATAAACTTTAAGTTTTGTTTTGTTTTAAAAACGACGACTAATTTTTGTTGCTAGTTCCTATAACCCCAATATCCGCGACAGTTAACGACGCGCACGGCTACATGACCATGGTTAGAGCTCTACCTGGGTTTAGGTCTACGTATTTAAGTCACCTATTATTGTATGCGTATTCTCTGGCCATTTCTTGCAAAATTTACAAATGAAACTATTAGCACAGGAACTTCACGGTGTGACTTACAAAATTTGAACATAAAGAAGAAAGATGGTGCACGGGTAGTGTTTGACCCTCCAAAAATATATTAGAAGTATCCTGCTTGTTGTGTTCGTTATTGTTATAAATGACTTAACCAAGTTTACTAATAACTACAAGCTTTATTAAGTTAACCAGTTGACTCCTACATAACAGTGCCCTTAAGTTTCGTTACGTCTATGTTTATATACATAAAATGTAGATAAGATTACTTACATAAGTTATGTTTTATCTAGGCCTATTTAGCCCTGGTCTATTATTAGCCTATTACTACTACTATTTTTTTTTATGCCGAGTAAGTCTCTGGTTTTCTGGAGTTTCTACCGCGTTGCGTCACTTGATGAGAGTATCCTTGTATTGACTGATGTGTCCGGGGTCTTGTATGCTCAGTTGATTGGGTGGTTGGTTTGGCTTAGGCGTTGTGTCTCACCCTCTTGTGTTTCCTGTGTCGTTCTGGGTGTTGGGACATTTGATGAACACTTGGCGGCTAGTAATGGTTGGCGGTTGACGACAGGCGCTTGGATAAGCATTTGCGGTTCGCTTCGGTCCGTTACCGTTGGTTTTTCTGGAAAACATGTCCTTGGCTGAAACCCGTATGTTTCTGCGTCTGAACAGTAGTGTTTCCTTGATTAAGGCGCAGGTGGACTCTGGTTCTTCGGTAGAGGTGGCCATTTTCTGAGCGTATGATATACGAGTCTGGATGTCTGTCTCTTCTCTGAACAACTGCGGGTATCCAATGTCTCGGGGCTGCCAGGTATCATAAATTGTCTCCCGGGTAGAAGTGTGAGAGTGGTTTGTTTGGGCGTGAGTCGGCTTGGCGTATCATCCCTCGCTGTCTGCTCTCCAATGCGTCCGTAATTTTCCCGATTGGGTAGAGTGGTTTTAAGGACGCCTTGTTTGTCGTTAATGTTGTTCGTAATCGGCGACCCATGAGAATCTCCACAGGTGATGGTAGGTCCAGTTTTGGTGTCGTTCTGTATTCTAAATGAACATGATTAAGGTCTTTGCCCGTTTGTCTGGCCTTTACTAGGAGGTTCTTCATTGTCTGGATGGTTCGTTCAGATAGTCCATTTGCCTGTGGATGATAGGGGCTAGACTTGATGTGTTCTATGTCTCAGACGTCCATAAATTGGTTGAAAGCTGCCGAGTTGAAGGGTGAACCATTGTCGCTGACCAGTTTTTTTGGGGCACCATATCTTGCGAATTGGGACGCCATGAAAGATATCACGGGGCTGGCTGTAGTTGTGTGTAGCTCCTGTACCTCGACATATTTACAGTAGTAATCGACCAGTAGTATGTAGTTTCTGTGCTGGTGGTGGAACAGGTCTGTCCCAACTGTGTGCCAGGGTCCAGGTGGAATCGGCAGTGGCTGCAGTGGTGCGGCTGTGTTCGCTCGGTCATGTTGTCTGCATACTGCACAATATTGAACGTAGTCTTTGACGTCTTTGGACATGTTTGGCCAGTAAAAATGTATACGTGCTTTGGCCAGACAGGAATTGATGCCTTGATGGGCCGAGTGTATCTGCTCTAAAGTATTCTGTTGGAGTTTTTCTGGAACGACAAGTCGATCGCCTCGGTAAAGCAGTCCATTTTCGCCGTGTAATTCTTCCTTGAAGGCCGAATTGTTGGACTTCTTTGCTCGTGATACTGCTTCTGGAAGTTGGCCAGTCTTCGTTGCAATATCGGATGACGGTTTGAAGGGCTTTGTCGTTGATTTTTTCTAATCGAAACTTCTCCTCTCTGTCATCTGACATTATCGTTAGGCTGTGTACCGTTGCGTTCGGTCCCTCAAGGAAGCTGGTATCGTAGCGTGATTCGGGGAGTGATGCCCTGGATAGCGTGTCCGCCACGTATAATTGGGATCCTGGAACGTAGACCAGGATTGGGTCATAGCGAGTGAGTCGTAACGTGAGTCGTTGAAGTCTCGGTGACATGAGGCTGAACGGTTTTTTTTATTACCGCGAGTAACGGTCGGTGATCGGTTTGGATTGTGATTGGTACTGAAGCAATGTAGAAATGGAACCTCTCGCAGGCGAATAGTATGGCAAGTAGTACTTTTTCTATCTGTGCATAACGTATTTGTGTCGTGTTGAATGTCATGGAGGCGTATTCGATCGGGTGGCCGTCTTGCAGTAGGACTGCTCCAATCCCATGTTGACTGGCATCCACTGACAACAGGCATGGTGTTTTGGGGTTGTAGAGGCTCAGGACTGGCGTCGAGGCTATCGCAATTTTGACGTCGTTGTAGGCGCGTTGCTGGTTTTCGTCCCACAAGTAGTCTGTCGTGAATATGAGTAAGGCTCGCAGAGGTGTCGTTTTTCCGAGTGATTGGGGATGAATTTAGCCAGGTAATTCACCATGCCAAGAAAACGTTGTAGTGCTGTTTTGTCCTGGGGTGGTGGCAGGTCTATTATCGCCTTGATCTTGGCCGGATCAGCTTGCACGCCAGTCTGGCTGATTATATGTCCAAGATATTTGATTCGTGGAACCGCTAGTTGCATTTTCGCCATGCTGAAGGTTAATCCGGTTTGGCGGGCTCTGCTTAAGTCTGCTATTAATGCTCGATTGTGCGTTGCCAGGTCAGTTCCGTGTATGACGAAGTCGTCCGTTGAAATCCTGACATTTGATATGTCACCAAATATCTCTTCCATAACCTCTTGGAAAAGTTGGGAGGACGTTGCTATTCCGTAGGGTAATCTTTTGAAGCGGTATCTGCCAAATGGTGTTGCGAAAGTAAATAATCGGGAACTGGTCTCCGTCAGTTTGATTTGCCAGAAGGCGCTCTGGGCATCGAGTACTGTGAAGTATTTCGAGTCAGAGAGGTCAGCGTATATTTCCTGACGTTGGCATTGGAAACTCCGTTCGTAATAGCGCTGGGTTGAGGCTCCGTGGGACAATACATATTCGAACGGTTCTTTTCGTCCCCTCCAGGTTGGCATCCGCTGCATCGTCATTTTTTTCCGGGTTGTCTATTTTTCTTGACAACTACCATGGGGTGTACCCTGTCAGATGGTTCCTTTGCCACTTCTATGACGCCGTTCTGGAGCACGCGTTTTAATTCTTCCTGGACGGCGTCTCGTAATTGGACGGGTATTCTTCTGGGTGCGGATAAAGTTGGAGTGGCATGTGGTTTTAGGCGAAGTTCGTGTTGGCCTGGTAGCTTGCCGATCTTGTTGAAGACAAATCTCGTATTGGTCGATTATGGTTTTCGGGTGCGAGTGAAGGAGACTGTCTGATCTTTTAGCGTGGTTTCGAGAGCGTGTAAAGCTCATGCGTGCTGGAAGTGGTGCTGCGTGCTCTATTGTAGGATTGGTAGTCTTGGATATGTCGCACTTGTTGCGTGGAAGTCTAGCTATGAAGCCCAATGTAATTGAGAGTTTCCCGCTAAGGATTGGAGTTGCGTGCGTGGGAGTGACGTAGAATGGGCTGTATGTCGTTGCGACTTGCGACGAGCATGGTAGGAAGGCCAGGCCTAGTACCGTCACGGTGTGTCCCGAGTTGGCCCGGATGCTATGCGATGGTTCCGTTAGTGGTGGCGGATCAGGGAGACTTCTGAAATATTCTATTGGTATGACGTTGACCTGCGATCCGGTATCTATTTTAAACGTTATTGGCACGCTGGCTATCTCGATCGAAGCTTTCCAGACATCATCGTCCAAGGCTTTGGAAGCGTCATCAAGTATTGTGGCATATAAAGTTAGCGATTTGAGGTATAGTGGCTCGAAGGGTTGATCATATTCCACTAGAGCCGCTGGTTCGGGGTAGTGATTCGTTTGTAGTTCCCATGGCTGTGTTGTAGCGGTCATTGAGGGTACTTCTTCCATGGATCTTATAGATCTGCAGGTTGATCCCCAGTGGTTCATACCGCCACAGGAGCGGCATCGTGATCCTTCTGCTGGACATGGCCGATTGGGATGCACTTGAGCGCAGCGGTGGCATCGCCTGTAGGCTTGCGGTGCACGACCCCGAAGTCTCGAGCCGCTGTAGTTGATTCGCATTTGTGGTTGTTGCTGCTTGTATCGTGGGTCGTTCTCTAGTGCATCCAACGTCGCCATATCGCCTGGGGGAACTGGATTCGAGGATACGTTGATGTGTTGCAAGTGCTTCATGGAGGTTTCTTCGGCCTGGCAAATGGGTATTGCTTCGTCCAAGGATAAGTCGTCAACGAGGATCATTTTCTTGCGGGCTTCAGGTAATTGGGTGCCGATAAGTATTATCGTGGCCATAATTGAGTTCTGAAGCTGACCTAATGCGCATGCCGGAGTGATGGTTTTGAGCGAAGTGGGAAATTGGTCGAAGGTCTGGTGCTTCTCTTGTTTCATGGTGAACAGACGATAACGTGAATAATTGTTGCTTCTGTAGGGTCTATAGTAGTTGTCGAATGCCTCAAAGATGAGCTTGAGGGGTGGTTTGGCTGGATCAACGGCCATCGTCAGCGTTTTGTAGACACGCATGCCTTCGTTTCCAAGAACGTGTAGAAAGACATTCTTTTGGTAGACCGGATCTTCTTGGTCCAGTTTCGTGGCTGCACTGAAAATTTCGTACCGTTCTTTGTATTCCTGCCATGCTAATGCGGGTGTAGTGCCCGGAGCGAACGGCTCTGGTGGACGTAAGGATGTCATCGTGGATATTGACTCTGATTGACTCGTTAGTCCGTAAGGATGTCCAAGGTTTTGGATGGGTGTTCAGTACCCCACTTCTGACACCATGTTGTGTTCGTTATTGTAATAAATGACTTAACCAAGTTTACTAATAACTGCAAGCTTTATTAAGTTAACCAGTTGACTCCTACATAACAGTGTCCTTAAGTTTCGTTACGTCTATGTTTATATACATAAAATGTAGATAAGATTATTTACATAAGTTATGTTTTATCTAGGCCTTTTTAGCCCTGGTCTATTATTAGCCTATTACTACACTGCTCAAGGGCTCTAGAAGTTGGGGATGCTAGCTGGATGGCACGTGTCTTCTCCCCCCAAAGCTTTGTTGCCCTGCCACTTTCTGTCTGCGCGACCGCCAGCTTGGGTCCTCCACAGTGCGTTGTATCACACTTCCTCGGTGGTGAGAGCTCGCCAACCACTGCGTTTTGTATGCTAAGTTGATACGCGCCCTTCCCAAGCCAAGGTGTGCAGGCACCGTGCTGAGGGCTGCATGGTACCGGGGAAGTCAATCTACGGTATCTCGAACGGTCCCATCGAGGAACCAGGCGAAGCCTCGTTGTATTTAGCCTTCCACCCGGGATCAGTACTACCGGGTGGTGACCGCTTATTTGCCTCATCACTCGTGGGACCTTTTAAAGATACTAATTTAAAAAACCTAGCCATGGAACCGGCTCTGCCAGCACCCAGCCTTCACTCAGTGAAGGAGTTGCCTCCGGCAATTCTCAACCTTTTTTGTTGGGCAAGGAGCTGCCTCTGGCAGCACACACCCCAATCAACGGCAGGCCAGAAGTCGCTTCCTGCTCCTCTACAGGGTTCTACCAGGTTGAGTGCGATTAATAGAAAGCGAAAAGCTAACCGACGAAGAAAACAATCTCGCCAGGGTGGTCAAAACTCTGCACTGTGTGCAAGAGGCATGGTTCTTGTATCTTCGGGAGCTAAGTGTACCGTCTCGGGAACGGACTCTACGCCTGGTGCTATAGATGCTAACACCAGTGCTGGTAAGACTCTGGTCCCTCACCAGCATCATCAAAATGGCCATCATTAAAATGGCTATCCGACTAATGCAGTCAAGGATGCGGGCGTTGTTCCCATCCAGGCTGCCATACCTGATGCACTGGACGCTGGGAAGCTCACTGTCGCGTCCACGTAATTTCCACGTCATTGGGTAGGCCCAGGTTGTATTAATGTGAAGATTCTGCGACCGGTGAGTGGCTCGTAAAGGTGTTACACCATAACAAGCGTTCTATAGGTGGAACACCGCTTTTCTGAAGCAGCTCAGAACCTGCAACGGCAGTTTTTAACCGTAAGTTGGCGGTGCGTGAGGTCGTTTGACGAAAAGAGTACTTGACGCTAGATTTTCCTGATTGATGGCTCCTCTATGGAGGCCATCTCGGACGCTGGCTATGACGGTCTTACTTCTAACAGAGAGGAGGTCATTGTTGTCACCATTTCCACATGTAAGAGGACTTGATTAGGCGCTGTACCTAGCTGGGGGCTTATCAGCGCATTCCCAAATTGTCGCTCGTCATATTCCCAATTGAACCTGCGGAGCCGCCGTCAAGGTACACGGTATCGGCCAGCGTGCCCGACAAATGCCCCTTGGGCAGGTGACAGAAGCGAGCCCAGCCAGGAGGTGGTCGGTGGAAGGAAAGTATAAGGCAGCGGAAGGCTAGAGGGGACGGAGGAGTTCCTTCCTAGCACAGCAATGCTATTCGAGCCAGACAATGTGTCCGCGACCCCCAGAGGGTGGCCAAGAGCGGGAAAAACATGGGCGGGGGCGAACCGGCCGAGTACTACGTTTTCGGAACGGGGCAAGGAACGGTATGAACAAATGGCGAACCGAAATCCCAAACTGGAACACCGAACTCGGGCCCCCTCCACCATGACGAGGCTTCATGCTCTGCTCCACCAGGGTGATCACTTGATGGATGGGATGGACAATATCAGTCTGTCGGTGTCTAACTGGCATGTGTACTATTTCTGATGCTCCCCCTACTGCCAAGGTCATGAAGTTCCTGCCCATGATATTACTCACCAGCTCAGTACCATTAAGATGCTGAGTTTACCAAGTCAGGGACTGCACCCTAACCCTAAAACATATACTTAACGTACACTTCCCCGATTCCAAGGCTTTGACCCCACATGCACCGACGCTATCCCCGTGCACTTAGGGCAGATTGGGTCATTGCCAACAAGATAGTTCCATACCCTAGACTTAAGAGGGATGTTAACGCATTTCAGCCATATTATTCTCCTGGCACTGATGGCGTCTTTCCCACCCTTCTTCAGGAAGGCATAGTCACCATTGACCCCTACCTGTGCAGGATCTTTAGGGCCTGCGTGCTTTGGTGCATATTCTGGACATCTGGAAGAGCTCGAAGGTTTTCTTTATTTCCAAGCCTGGCTACCTTGAGACTAAGGCATTTAGACCTATATGTCTTTGTTCTTTCTTCCTTAATACTTTAGAGAAGTAGGTGGACAGGTATTTACGGGATGAAGTTCTGTCCCATACACCCCGTCCACTGTTCAGTTTGCCTACAATAAAGACAAATCCAAGGAGACCGCACTTCATGGCATTTTGAACTGCCTTGATAGGGCCATCGAGTTCTTTGGTTATTTTATACAGGGTGTTTCTGATATGCATATAATGAATTAAAGGGTGTGTTTTTTTGGGTCGAACTGAGTGAAAAGTGTCAATGAACATGGGATCTACAACGTTTAGTTTCTCGGGTAAAGGGCCCCCAAAACGTGAAAAATGTCAAAAATACGGAGTAAGACATAGCAGCTTGCTCATCTTGTTCAAACAATTTTAATATCTTCCCATCTAAAAATTGAAATGTGCTATTTTCTAGCAGAAGTGTATTATTAAAGGTAGAAGTGTGCAAGGACTGGTCAATAAAAGATGGTTCAAAGTGAAAAGCAAAGAAGAGTTTCCAGTTAATGTATCATTTATTCGTACATGTACAAAGTTAGCAGCAGTTTTAGAGGTATTGTTCAAAATGTCCACCATGAGCATTAATGCAAACATGTGCCCGTCTAACGAACGATTCTTGGACACGTTGAAAGATGCCTGGTGTGTTTCGGATTGTTTCACACCCTTCAAATATTCGTTGTCGCAAGTCGTCCACATCACGGACTTCACTCTTGTACTCCAAGTCCTTGAGATGACCCCAAAGGTAGAAATCCCATGGATTCTAATCGGGACGCAACTAGTCTTCCTCGTCCAATCCACTTTGATGGAAATGTGGCATCGAGAAGTTCTTGAACCATACGGATGAAGTGTGGTAGTGCCCGTCGTGCATAAACCACATGTCACATAGCAATTCTAACAGTATGTCCTCGAGTAGTTGCGGTAAAGCCTCTCTTAAAAACTCGAGATATGCCTCGCCATTTAGTCTGGGTGGTAGATTATTAGGCCCTAATAAATTAATAAAAAACAGTCTTGGTGGACAAAGAGTAGAAAAAGTAAAAGATAAAGGAACAAAATGGAATGACTGAAGTCCCAGACATTGAAATTTTTCAGTTTAATGACATGATTATAAAATTTCACAAAAATTCCATTTGCCCAAAATATTTTATCATGAAATTTTGCATTATTGTCGAAAGACCACGTGTGAGGACTGAGTAATAACATAAGTACCGTAAAGGGGTAATTATGGTACTAATTTCTGGTCAATTCTTGATTTTTAAAATGAAGGGTGAAAGTTAACCTCTCATCATGATTTTCGGTTCTGCGTCTACACTTACTAACGTTCCATTGGTACCCACTTTTTGTAAAGACGACTCAGAATTTTTAATTAATCCAAATCGATCATTAAAATTTCAATAAAGACATTAAAAACTCTTTGATTTAATTTCGTATGCTTTGAGAACTATCAATTTTAAAAGTCATGCGTAAAGTAATTTGGGTATGACGACCACTTTCTGTTTTACGAGGAACACATGGTACAAAGTTAATGGCAAACGTTGTTCACAATAACGTAACTAAACACAGACAAACGGCAATTAAGCTGTCTATCTATTTCCTTTCATTATTGGACATGCTTTTCACTATCTCAAGTCTTATTTGAAACGTATAGTATTTGAAATAATCAAATATGTTAGTTTAAACGGAAATAACATCAGTTTGAACAGTAGCAAGAAAGACTTAAGAATAATAAGAAAAATTTAGAAGATGAATTTGAAAAATGGACTTGATGAATTACAAATTCAATAGCCGAGGGGAAAAAACAACACGATTTGAAAATTTATCACATAAAGAAGATTCTAAATTTATACCTATGACGTATTTTCTTCAGCTAAGTCATGGGAAAGTAAAAATGGTTTTTGTTTAAGTTTTTATTTTAATCCGATTTGGAAATCTGACTTAAAATCTTCGAGAATTTAAACAACTGTTGTTATGCTGGATTAGCGATTACAGGTAATTAAGCTGGATTATCGATTAATGCTAGTTAAGCTGGATTTTCGGTTACTGCTAGTTAAGCTGGATTATCGATTACTGCTAGTTGTTAAGCTGCATTAGCGATTACAGCTAATTAAGCTTTATTAGCGATTACAGCTAATTAAGCTGGATTAGCGATTGCAGCTAATTAAGCTAGATTAGCGATTACAGGTAATTAAGCTGGATAAGCGATTGCAGCTAATTAAGCTAGATTAGCGATTGCAGCTAATTAAGCTAGATTAGCGATTACAGGTAATTAAGCTGGATTAGCGATTACATCTAATTAAGCTGGATTAGCGATTACAGCTAATTAAGCTGGATTAGCGATTACAGCTAATTAAGTTGGATTAGCGATTACAGCTAATTTAGCTATGTTAGCGATTACAGCTAATTAAGCTTTATTAGCGATTACAGCTAATTAAGCTGGATTAGCGATTGCAGCTAATTAAGCTAGATTAGCGATTACAGCTAATTAAGCTTTATTAGCGATTACAGCTAATTAAGCTGGATTAGCGATTACAGGTAATTAAGCTAGATTAGCGATTACAGGTAATTAAGTTTGATTAGCGATTACAACTAATTAAGCTGGATTACCGATTACAGCTAATTAAGCTGGATTAGCGATTAAAGCTAATTAAGGTTTATTAGCGATTACAGCTAATTAAGCTGGATTAGTGATTACAGCTAATTATGCTGGATTAGCGATTACAGCTAATAAAGCTGGATTATCGATTACAGCTAATTAAGCTGGATTATCGATTACAGCTAATTAAGCTTTATTAGCGATTATAGCTAATTAAGTTGGATTAGCGATTACAGCTAATTAAGCTTTATTAGCGATTACAGCTAATTAAGCAAGATTAGCGATTACAGCTAATTAAGCTAGATTAGCGATTACAGCTAATTAAGCTAGACTAGCGATTGCAGCTAATTAAGCTAGACTAGTGATTGCAGCTAATTAAGCTAGATTAGCGATTACAACTAATTAAGCTGGATTACCGATTACAGGTAATTAAGCTGGATTAGCGATTACAACTAATTAAGCTGGATTAGCGATTACAGCTAATTAAGCTGGATTAGCGATTACAGCTAGTTAAGCTGGATTAGTGATTACAGCTAATTAAGCTGGATTAGCGATTACAGCTAATTAAGCTGGATTATCGATTACAGCTAATTAAGCTGGATTATCAATTACAGCTTATTAAGCTGCATTAGCGATTACAGCTAATTAAGCTAGATTAGCGAATGCAGCTAATTAAGCTAGATTATCGATTACAGCTAATTAAGCTAGATTATCGATTACAGCCAATTAAGCTGGATTATTGATTACAGCTAATTAAGCTATATTAGCGATTACAGCTAATTAATCTACATTAGCGATTACAGCTAATTAAGCAAGATTAGCGATTACAGCTAATTAAGCTATATTAGCGATTACAGCTAATTTAGCTAGATTAGCGATTACAGCTAATTTAGCTAGATTAGCGATTACAGCTAATTAAGCTAGATTAGCGATTACAGCTAATTAAGCTAGATTAGCGATTGCAGCTAATTAAGCTAGATTAGCGATTACAGCCAATTAAGCTATGTTAGCGATTACAACTAATTAAGCTTTATTAGCGATTACAGCTAATTAAGCTTTATTAGCGATTAGAGGTAATTAAGCTATATTAGCGATTACAGCTAATTAAGCTATATTAGCGATTACTGCTAATTAAGCTTTATTAGCGATTACAGCTAATTTAGCTAGATTAGAGATTACAGCTAATTAAGCTAGATTAGCGATTGCAGCTAATTAAGCTAGATTAGCGATAAAAGCTAACTAAGCTATGTTAGCGATTACAGCTAATTAAGCTATATTAGCGATTACAGCTAATTAAGCTATATTAGCGATTACAGCTAATTTAGCTAGATTAGCGATTACAGCTAATTTAGCTAGATTAGCGATTACAGCGAATTAAGCTAGATTAGCGATTACAGCTAATTAAGCTAGATTAGCGATTATAGCTCAAGTAGCGAGGATTGATGTTATGCTGGTCAGTTCAAAAGCTTTAACTAATGAAAGTACAACGCTCTAAAACGTTTTCCCTCCTATGGTTTCTAAACTATTTTAATTAATATTAAGACTGAAGTAACAGATATTACAGAAAGCTGTCTTTGTAGACAAATAAGGGAAAAAGTAAGAGATTAAAAGTGTAAAAAATTAAATGCCTGAAGTGACAGATATTAAATTTCAACTTTTGAACACATGATTATAAAAGATCAATTATTTGAAAAAATTCTTATCTTAGTTTTTTTCACCAAAATTTCATATGCGAAAAATATTTTTCATCATTACTTACCCTAGTATTTTACTCCCAATATTAGCTCTAGAAAAAGGCTTCTTCAAGGATTTTTTAAGGGATACTAGCTTGATACTACGTTTTACCAGGGAGGAGAGACTTGAGACTCAAGACTCTCCTCCCTATTATTAATTTCGACTGACATGGTCTTTAAGAAGGTTCAAATACTTGCATATCTGAAAAACTTGAGATTTATGAGTTTAATTTTAATATTTTCAAACGAGAAATGTTGCGAAGCGTAAAGTAACATAGGCAGTTTGATTGTGATGTTGATATTAGTGTCGAAAAGAACTGTAGATTGATCGTGATCTTTAGAGAGCTATACATTACGTCAATTTTTGAAGCTTCGAAAACTTTGAAATTAACGAACACTTCTTGTTTTGATACGGTTTTTACTTTATCAGCTATAAATGTTTTTCTGTCTATTTTATTCCCCTTTTAGGGCTCAACCTAATTGGAAATATTTGAGAGAAGAAAATGGAAAACGCGTATTATTTTTAAAATGATATACAAGTGTCATATAAAATATTTTTACTAAAGTAATTTTGGGTAAAAAAACTAAGATGAGAAATTTTTAAAATAATTGATGTTTTATAATCATGTGTTTAAAAGTGAAAATTGAATATCTGTTACTTCAGGCATTTAATTTTCTACACTTATCTCTTACCTTTTCCCGTATTTGTCTACAAAGACAGTTTGTATTCATTATTTAGGAATACAAGAGATAAATGTCGGAAGAAGGTCTAGGGTTAGTTTTCCAAAGAAACTATTTAGGACTTCTCTAGATAAATATCCAAAAAATGTCTAAGAAATATTTTCCAACGAAATTCTTCAGGAATTATCGAGATAATTGTCCAAAGAAGGTGTAGGGCTAACTTTTAAAAGAAATTCTTTGAGAGCGGTAGCTCTCTTAGTTATGACTTCATACTGTTCTAAATGTAAAAGGACGGTTTTTTGTTTGGATGTAGTTTTTTTGTATGGTATTTATTAACTGTTTTGAAAAAATTCCACAGAACTACAATTCGGGCCCTGAATATGTGTTTAAAATTTCAAAGAGATCCATTAATTAGTTTATTTTATAAAAATAAAGTTGCTAAGGGTGGTTTTCATTTCCATAAAATTAATCACTGATTTTGACGAAAAACTGGAAAATCCCCATTGAAAGAACATGGGAAATTTTCCAAACTTACCCATTTTGCCCATACCCTTAAAAAATAAGTATACGTTAAATGGATTTGAAAACGGTCTTAAATGAAAGCCACATATCTACGTATAATTGGCGTCTATTTTTTTCATCAAGAAAAATTAAGTTTAAGTATTTTTTCATAGTTTTAATTGCATGTTCTGTCTTACGTTGTTGACCCTGAAAGTATGGAACTTGCGACATTTTAGCATGAGTTATGTAGTGTATGAAGTCACTTTTGGATTTTCGTCGTTTTACCGCGGATTTAGTCAAATTCTTAGAACAATTAGCTAGCTTGAAGGACATTTTAACTTTTCCTGTATAGATTAAAGCTAATTACACTGGATTACCAATAAATGATTAAAGCAAATTAAACTGGATTACCAGTAAAATATTATTAAACTAAATTACCAATAAAAGATTAAAGCATGTAAAAAAATTGATTACGCGATTGTAAATAATTTTGTGTTTTTGTATTTATATGTTATGTATTTCAAATTTCATGTTAAGTTTTCCAATATTCATGTTTAACCTAATTCAATTCCCTTTAAAAATTCATTCAATATTCCTATGTAAAACTCTAAATTCATGCTTTCTTTGTACAATTTAAAACCGAAAATATTTTCCGAAGAGAACCAAAGGGTTAAAAACCGCGGGAAAGTCCCTCCGTTAGCTGGTGGAAGAGAGTCTCTTTGACCACACCTGCATGGGCCTCTTTCACCAGCCCAAGGAGCGAGCTTCAAAAAAGAGAAAAACAACCAACAAATAAAAATCCAGATAACGCATTACCAGCGACTCGAAAGGTCCACCAAATAGACCTCTCTCTGCCGTAGCAGAAATTTCCAAGTCCAACCAACCCCTAGAAACTTGTATTTGTCTATTTAATTAAACAGTTTGTTACGTTTTAAATCTATTCGCAATTCCTCAATATAAGGCCGCTATTATTTATCCCAACAGTTATAGTCACTGTTTCAGTCCGGTTACTATAACATAACACCAGCTCTCCCCTAAAAGAACTAAACAAAGGATTTCGTTACCCTACCGGTGCTGATATTCTACAAAGCTAATTAAACTGGATTACCAATAAAAAATTATTAAACTAGATTCCCAATTTAATATAAATAAACTAAATTACGAATTTAAGGTAATTAAACTAGATTACCTATTAAACGTACTTAAAATAAATTATCAGTTAGAGGTAATTAAACTAGACTACCGATTATAGGCTATTAAGCTAGATAACCAATTAGAGGTAATTAAACTAGATAACCAATTAGAAGTAATTAAACTAGATAACCAATTAGAAGTAATTAAACTATATAACCAATTATAGTTAATTAACTAGATTACCAATTAAGGGTAATTAATCTAGATAACCAATTAGAAGTAATTAAACTAGATAACCAATTAGAAGTAATTAAACTATATAACCAATTATAGTTAATTAACTAGATTACCAATTAAGGGTAATTAATTTAAAATATCAATTAAGGGTTATTAATCTAGATTACCAATTAAGGGTAATTAATCTAGATTACCAATTAAGGGTAATTAATCTAGATTACCAATTATGCGTAATTAATGTAGATTAACAAATTATGGGTAATTAATCTAGATTATTAATTAAGGGTAAATAATCTAGATTACCAATTAAAAGTAATTAAACTAGATTACTGACGACTCTTAATTAAACTAGATTACTAACGACTGGTAATAAAGCTAGATTACCGACGGCAGGTAATTTAGCCGGATTACCGACGATTTGTAATTTAGCTGGATTACCGACGATTTGTAATTTAGCTATATTACCGACGATTTGTAATTTAGCCGGATTACCGACGAATGGTAATTAAGCTAGATTATCGACGACTGCTAATAAAGCTGGATTACCGACGATTGGTAATTAATTTAGATTAGCGATGGACGCGCGACGCCCTAAGACTAGTTCTCTCCTTTGTATTCTAAACAGTTATAATTAATATGAAGACTGAAGTGACAGATATTAATAAAAACTGTCATTGTAGACAAAGACTGGAAAGTGTAAAAGATAAGTGTAAAAATTGACTGCCTGAAGTAACAGATATTCAAATTGTCACTTTTGAAGACATGATTATAAAACATAAATTATTTTAAAAAATTCTTATCTTACTTTTTTTAAACAAAATTTCATTTTCTCCAAATATGTTTCAACAATATTTACCCCAAGTATTTTGTTCTCAATAGAAAAAATGTCACCTATAAGAATTTGAGGGATAGTATCTTCATACTAGGTTTTACTTTCAACTAACATTTGCTGTTAGGATATTGAAATACTTGGATATCTGAAAAGTTTTCTCATGAAGAGTTTACATTTTTATATTTTAAAATTTGAAATATTGCGAAGCTGAAAAAAACATAGGCCTTTTCGTAATGATTTGGTTATTAGTGTCGATAAGATCTGTAGATTCACCGTGATCTTTTACATCTATACAGCACGTTATTATTTAATACTTCGAAAACTTTACAATTGAAGGATACGTTTTGTTAAGTTTTCAAACGGTATTTATTTTATCAGCTCTCAACGATTTTCTGTCCATTTTATTCTGTTTATAGGGTCGAATTCTCTACCTAATTGTAAATTTTGATAGAAATTAAAATGTAAACGCGTTTTTTATTTAAAATGATGCGCATATTTCTTGTTAAAACATTTTACTGAAGTAATTTTGGTAAAAAAAAGTAAGATAAGAGGTTTTATAATCATGTCTTCAAAAGTGAAAATTTTAATATCTGGTACTTCAGGCTGTTAATTTTTACACTTATCTCTTACACTTTCTGGCCTTTGTCTAGAAGGACAGTTTTTATTAATTCATTTAGAATTCTTAAGATAAATTTCCTAAGGTGCTCTAGGAAATATTTTCCAACGAAAGTCTCGAGCTCAATAAATGTCGAAAGAAGGATTATGGAATATTTTCTAGCGAAATTGTTTACGAAATCTTGAGATCAGTTTTCAAAGAACGTCTAGGGTTAATTTTCTAAAGAAATTCGTTAGGTACGGTTGAGATCAATATCCAAAGAAAGTTTAGGGTTTATTTTCCAAAGAAATTCTTTCAGAATTCTTGAGATAAATTTCGAAAGAAGGTCTACGGTTAACTTTCTGAAGAAATTCGTTAGCAATTCCGGAGAAAGTAGGCCTTGCGCAAAATGAGATATTATAGCTTGTGCAAAAAGAGATGTCATAGCTTGTGCATAAACAGAAGTTATACATCTGGACACAAGAAGAAACATTTTTATAGATTTATTCATAAACATTTGTCAAAGACCGGTGCACAAACAGATCTTATACCTTTTTACTCAAAAATCTTCACTAGACCTGTGCGTATCCGATTTTAAACCTTTTTGCATAAAAAGAATCTGTGGAGTGTGGACCTGCGCATAAACAGTATCCGTAGGCCAGTGCACAAACAGATGCCATAGACTTGTGCACAGATTAAATAGACATTTGCACTAAGAGAAGTCTTACACTTGTGCACAAACAGAAGTCTTACACTTGTGCACAAACAGATGTCATTGAATTGTGCACAAACAGATGTCATTGAATTGTGCACAAACAGATGTCATTGAATTGTGCACTAACCGATTTCATAGACTTGTGCATAAACAGATTTTATTGACTTGTGCATAAACAGATTTCATTGACTTGTAAATAAACAGATTTCATTGACTTGTAAATAAAACGATTTCATTGACTTGTGCACAAACAGATTTCATTGACTTGTGCATAAACAGATTTCATTGACTTGTAAATAAACAGATTTCATTGACTTGTGCATAAACAGATTTCATTGACTTGTGCATAAACAGATTTCATTGACTTGTGCATAAACAGATTTCATTGACTTGTGCATAAACAGATTTCATTGACTTGTGCATAAACAGATTTCATTGACGTGTGCAAAAACAAAAGTCATAGACTTGTACAAAAAGAGATGTCAAGCTTGAGCACAAATAGAAGTCATAGACCTGGGCACAATAAGAAATCTTTATATAGATTGATTCACAAACATGTGTCACTTACCGGTCTAAAAAAGATTCCATGGTCCTGTGCACAAAGAGATTTTGTACCCCGTTGCACAATATTAATCTGTGGACCTGCTCATGAACAGATTCATAAGGCCAGTGCACAAACAGATGTCATAGAATTATGCACAAACAGATGTCAGAGAATTGTGCACAAACAGATGTCAGAGAATTGTGCACAAATAGATGTCAGAGAATTGTGCACAAAAATATTTCAATGACTTGAGCACAAACAGAAGTCTTAAACTTGCACAAAAAAAGATGTCATATCTTGTGCACAAACAGAAGCCATACACCTCGGCATAAAAGGAAATCTATACATATAAATTTATTCACAAACATGTGCCATAGACTGATGCACAAAAAGAAATCTTTAAATAGATTTAGTAATAGACCGGTTCTCAAAAATATTCTATATACCTGTGCACAAAAATATTTTATACCCCTTTGCACAAAAATAGTCAGTAGACCTGTGCATAAACAGATTTTAAACTCCTTTGCACAAAAATAATCTGGAGGACTGCGCATAAACATTTTCAGTAGGCCAGTCCACAAACCGATGCCGTAGACTTGTGCACTAAAAGAAGTATTACACTTGTGCACAAAGAGATACCATAGACTTGTGCACTAAAAGAAGTATTACACTTGTGCACAAACAGATTTCATTGACTTGTGCAAAACAGAAGTCATCGACTTGCGCAAAAAGAGATGTAATAGCTTGTGCAAAAAGAGATGTCATAGCTTGTGCACAAACAGAATTTATAGACCTGAACACAAAAAGAAATATTTTTATACATTTATTCACAAACATTTGTCATAGACCGGTGCACAAAAGATTTTATACCTTTTTACACAAAAATCTGCAGACTTCAGTAGGCCTGTGCATATCCGATTTTAAACCTCTTTCTACAAAAATAATCTGATGACTTGTGCACTACCAGATTCCCCAGACGGGAGCACATAATTATTGCATAGACCTGTCACAAAAAGATTCCATGGACCAGTGCACAAAAAAATTTCTTACCAATTTGCACAAAAATATTCAGTAGAGTGCATAAACAGTTTTTATGACTCATTGCACAATAGTAATTTGTAGACCTGCGCATTAACAGATTCCGTAGGCCAGTGCACAAACAGATAATGTAGACTTGTGCACAGATTACACAGACATCTGCACTAAGAGAAGTCTTAAACTTGTGAACAAACGGATGTCATAGAATTGTGCACAAACAAATTTCATTGACTTATGCACAAACAGAAGTCGTTGACCTGGTCACAAAAAGAAATCTTTATATAGATTTATTTACCAGGGTTGTTTGATTTAAATCAAGCGATATTTTTAAAAAAAATCATTTGATTAAAATAAAGTATTTATAAAAAATATTTTCAAAGGTTCCAAGAAAAAGTTTAAGAAACTTAATTAGAAAATACCTATAATAAAAAAATCATGGTTTTGGTAATCTAATTTAGTTACCATTGATTGGTAATCTAGTTTAAGTACCTTTAATTGGTAATCTAGTTTAATTTTCTCTAATTGGTAATCTAGTTTAAATTTCTCTAATTGGTAATCTAGTTTAAATTTCTTTAATTGATAATCTAGTTTAAATTTCTTTAATTGATAATCTAGTTTAAATTTCTCTGATTGGTAATCTAGTTTAAATTTCTTTAATTGGTAATCTAGTTGAAATTTCTTTAATTGGTAATCTAGTTGAAATTTCTTTAATTGGTAATCTAATATTCTAGTTTAAATATCATTAATTGGTAATCTAGTATTCTAGTTTAATTATCTTTAATTTGTCGTCTAGTCTAATTATCTATAATTGGTAATCTAGTTTAAAGACCTTTAATTTGTAATCTAGTTTAAAGACCTTTAATTTGTAATCTAGTTTAATGATTTTTAATCGGTAATTTTGTTAAATTGTCTTAATTGGTAATTCAGTTTAATTATCTTTCAATGGTAATCCAATTTAATTAGCTTTAATCTGTACATAAATTAAATTAAAATTAAAATCTGTAACTATAAATTAGTTGGACAAGAAAAAGTTAAAATGACAATTAAGCTAGCTAATTGGCCAACCAATTTGATTAGCCTATCTGTAACTATAAATTAGTTGGACAAGAAAGAGTTAAAATGGCAATTAAGCTAGCTAATTGGCCTACCAATTTGATTAGCCAAAGTTCTTTATTATACAAAAACGAGTTTTGCTTCGCAGTCCTTAAAAAACTGCATTTATACACAATCCGCGACACTTTTTCAAACCCAAAAAGGGTCAGAAACTAGAAATTATAACATGTATTGCAATTTGGAATGAAGTTTAATCGTTATGAGAAATGTGCTTTTAATTGCGTAGTTCAAACATTTGTTGTGATTAGAAATTTTACAACCAAAACGGGTATAAATGCAGCGTTTCGAGATAAAGGGAGCTTAGATTTTCACCTATGAAATTATATAGAATCTGTTCCCGTAAAAACTTATCCCTGTCAAATAATCAAGGCGAAAAAATACAAAATTAGCTTTAAGCATTTTAATTTTTCAGGGTGGAAGAGATAAGAACACTTATTTTGAGTAAAATGTCGCTTTACTACTTCTAAAATGAGGTCCCTCATTCTGATTTGTGGCTTTAAAAGCAGTGCCGTATTTCTGACATTTATCATACATTCAGAAAAGGTGTTCATATGTGTTGTTACATCTTGTATAAGTTTTAAACTTAAATTCCAACTCGAGTCATAATCGTCCTTGATTTTGCTCTTTGTTCCGAAACGCCGCATTTATACCCGTTTTTGTTGTAAAATTTCTAATCATAACAAATGTGTGAACTACGCAATTAAAAGCACATTTCTCATAACGATTAAACTTCATTTCAAATTGCAATACATATAATAATTTCTAGTTTCTGACCCTTTGTGGGTTTGAAAAAGTGTCGCGGATTGTGTATAAATGCAGTTTTTTAAGGACTGCGAAGCAAAACTCGTTTTAGTATAATAACTGTCCCTTTTTGGGGAGAAACGTTCCTTGGGAATAATTTAGTTCAGGAATAGTCAAACTCAATCGTCCAATTTTTTAAGACTAACTATATAGTATTTCACTAAATTGTAACTTACATTTGGAAATTAGAATGTTCGGATAATACAATGCACTGTATAAAAACACACTATGCTAAATTTTCGTTGAAACCATGTGAAAATTATAAAAATTCTTCAATTATTTCTTTGTGATCATTTAACCGTGGGCTTGAAAGACCAAAAATAGGCCCGAAAAGTTTTAAAAAAATCACGTGAACTTAATTAGAGAATCAAAGTGGTGAAATTAAGCGCGAGATTTGAATTGAAACTTTTATTGAAATGCAGCGCGTTGCGGCGCGTGAGCTAGCGCGTGGTTTAAAAATATTTTTTTGAAAAAGGCCAAGTTAACCTTACACTACGACAAATGAGATACTATACCTTTTCAGCCTTTTCTAATGCTGTAAAGTTAGGCTGTGAAAAAAGTGTACCCCCTTGGTCGCGAAACCTTGGGTCTAACTCGCAAAAAGTTTTCCACCTCATAATGTTAAGCTCCATAGAGTTTAACATTATGATTTCGGATTGAGTATAAATAGAAAATCCCTGACGGGATTTTCTTAAAATGGCTTCCTTAGAATCAATGCTTTTAAGCAAATAAAATTGTTTTTAAGATTTTTTTTCTTTTTTGCACAAATATTATGCGATTTTTGTACCCAAACACATCTATTATCCCACAAATATTAGGCTTGCAACAAAAATATCAACAAAATTGTTCCAGTTCATAGGTCAGAAGTTCCGTAATTACTTGCTTCAATAATAAATAGCCCAAAATCATGCTAGATTAATTTCATTCAAGATTGGAATGATATTTTATATTTAAAAGAAAAAAAACGTAAAGTATGTAGGCCAGGAAAACCTTACAGTAAATTGAGCAAGCCCAGGCAAAACGATAATATGGCCGAACCCATCTTGTTAAATCGATCGATAAAAAGACTAACTTTACTTGAAATTTCACTCTGCTTGCATTCCCTGTATTTTTACTTGATTGTGCATGTGATAACTAACCTCGTTGCAAGAAGGTAAAATTACGTTTCCCCAAAATATTCCAAAGGAGTTATGCTTCGTTTCACCAATCGTTGTACGTTCTGCAAATTTAGGTTTATTTCACTGCTCCGCTTTTAGTTAAAACTTATTTTAGATTTTTGGAGAGCATAGTTTCTCTGTTCTTCTTCAAATACACACGAACACACAATATATACAGGAATACATTGAATATATCAAAGAATTATATGTATTCCTGTTCAAACTAACAAACGTGCTAAACTAATTTTTATGATATTACTTGCAGGAACATGACGTTCAGAGTTATAATGGAACCGGTACGTAAGTTCCAGATCATAAGCAATATTAGTTTGAGAATGCAGTCCCAGAACAAGATCAATTTTATTTCTATTTATAATCACCAAATATATATATATATATATATATATATATATACAAAAGAAGAATTTTTTTGCTATATTAGCGCAGATATACCAGCCTGATATCATTGTTCTTGTTCTTTATTGGAGCAAAAATTGATACGTTATTCCGTTTTTGATTTGACGGCTTCAATTCTAAATTTTTATTAACATTATAACAATGACTTTACGTTTAAAAAAAAAATATGTTTCTCTTTTTTTTGCAATAGAATGAGGAAAAGAAATATGATTATATTTTGTATAACAACAAAAAGGTTTCTACTTATGCAACATATTGGACTAATCAATTTTCGTACATTTTGTCAAATTCTCCAAACGTGACGTGAGTTGAATTTTAAGTTTAACATATAAAAATTGTGATTACGTAACTTTAACCAAGTTCTGTTCTAAAGGGAAAATTGGTTCTAAGGTATTTGAAACATTTCCAAATTTAAGTGTTGAAAAAAAAATCTGGCTGATATTTTTTTCTCATCTAGCCCAATATATCTTAAAGTCGACGAAATAAAATAGTTTTTGATTGACAGCGCAATTAAAAGTGATTATCATTTGTTATCAGTGAAGTTTCGGTGTGCAAAATTGGTTCGACAGCATCACGTAATAGCCAATTTCGGTACCGAGCAAACTCATGATAACGCTACTCATTGCTATTGCTCAAACTTTTCAATAAAATTATTTTGCTATGTTATAGCAACACAAAGAGCATATTAATAACAAGCTAGTTTAGCAACACCATAACATTTTTGCACGTCTAATAAATTTATAGGATATTGGACCAAAGAGGCAGTGACCCCCATAGGTGTCTCAAAGTTATCTTATTTCCGTCCCTGACAAAAAGAAAACCGACATAATAAGCAGGGTTCATACAACTTTTAGTAAACTAATTTCCCTGAGATTTCCAGGTTTTTCCCCATATATTTCCAGGTTTTTCCCGTATATGGAGTATCTTATGGAGTGAATGTTAACGAAGGAGAACGGGTAAATAGGACTATTACATAATCAAAGGGCATCCCCGTATCTCTAATATAACCAGAGTTGTGAGAATCCAAAGTATAGTGTAATGTTAATCCTATGGAGGGAATATTCACGAACATTTTGCTTAATTACTCGGCCCCTGTTTGATGAAATTCCAAGTTTTCAGTATCGTTGGATGGCGGCAAATAAGACTATAACATACTCGAAGTACATCCCCTTATCTCTAATAGAACCAGAGATACGAGTCTCCAATATTTGTGTAATGGTAATCCTACGGAGGGGATGTTTATGAACATTTTGCTTAATTAGTCGGCCCCTGTTTGACGCAAAAATCCCTGATTTCCCTGAATTTTACTAAAAATTATAAATTTTCCAGAGTTTTCTCTTAGGTTTTTGATAACTGTTTACTTCCCTGATATTTCCAGGTTTGTATGAATCCTGATAACTCAAAGCAAGAAAAAGTTGAAAAGGGGCGAAAAAAAGTCAAATACTTTCAACCTCTAGGAAATTCGCGAGAGCAGAAATATGCAAAACACTTCAACAGTATCTAGGGACACTATTCTCAAAAACTTTAAATGATTAGAAACCAAGATCCAAAGTTAAACAAATTTAAACCCAAAGAAGACCGGCAACAACCGGTAGACACTTGGGGCCTGTAATGTTAAAAATTATTGTCTCCGTTTTGACCATTTCTTGCTATGATATGAAAATTGGATGGTAAAGGGATGTGTTTCACAAAAAAAGGAACACTAAATAGTCAGTATTCTGGGAATGGAGGGGCGACAAAAATTTCCTCCATAATGTTAAGTATAGGCGGAATTATCGACTTTAGCCACGGATACGACAGCCCTCCCCCACACCGAAACACTCGGAGTTTCGAATTTCTTATACAGAATAGATGAAAGAAAGTTGTGGGAAAGGTATATCTTGTAACTGCAAAGGGTACAGCGTCCACGACGAAATAAAATCACTGGAATTTTGGTCTAAAACACTCGGAAAATAGTCCAATCGCCTGTAGAAGTGTTCGACATCTCGTACACTGCTGCATTGCGGTTGAAGTGACATTCAGGGGCTTTGCACAGACTATTTAGTTGACTCATATAGTCTTTGGTTTTGTAAAACGTAACCTTAAACATAGAGAAATAATACCAAAAACGGATACTGGAGTAGAATTTTTTATTTCAAATCAAATAGTTTACGTTTCTACATTGTTCAACAGTTTAGCATTTGTCGGGAAGCCCTTCCAGCTCAGGGGCATCTACACAAACGACACGCAATTTTGACTGGTACCAACTGCCTGGATCGACATGGCGGCGATAACCGCGATACCAGATTACGCTACTAACATGAGCACAAGCGCCTATCGTCAAACATCCACCTTTGCACGTACAGTACCAACCTAGAAGGGCATGAATACCATTACCGTTGGGTACATATCGAATGAGGGCTTGATGAACAACTGAGCTGGAAAACTGACTAGGCAAACTTTATTGGAGACGCCCATTCGTAGTTTCATCAAGAATACTGCTAGAGCTGTCTTTGAAGAACAGCATCTGATTGTACCAATAAGTTCCTCAATAGTAGAATGAACCTCTAGGAAGTCTGTCATGGATAATGAAGTTAACACTTTACAGTCTTCATCACTTCGTATGACGTTGTCAAAGCTCCTCGTCTTTAAGTCCTTAACACACTGTCTAAGGCCCGTAAACAGGTGGTTGATGTCCCTGGATGTCATGAGACTTGATCTACTGGTGCAGTGAATACTATTAATTATTTCAATGGGCAACTCCCCGTCAACAAGATGCGTGGAGCACATGCGGTTGTCCTGGTGAATAAAGATTGCCCTTTCCACAAATATCTTTAACCGATCTCCGGCTTTTATACTGGTGCGTGTACTGGCGCCGCAAATGAAGCAAGTCTTTGAATGTGGCCTGATAAAACTTTGGTTTATGGTAATGGTGTATGACTACGTGTTACTTGCGAAACCGGCTGTTCTTGTGACATCGTTGGTACTGCTTCTTCAAAACCCGCCTGCCTTCGTACTTGTGATGTTGGTTGGATTGGTACTAGTAAAGGTGATACGTCTGGTACTTGCGACGTGAATGGTTCTGGTACTTGTGAAGCGAATGGTTCTGGTGCTTGTGAAGCAAATGGTTCTGGTACTTGTGAAGCGAATGGTTCTGGTACTTGTGAAGCGAATGGTTCTGGTGCTTGTGAAGCGAATGGTTCTGGTACTTGTGAAGCGAATGGTTCTGGTACTTGTAAAGCGGATGGTTCTGGTACTTGTAAAGCGGATGGTTCTGGTACTTGTAAAGCGGATGGTTCTGGTACTTGTAAAGCGGATGGTTCTGGTACTTGTAAAGCGGATGGTTCTGGTACTTGTAAAGCGGATGGTTCTGGTACTCGTGACGCGGATGGTTTTGGTACTCGTGACGCGGATGGTTCTGGTACTTGTGAAGCAAATAATTCCGGTACTTGTGACGTGGATGGTTCTGGTACTTGTGAAGCGGATGGTTCTGGTGTTTGTGACGCGGATGGTGCTGGTACTCGTGACGCGGATGGTGCTGGTACTCGTGACGCGGATGGTGATGGTACTCGTGACGCGGATGGTGCTGGCACTCGTGACGTGGATGGTTCTGGCACTCGTGACGTGGATGGTTCTGGTACATGTGAAGCGAATGATTCTGGTAATTGTGACGTGGATGGTTCTGGTACTTATGAAGCGAATGGTTCTGGTACTTGTGAAGCGGATGGTTCTGGTACTTGTGAATCGGATGGTTCTGGTACTTGTGACGCGGATGGTGCTGGTACTCGTGACGTGGATGGTTCTGGTACCTGGTTTACGGGTTTTGTTGGTGTAGGCGAGGGCGATGATGTCCAAGAGACTTGACCGCTACTAAAGGACGATTTGGAAGCATTTAAGAACGTTTGAAACTATCGCGATAATCCGGCGAATTTGAAACAAATCTTTGTCGTTGTGCCGTTAATTGCAAATGGTAATAAGTCCTTAGTGAAACGGAGAAAACGCGCGAAACTAGCTACAGCGCGAGTAGCTATACGTCTACTTATAGTATTGTTAACGTTCCGGTTACACGCGTAGCATTTGTTCTGAGCATAGACATACGTTTTGTGATGAAGGAAGCTCGTAAGATCATTCGTACAAGCTAAAATCTAAATACTTAGCCATGTATATAAATCTATCAAGGGGAATGTGATTGGGTGGGGTTTATTGGTTAGACTGGTGAGCACTAACAAAGTAGACTTTACATTTGTTCAACAAGAATAAAAAAACATGCTTTATTCCCTGTTTTATCAATGACCTTACGATTTATTGTCGAAAACATAAACATCGCTTTTAGATTAAATCTAAAAGCGATGTATAAAAAGTGCAGTCGTTTACGTTTCTAGATGACCTTTATTTTTTTTAGATTATAGCTTGTACGAACGGTATTACGAGCTTCCTTTATCACAAAACGTATGTCTATTCGAATGTGGAGATGGTCCAAACAAATGCTACGCGTGTAATCGGAAGGTTAACAATACTACAAGTAGACGTATAGGTACTCGCGCTGTAGCTAGTTTCGCGCGTTTTCTCCGTTTCACTTAGGACTAATTACCATTTGCAATTAACGGCACAACGACAAAGATTTGTTTCAAATGCGCCGGATTATCGGGAAAGTTTCAAACGTTCATAAATGCTTCCAAATCGTCCTTCAGTAGCGGTCATGGCTCTTGGACATCATCGCCCTCGCCTACACCAACAAAACCCGTAAACCAGGTACCAGAACCATCCACGTCCCGAGTACCAGCACCATCCGCGTCACGAGTACCAAAACCATCCGCGTCACGTGTACCAGAACCATCCGCTTTAAAAGTACCAGAACCATTCGCTTCACAAGCACCAGAACCATTCGCTTCACAAGCACCAGAACCATTCGCTTCACAAGTACCAGAACCATTCACGTCGCAAGTACCAGACGTATCACCTTTACTAGTACCAATCCAACCAACATCACAAGTACGAAGGCAGGCGGGTTTTGAAGAAGCAGTACCAACGATGTCACAAGAACAGCCGGTTTCGCAAGTAACACGTAGTCATACACCATTACCATAAACCAAAGTTTTATCAGGCCACATTCAAAGACTTGCTTCATTTGCGGCGCCAGTACACGCACCAGTATAAAAGCCGGAGATCGGTTAAAGATATTTGTGAAAAGGGGCAATCTTTATTCACCAGGACAACCGCATGTGCTCCACGCATCTTGTTGACGGGGAGTTGCCCATTGAAATAATTAATAGTATTCACTGCACCAGTAGATCAAGTCTCATGACATCCAGGGACATCAACCACCTGTTTACGGGCCTTAGACAGTGTGTTAAGGACTTAAAGACGAGGAGCTTTGACAACGTCATACGAAGTGATGAAGACTGTAAAGTGTTAACTTCATTATCCATGACAGACTTCCTAGAGGTTCATTCAACTATTGAGGAACTTATTGGTACAATCAGATGCTGTTCTTCAAAGACAGCTCTAGCAGTATTCTTGATGAAACTACGAATGGGCGTCTCCAATAAAGTTTGCCTAGTCAGTTTTCCAGCTCAGTTGTTCATCAAGCCCTCATTCGATATGTACCCAACGGTAATGGCATTCATGCCATTCTAGGTTGGTACTGTACGTGCAAAGGTGGATGTTTGACGATAGGCGCTTGTGCTCATGTTAGTAGCGTAATCTGGTATCTCGGTTATCGCCGCCATGTCGATCGAGGCAGTTGGTACCAGTCAAAATTGCGTGTCGTTTGTGTAGATGCCCCTGAGCTGGAAGGGCTTCCCGACAAATGCTAAACTGTTGAACAATGTAGAAACGTAAACTATTTGATTTGAAATAAAAAATTCTACTCCAGTATCCGTTTTTGGTATTATTTCTCTATGTTTAAGGTTACGTTTTACAAAACCAAAGACTATATGAGTCAACTAAATAGTCTGTGCAAAGCCCCTGAATGTCACTTCAATCGCAATGCAGCAGTGTACGAGATGTCGAACACTTCTACAGGCGATTGGACTATTTTCCGAGTGTTTAAGACCAAAATTCCAGTGATTTT
This sequence comes from Phalangium opilio, assembly GCF_054372755.1. Classification (NCBI taxonomy): domain Eukaryota; kingdom Metazoa; phylum Arthropoda; class Arachnida; order Opiliones; family Phalangiidae; genus Phalangium; species Phalangium opilio. Next base: position 1,446,949 of record NW_028324203.1, read on the forward strand.
ATTTCGTCGTGGACGCTGTACCCTTTGCAGTTACAAGATATACCTTTCCCACAATTTTCTTACATCTATTCTGTATAAGAAATTCGAAACTCCGAGTGTTTCGGTGTGGGGGAAGGCTGTCGTATCCGTGGCTAAAGTCGATAATTCCGCCTATACTTAACATTACGGAGGACATTTTTGTCGCCCCTCCATTCCCAGAATACTGACTATTTAGTGTTCCTTTTTTTGTGAAACACATCCCTTTACCATCCAATTTTCATTTCATAGCAAGAAATGGTCAAAACGGAGACAATAATTTTTAACATTACAGGCCCCAAGTGTCTACCGGTTGTTGCCGGTCTTCTTTAGTGTTGGGTCCATATGGAGAGGGTGCTTAAAACCATGTTCTCTAATTTTTCTAACCCAAATCCAAGACATTTGAATCTCCAGCCAAACATTTACCCATCACATATGGACGTCACTTCCTCTTTAATTGCATAATTTTTTCAGCATAAATTACACTAAGGTATTAAATTAATTATCTACGATAAATTAATTTAAAACTAGAATTTTACTCATTATAAAACTAAGCTTTTCCAAAAGGTTTTGAACTGTTTAATTGAAATTATTTAAAGTATTAGTGATGATCATTTGGCCAATATCGTAAATTAACCGATGTCAGTAACAATTTATTACAAAGCAATGAAACTAAAATATCAATATAAACAATCATCTACTGGAAAAGATATCAAGCTATTCATTAATTTTTATATCTCATGTTAAAATTTAAAAGAAGATAAATTTTATTATTTTCTTACACAAGAATTGGCAGCTTCTTTGCTTAAGTCCCGAAATCTTTTCAACTATAAAATAGAAATTTTAACGTTTTGTGATTTTAAAGGAGAAATATATAATTTTCCTTTCTTTTGAACTAGTTTCTATAAAGGAACTTAAATCAATTGGCCATTTGTATGAGAACACTTACCCACAATTGATATTACTAATTGAGACAATTACTGCGTCTTTTAATTAATATTTCATAAATACTACCTGAGCATTTTTTAAATATTAAAGATTATACTGTTATTTTAGATTGAGTTAAAAATATTGATATCGTTATTTCAGTTAAGCTTTGATATTGACATCGTCAATGGTCAAGCTAAAATTCCTGTTAAAGTAGTAAATAAACAGATCACAATAATTGTACTTAGCTTGAAAAATTAATTTTTAATCAAAGTAGAAAATTCAGTTAAACTTTGATATTTACGATATAGGCTAGTCTTTCACTAATAATAACATCCAAAATTGAATCGGCTGTAAGACTTAGCTTACTAAACCACACTAATGTTTTTGATGGGTAAACAACATTACAACACTACAATATTCACATCACAACCCACGATCATTCGATCGGCTCTAAGCCTTTAGCAAATGCTTAGAGCATTGCCGTCGTCAGTCGACATAAAACAAGATGGCCCCGGCCATATTAACGTTTTGCCTGGACTAGCTAACTTTATTGTAAGGTGACCCCGGCCTATATACTTTACGGTTATTTTTTTCTTTTAAATATCAAATATGATTCCAATTATGGATAAAACTAATCTAGATTGATTTTGGGTTATAGATTAATGAAACAAGTAAATAACCAAATTCTGTCCTATGAACTAGAACAATTTTGTTGATAGTTTTGTTGCAAACCTAAAATTTGTGGGATAATAGAGGCGTTTCGGTAGTAAATTATTCATTGAATGCACGCTTATATGCAAAATGCGCCTAGAATTAGCCATGAATAATGTGGTCTTGAAACTTGACGCAATAGAAATGAAGTAATTTGCATAAGCCCTACCGAACAACGCTAGATGTGACACGGAAACGGATGGTGGAGATAAAGAACAGAGAAAATCGTACTGGAATAGAAGGCAGGCCCGATAGATATTACCGTCAAAAGCAACCACATTCCTTTTTTGTTTATGACGTACTAAGTGCTAATTAATCTGAGAAGCCGGAACCGAAAAAACTTACAAAAATCTCTTAGTATTTGTGCCAAAAAGTTAGTTTAAAAGCAATTTTATATGCATAAAAGCATTTAGCTTTTATGGTATAAAACAATTTTAGAACTAAAAATGGGGTTGAAGGGACGCTCAGCCTGCCAGCTAGGGTCGGACCAATATTTTTCCGAACATCTAAAATGCGCGAAAGTAAAAACGTAATGAGGAAATAATTTGAGAATTAATAATGGGGTTGAAGGGACGCTCAGCCTGCCAGTTAGACGCTCAGCCTGCCAGTTAGACGCTCAGCCTGCCAGTGAGGGTCGAACCAATACTTTTCCGAACCTCTGAAACGCGAGAAAGTAAAAACTTAGTGAGGATATAATTGGTTATTTTTATCCACCTTGGCATTTATAAAATCATTTATCAGGGCATGCCTCATTTTTCATAAAAGAACTAGCCTGAATTCTTCCAATATTTCTAGTTGAAAAAGGCATTCTTGTACTTCCTTTATTGAATTAATACACTGGAAGAACAGAGTTTTCAGGTGTTCATCACTAAACAACAATTCCGTAGTTTTTTCGGAAAAGTACAATGTCAATGATAATCACCACCAGTTTATAAATCATAAGTTTTAAAATTTAAGCATAAACTATTTTACTGACTTATAACATTTCGTTCATCAATTTGACAGATTTCTTTGTAGACATTGGCAACTTTTTCTCCTACTGCTTTGGCATAGCCGAGCAAATTCTCATGCAGAAAGTGCATCTTGCCTCTGTCCATATTATGCAAAGAAGATGTGATAAATTTACTTTTCTTCTCAGTGTCACGAAGCAACAGCGCCAGTTTATAAAAAAGACTAGATTTATTTCTTTGGCAATTAGTTAAAGAACTGTTTCCCATTCCTTTTTTGTGAAGATTTATCATTTCTCCCAACGTCCCTCCTCCCAGCCTATAAGCTGCATAGGTTATATCTGTTTCTAATTGTCGCAGTGACGCTTCTGTTACAGTTGATTCCACCGTACCGACAAATCTTGGTAATTGGCGTGATATTTTTCCCTTGTTATGAGTGTCTAATATTTCCCCGGCAATCCACTGAATTATGATTGCTATGTCTTCAATGACACCATCTGATTTATTATTCAGAAATAATCTCGTTATCGACACAACTTGTTTCTTCGTCAGTTGACGTAGTAGAAGGGCCACACTGTAGACGCAAGGTATTGGATAATAAAGACGTCACATAACTCTGCCACTCGTTTAAAAAATAAGAGTAGCCCCCTTTTTAGGGTCCTACTCGCTGTGTTTAGAAGTTTCCTTTAAGCTAACAAATTTATCTGTCATTATCCTAGAAAAGACATCTAGATTTCCACTTTCTCTCGATAATATTATTAATATACAACTTCGTTTCTCATAAAGCGATATAGCCTTAAAGACTTCTTTAAACTCAATTTCATCCATTTGTAATCTTCTGGTTCAAAATTAAATAATTACTAATTAATATTAAAATTTTAATTACCAGATCAGAAATCTTTTTAGCACTTTCGTTATCACTTACACTAACTTAACCCTAATCTAAGACTATGAAGCAGGTTACCCCTCGTCAAATTTTCGGTATAGAGTAATATTTTTGCTAACGCCATCTAGAATATAATGTGCAAAAATATAGACTGTCTTTGTAGACGTGAAACACTAATCTTTTTAAAAACTCATCAAATCTTGTCCTTTAAATTTACAAGTTTCTGATATTTTAACAAGACCATAACATTTTTGCACACCAATTAATTTTGTAACACATGTCTAATGAGGCAGTGACCCCTATAGGTTTCTCAATGTTCTCTTATTTCCTTCCCTTTTTAGAAGATTACCGACATCATAACTCAGTAAAACAAACGTATTGAAAAGAGACTAGAGATTGGAAAGCGGGATAGTGTAGTAATTAAAGCTACAGTAATCAAGGAGGATGTATAGGAGTGAGACACGTTCAGGAAAGGTAAAAAACGAGGTTCAGTGGCGTGTGACTTCGACGCGCAAGCCGTTGGTAAAGACGAGTGTTACGTGATTGATGTTGGAAACGAGAGATACACAAAACTATAAACAAGGGAGAACGGCACAGTACCGTTTTTGTCTGACTCCGAGTCTTTTCCCTCTTATACATTCTCCTTGCAGTAATCTTGTACTACAGCGTCGAAGATGGGATTGATGACTGCATCTTAACTTGTGTAATAGTCCATTTCATTTTTGACATTGGATGAGAACTTAAAAGGGCGTAAGATTCTGTCAAGAAGTACCGATACAGGGGATAGACTAATCTGCTGAATGTCTGGACGTCTGAACTGCTGAAAATAGTAGAATTCCTACTATAAAATTCTCCCATCCTACCAAACCGTAAACTGTCTTAACTTTTTTGACTATTTTGCTGAAATACCGAATTCTGAACCGTGAACATTGAAATTAAAGTAAGAGATCGTCTGAACCTTTTTGACTATTTTGCGGAAATGCTGAATTCTGAACCGTGAACTTTGAAATTAATGTAAGATAGAGACCGTCTGAACCTTTTTGACTATTTTGCTGAAATGCTAAATTCTGAACCGTGAACTTTGAAATTAATGTAAGGTAGAGACCGTCTGAACTTTTTGACTATCTGCTGAAATACTGAATTCTGAACCGTGAATTTTGAAAATGAAGTAGAATGGAGACCGTCTGAACTTTTTTGAATATTTTGCTGAAATGCCGAATTCTGAACCGAAATGAATGTAAGATAGAGACCGTTTGAGCTTTTTTGACTATTTTGCTAAAATGCTGAATTCTGAACCGTGAACTTTGAAATTAATGTAAGATAGAGACCGTCTGAACTTTTTTGACTATTTTGCTGAAATGCTGAATTCTGAACCGTGAACTTTGAAATTAATGTAAGATAGAGACTGTCTGAACTTTTTTGACTATTTTGCTGAAATGCTGAATTCTGAACCGAGAATTTTAAAAATGAAGTAGAATGGAAACCGTCTGAACTTTTTTGACTATTTTGCTGAAATGCCGAATTCTGAACCAAAATTTATGTAAGATAGAGACCGTCTGAACTTCTTTGACTATTTTGCTGAAATGCCGAATTCTGAACCGTCAATTTTGAAAATGAAGTAGAATGGAGACCGTCTGAACTTTTTTGACTATTTTGCTGAAATGCTGAATCCTGAACCGTGAACTTTGAATTTAATGTTAGATAAGAAAATTTTAGAAGTTCCAAAAATAAGGAAAAGGAGAATATAAGCGGGAAGTTGTGAAAATTACATTAGCGATATTTTAGTTTCTAAAAAAAGCATTAAACCAATATTTTGGGAAAAAGACACTAATTGGTTTTTAAGTAACCCACCTTTTCCAGAATTTAGATGCTTACTTCATTTACAACACAAATAAAATGGGACCTTTTCCTAATTTTTTCTCAATTAAAATCCACCTTTTCAAATATTATTAGCATAAATTTCATAATTTTTGAAAATTCTGCTTTTATTAGTGAGATCTAGAATTCAGCATTTCAGCAAAATAGTCAAAAAAGTTCAGACGGTCTCTATATTACATTAATTTCAAAGTTCACGGTTCAGAATTCAGCATTTCAGCAAAATAGTCAAAAAAGTTTAGACGGTCTCTATCTTACAATAATTTCAAAGTTCACGGTTCAGAATTCAGCATTTCCGCAAAATAGTCAAAAAGGTTCAGACGATCTCTTACTTTAATTTCAATGTTCACGGTTCAGAATTCGGCATTTCAGCAAAATAGTCAAAAAAGTTAAGACAGTTTACGGTTTGGTAGGATGGGAGAATTTTATAGTAGGAATTCTACTATTTTCAGCAGTTCAGACGTCCAGACATTCAGCAGATTAGTCTATCCCCTGTATCGGTACTTCTTGACAGAATCTTACGCCCTTTTAAGTTCTCATCCAATGTCAAAAATGAAATGGACTATTACACAAGTTAAGATGCAGTCATCAATCCCATCTTCGACGCTGTAGTACAAGATTCAGCAAAATAGTCAAAAAAGTTCAGACGGTCTCTATCTTACATTAATTTCAAAGTTCACGGTTCAGAATTCAGCATCTCAGCAAAATAGTCAAAAAAGTTCAGACCGTCTCTACCTTACATTAGTTTCAAAGTTCACGGTTCAGAATTCAGCATTTCAGCAAAATAGTTAAAAAAGTTCAGACGGTCTCTATCTTACATTAATTTCAAAGTTCACGGTTCAGAATTCAGCATTTCAGCAAAATAGTCAAAAAAGTTCAGACCGTCTCTACCTTACATTAATTTCAAAGTTCACGGTTCAGAATTCAGCATTTCAGCAAAATAGTCGAAAAAGTTCAGACGGTCTCTATCTTACATTAATTTCAAAGTTCACGGTTCAAAATTCAGCATTTCAGCAAAATAGTCAAAAAAGTTCAGACCGTCTCTATCTTACATTAATTTCAAAGTTCACGGTTCAGAATTCAGCATTTCAGCAAAATAGTCAAAAAAGTTCAGACCGTCTCTACCTTACATTAGTTTCAAAGTTCACGGTTCAGAATTCAGCATTTCAGCAAAATAGTTAAAAAAGTTCAGACGGTCTCTATCTTACATTAATTTCGGTTCAGAATTCAGCATTTCAGCAAAATAGTCAAAAACGTTCTGACGGTCTCTATCTTACATTAATTTCGTTTCGGAATTCAGCATTTCAGCAAAATAGTCAAAAAAAGTTCAGACGGTCTCTATCTTACATTAATTTCAAATTTCACGGTTCAGAAGTCAGCATTTCAGCAAAATAGTCAAAAGGTTCAGACGATCTCTTACTTTAATTTCAATGCTCACTGTTCAGAATTCGGTATTTCAGCAAAATAGTCAAAAAGGTTCCGACAATTTACGGCTTGGTAGGATGGGAGAATTTTATAGTAGGAATTCTACTATTTTCAGCAGTTCAGAAGTTCAGACATTCAGCAGATTAGTCGATCCCCCGATACAGGCTGTTTAAGATGGCTGGCCTCCAGTGTGTAATGAGCTTGAGCGCTAGCCTCTTGGCGAGTCGGGAGAGACCCCTCCGCCCCTGCTCATTGCCTTCTCTACAAGAAAGAAGCGGTTTAGACAGATAGGGCGTAGTTTACAAATTGCGCTCGTCTGGGGGAGAAATATCGCGAATTATTTAAGGTTTATTGTCGAACATCTAAGACGGAGATGGATTTTCGATTTTTTTCTCAAAACTACCGTCATTAAAGTATTTTCTTGAGTGTCACAATTACTGTTTTTAACTTAACTCCCTTGAGTATCACATTTACTGTTATTATTTTTATACAAGTAATTCATTTCCTGTTTATATTGATTTCAGCCTAGAAAAGTTGAAGTTTGCCGACGTGAAATCGATTCTCTCTAAAGACCATGGAATAGAAAGAAGATATCCCATTGACATTTTAAGAAATGCCGTTCGATTAGGGGTAAGATTTTTCGATTCCTATATGGCTGCAGAAAGTAAAAATAGTGTAAAATTTTAAAAATTATGGTACATGAGAAGGTTCCATCGAGTGGCTGATCACTTCCATAAATCTGCATACTCGATTTCAGATTTCAAAAAATTTCTAATGATTTCTAAAGATTTTAAAAATTTCGGAAATTTTTACAATTGCCAAAAATTTCGTAAGAATTCAAACGAAGTTGGAAAAATTTCATGATTTCAACAGAGATTTCAAAATTTCCATAGAAGTTAAATATTTTTAACAGAGATTTCCAAAATTCCATACAAGTTTTATGATTTCAACAGAGATTTCAAAATTTAAAAAGAAGTTTTATGATTTCAACAGATTTCGAAAAATTTCCAGAAATTTCCACCAAAAGTTCCTAAAATTTCCACAAATTTAAATTCTCGAAGATTTTAAGTCAGATTTCCAAATCGGATTAAAATAAAAACTTAAACAAAAACCATTTTTACTTTCCCATGACTTAGCTGAAGAAAATACGTCATAGGTATAAATTTAGAATCTTCTTTATGTGATAAATTTTCAAATCGTGTTGTTTTTTCCCCTCGGCTATTGAATTTGTAATTCATCAAGTCCATTTTTCAAATTCATCTTCTAAATTTTTCTTATTATTCTTAAGTCTTTCTTGCTACTGTTCAAACTGATGTTATTTCCGTTTAAACTAACATATTTGATTATTTCAAATACTATACGTTTCAAATAAGACTTGAGATAGTGAAAAGCATGTCCAATAATGAAAGGAAATAGATAGACAGCTTAATTGCCGTTTGTCTGTGTTTAGTTACGTTATTGTGAACAACGTTTGCCATTAACTTTGTACCATGTGTTCCTCGTAAAACAGAAAGTGGTCGTCATACCCAAATTACTTTACGCATGACTTTTAAAATTGATAGTTCTCAAAGCATACGAAATTAAATCAAAGAGTTTTTAATGTCTTTATTGAAATTTTAATGATCGATTTGGATTAATTAAAAATTCTGAGTCGTCTTTACAAAAAGTGGGTACCAATGGAACGTTAGTAAGTGTAGACGCAGAACCGAAAATCATGATGAGAGGTTAACTTTCACCCTTCATTTTAAAAATCAAGAATTGACCAGAAATTAGTACCATAATTACCCCTTTACGGTACTTATGTTATTACTCAGTCCTCACACGTGGTCTTTCGACAATAATGCAAAATTTCATGATAAAATATTTTGGGCAAATGGAATTTTTGTGAAATTTTATAATCATGTCATTAAACTGAAAAATTTCAATGTCTGGGACTTCAGTCATTCCATTTTGTTCCTTTATCTTTTACTTTTTCTACTCTTTGTCCACCAAGACTGTTTTTTATTAATTTATTAGGGCCTAATAATCTACCACCCAGACTAAATGGCGAGGCATATCTCGAGTTTTTAAGAGAGGCTTTACCGCAACTACTCGAGGACATACTGTTAGAATTGCTATGTGACATGTGGTTTATGCACGACGGGGCACTACCACACTTCATCCGTATGGTTCAAGAACTTCTCGATGCCACATTTCCATCAAAGTGGATTGGACGAGGAAGACTAGTTGCGTCCCGATTAGAATCCATGGGATTTCTACCTTTGGGGTCATCTCAAGGACTTGGAGTACAAGAGTGAAGTCCGTGATGTGGACGACTTGCGACAACGAATATTTGAAGGGTGTGAAACAATCCGAAACACACCAGGCATCTTTCAACGTGTCCAAGAATCGTTCGTTAGACGGGCACATGTTTGCATTAATGCTCATGGTGGGCATTTTGAACAATACCTCTAAAACTGCTGCTAACTTTGTACATGTACGAATAAATGATACATTAACTGGAAACTCTTCTTTGCTTTTCACTTTGAACCATCTTTTATTGACCAGTCCTTGCACACTTCTACCTTTAATAATACACTTCTGCTAGAAAATAGCACATTTCAATTTTTAGATGGGAAGATATTAAAATTGTTTGAACAAGATGAGCAAGCTGCTATGTCTTACTCCGTATTTTTGACATTTTTCACGTTTTGGGGGCCCTTTACCCGAGAAACTAAACGTTGTAGATCCCATGTTCATTGACACTTTTCACTCAGTTCGACCCAAAAAAACACACCCTTTAATTCATTATATGAATATCAGAAACACCCTGTATAAAATAACCAAAGAACTCGATGGCCCTATCAAGGCAGTTCAAAATGCCATGAAGTGCGGTCTCCTTGGATTTGTCTTTATTGTAGGCAAACTGAACAGTGGACGGGGTGTATGGGACAGAACTTCATCCCGTAAATACCTGTCCACCTACTTCTCTAAAGTATTAAGGAAGAAAGAACAAAGACATATAGGTCTAAATGCCTTAGTCTCAAGGTAGCCAGGCTTGGAAATAAAGAAAACCTTCGAGCTCTTCCAGATGTCCAGAATATGCACCAAAGCACGCAGGCCCTAAAGATCCTGCACAGGTAGGGGTCAATGGTGACTATGCCTTCCTGAAGAAGGGTGGGAAAGACGCCATCAGTGCCAGGAGAATAATATGGCTGAAATGCGTTAACATCCCTCTTAAGTCTAGGGTATGGAACTATCTTGTTGGCAATGACCCAATCTGCCCTAAGTGCACGGGGATAGCGTCGGTGCATGTGGGGTCAAAGCCTTGGAATCGGGGAAGTGTACGTTAAGTATATGTTTTAGGGTTAGGGTGCAGTCCCTGACTTGGTAAACTCAGCATCTTAATGGTACTGAGCTGGTGAGTAATATCATGGGCAGGAACTTCATGACCTTGGCAGTAGGGGGAGCGTCAGAAATAGTACACATGCCAGTTAGACACCGACAGACTGATATTGTCCATCCCATCCATCAAGTGATCACCCTGGTGGAGCAGAGCATGAAGCCTCGTCATGGTGGAGGGGGCCCGAGTTCGGTGTTCCAGTTTGGGATTTCGGTTCGCCATTTGTTCATACCGTTCCTTGCCCCGTTCCGAAAACGTAGTACTCGGCCGGTTTGCCCCCGCCCATGTTTTTCCCGCTCTTGGCCACCCTCTGGGGGTCGCGGACACATTGTCTGGCTCGAATAGCACTGCTGTGCTAGGAAGGAACTCCTCCGTCCCCTCTAGCCTTCCGCTGCCTTATACTTTCCTTCCACCGACCACCTCCTGGCTGGGCTCGCTTCTGTCACCTGCCCAAGGGGCATTTGTCGGGCACGCTGGCCGATACCGTGTACCTTGACGGCGGCTCCGCAGGTTCAATTGGGAATATGACGAGCGACAATTTGGGAATGCGCTGATAAGCCCCCAGCTAGGTACAGCGCCTAATCAAGTCCTCTTACATGTGGAAATGGTGACAACAATGACCTCCTCTCTGTTAGAAGTAAGACCGTCATAGCCAGCGTCCGAGATGGCCTCCATAGAGGAGCCATCAATCAGGAAAATCTAGCGTCAAGTACTCTTTTCGTCAAACGACCTCACGCACCGCCAACTTACGGTTAAAAACTGCCGTTGCAGGTTCTGAGCTGCTTCAGAAAAGCGGTGTTCCACCTATAGAACGCTTGTTATGGTGTAACACCTTTACGAGCCACTCACCGGTCGCAGAATCTTCACATTAATACAACCTGGGCCTACCCAATGACGTGGAAATTACGTGGACGCGACAGTGAGCTTCCCAGCGTCCAGTGCATCAGGTATGGCAGCCTGGATGGGAACAACGCCCGCATCCTTGACTGCATTAGTCGGATAGCCATTTTAATGATGGCCATTTTGATGATGCTGGTGAGGGACCAGAGTCTTACCAGCACTGGTGTTAGCTTCTATAGCACCAGGCGTAGAGTCCGTTCCCGAGACGGTACACTTAGCTCCCGAAGATACAAGAACCATGCCTCTTGCACACAGTGCAGAGTTTTGACCACCCTGGCGAGATTGTTTTCTTCGTCGGTTAGCTTTTCGCTTTCTATTAATCGCACTCAACCTGGTAGAACCCTGTAGAGGAGCAGGAAGCGACTTCTGGCCTGCCGTTGATTGGGGTGTGTGCTGCCAGAGGCAGCTCCTTGCCCAACAAAAAAGGTTGAGAATTGCCGGAGGCAACTCCTTCACTGAGTGAAGGCTGGGTGCTGGCAGAGCCGGTTCCATGGCTAGGTTTTTTAAATTAGTATCTTTAAAAGGTCCCACGAGTGATGAGGCAAATAAGCGGTCACCACCCGGTAGTACTGATCCCGGGTGGAAGGCTAAATACAACGAGGCTTCGCCTGGTTCCTCGATGGGACCGTTCGAGATACCGTAGATTGACTTCCCCGGTACCATGCAGCCCTCAGCACGGTGCCTGCACACCTTGGCTTGGGAAGGGCGCGTATCAACTTAGCATACAAAACGCAGTGGTTGGCGAGCTCTCACCACCGAGGAAGTGTGATACAACGCACTGTGGAGGACCCAAGCTGGCGGTCGCGCAGACAGAAAGTGGCAGGGCAACAAAGCTTTGGGGGGAGAAGACACGTGCCATCCAGCTAGCATCCCCAACTTCTAGAGCCCTTGAGCAGTGTAGTAATAGGCTAATAATAGACCAGGGCTAAAAAGGCCTAGATAAAACATAACTTATGTAAATAATCTTATCTACATTTTATGTATATAAACATAGACGTAACGAAACTTAAGGACACTGTTATGTAGGAGTCAACTGGTTAACTTAATAAAGCTTGCAGTTATTAGTAAACTTGGTTAAGTCATTTATTACAATAACGAACACAACATGGTGTCAGAAGTGGGGTACTGAACACCCATCCAAAACCTTGGACATCCTTACGGACTAACGAGTCAATCAGAGTCAATATCCACGATGACATCCTTACGTCCACCAGAGCCGTTCGCTCCGGGCACTACACCCGCATTAGCATGGCAGGAATACAAAGAACGGTACGAAATTTTCAGTGCAGCCACGAAACTGGACCAAGAAGATCCGGTCTACCAAAAGAATGTCTTTCTACACGTTCTTGGAAACGAAGGCATGCGTGTCTACAAAACGCTGACGATGGCCGTTGATCCAGCCAAACCACCCCTCAAGCTCATCTTTGAGGCATTCGACAACTACTATAGACCCTACAGAAGCAACAATTATTCACGTTATCGTCTGTTCACCATGAAACAAGAGAAGCACCAGACCTTCGACCAATTTCCCACTTCGCTCAAAACCATCACTCCGGCATGCGCATTAGGTCAGCTTCAGAACTCAATTATGGCCACGATAATACTTATCGGCACCCAATTACCTGAAGCCCGCAAGAAAATGATCCTCGTTGACGACTTATCCTTGGACGAAGCAATACCCATTTGCCAGGCCGAAGAAACCTCCATGAAGCACTTGCAACACATCAACGTATCCTCGAATCCAGTTCCCCCAGGCGATATGGCGACGTTGGATGCACTAGAGAACGACCCACGATACAAGCCGCAACAACCACAAATGCGAATCAACTACAGCGGCTCGAGACTTCGGGGTCGTGCACCGCAAGCCTACAGGCGATGCCACCGCTGCGCTCAAGTGCATCCCAATCGGCCATGTCCAGCAGAAGGATCACGATGCCGCTCCTGTGGCGGTATGAACCACTGGGGATCAACCTGCAGATCTATAAGATCCATGGAAGAAGTACCCTCAATGACCGCTACAACACAGCCATGGGAACGTTAATTAACGCGGTATTAAGCCCGTGAAAGTATAAAATATCATAAATTTCGGTAATTTTTGTTATTCCGAAATTTTATTCGGTAATTTACCCGGTAAATTACCATTTTTAAAAATTACGGTAATTTCACATCTCTAGTTGGGCTTCTTTCATAATACGATATTCGTTATTAACAGTTTTTCGAATAAATATCATTTCTTGGAGGTTAATTATACGATAATTAATTACATTTAGTCGCGGAAACTATTTTAATAAATATTTTCACGACCATAAAAACCTGACCAGTTCCTTCTTTGTAGCCACCAAATACCATAAACTATCTAAATATATAACATAATCCAACCTAACCAAACCTGACCAAACCAAACCAAACCTTTAATATGAAGGGTAAAATATAGAAAAACATGGAAAATATATATTTTTATTAATTTCCGCACCTTAATTTTAACAAATTAACCTTGAATAAATGATATTTATTGAAAACTAAAGTAAAGTTTAACCTTAACGTACCTCATTTTTTTAATAATTTTATGCTTCTAATGCCGATTTCTTCGGCTTTAAACAAAGCCCGCTCCGTAATTAACCCTTCCGGGCTAAGTAACACTGCGACGAGATTGTCAATTTTTAACGCGTTCATTTTCTTACAGTTGTTGTCGTGTCCAAAGCTAAACCGTTTGTGACGGCATAGCGCGAATCCCTCCAAATTTGTTGTAAACGACAAAAAACCAAAGAGAATATAGGGGAGGAGTGGAAAGAGGGGAAAATCTTGTTGCTCTTTTCTACCGCGCATCTTCAATGCGCAGTACCGAGGCATTTCCGTTTGAGACATTTAACGGTATCGTAGGTGGCGCAATTGAGCCGGAAACTCCCTCGTACCACTAGTATAATTTAGGGGCAACAATGTAATTTAGCCTTGTGGAGCGGGGGAGCTTCAACTCCTCCCCTATATTCTCTTTGAAAAAACGTTACAACGCTCTAGGGTGCCCTCAAGCGGACCTAAAAGGAAGCTGATGCCGTTTTCCAAGGAGCACTATTTAAGGAGACGTAGCTGTATTTTAATTCACTAATAAGGAAAATTTCACTCTCTACCCAACAAAATTAGTCCATTAGTTTTTTCTTCGTATTTTAACAACCAATTCCTATGCCGTGTTATTTAAGGAGATCTAGGTGCGATGAAGGCATTATTAATTAAAATTATAGCTATTAAAGCTCAAAATAGCCATTTTTTTTTAATTTTGCCAATGTTTTTAAATATCGTTTAAAAATTAATTTGATCTAAATTAGCCAAAGGGGGCGAATGTTTTAGAAAGGCATTCAAGAGGTTCAAATTGGCTTTTTAATCATGATTACTGGTTTGTAATACATTATTGGAATTAATTTGGTCGTTAATTAAAAAAATTAAAAGTGGCCAAAGCTGAACTTAGTACAGAATTGTTTATTTTATTATTATTATTATTATTATTATTTTCCCTTATATTGTCGGCGTCTGTAGAGCGTTTGTCGTAGCACAATTGTTAGGATAAACGTAATGATTGGTTTTGATTAAAATTAGTATAGTTTTTGAGACTTTCCTATAATAAATATTAAAGCCATAGAAGATTAAGATTTTCAAAATTTTGACTTTAGTTGTTTTTAGGTTGTCGAAGGGTATAAAACCAAGTTTTTCTCATAAATTACAATTATTAAAATCACCCTAGACACCCGCTGAGTGTGAGATATTTTTTCAACCAATAATCAAACCGGATCTTTCCGGCGGGTGATTCGAAAAATTCTGTATTTTTTTTTGGCCTAATCAAGAAGTTATATCAGTATCTCAGAGAGAAGATATAAGATGCCTTTGTATTCGCGCGCCATAGTCCCAATCCCCCTTTCAAAATACAAGGGGGGACGTAAAAGGAGGCGCCGGGCTATTTCGCTCTCGTCAGTCGGAAATTTTCCTCACTCGCGTCGTCGCGCTGACGTGAGTTTTCAAGAACCAATCAGATGCTGGTTATAAATTAGAGACGGGGATTGACTGCGGACCTACGTTAGGACTGGAGATAAAGCTGGAAATCTGGCGAATTTATATCTTCTCTCTGAGATACTGATATAACTTCTTGCCTAATCTAAGAAATTTAATTTAATAAAATTTAAATAACTAATCAGGATTGAAACGAATTATTAATTTTCTAGAATAATTATGAAACGTTTCCAAACACTATAGTAATCCTGGTAATCCCGACTCTAATGGTCATTAAAGTAATTAATTAAATAGACTTTAATTTCTGTTCTCACCATTGAGTCACTTGTGTTTATTAGAGGGGGGGGGAATACTTGAAAGGGGTTTACAGACATAAAAAGTGAAAGTGTTCTATCGGATGAAAACCTAGATGGCGCGAAGCGTCCACTCCCTTTATTAATTTTCTCTGCTCTACCAGACTACCACTCGCCGAAGAGCGGCAAAATTTTTCGGGTCAGAATCTGTTTGGCGTCTGGGACCTCCGCACGTTGCTTTCGTATAGGTTGTCTTACAGCTTTTGAAAAGCCTTTTTAGCGTTATTCAGCCAAACACGATTCTTAATAGGAGGTCCAAAACGCTTTAATTACAAGCGATAAAACCGTTAGCTGTTTTCAACAGTATTTTCGGTTAATTTTCTAATCGAATCAGAAAGATTCGTAGAAAAATTAAGCCAAGTACAAATTTTGTACGTTTTTCTTGGCAAAATTAAATAAGGAGAGCCGAAGTGCCTCTAAACTGAGGCTTTTATTAAAGAGCCAGTTTTCACGGATTTGAATAAAAACATCAAATTGATGTACAAAAATCCTGCCGAGTAGAAATTTAGTACTTTTTATCAGCGAAAATAAGAGCTACGTTAAAAATAAGTTCTGAAAATTTTGATCAGAAAGAATTCCTTATGGATTTTTCAGCGTCAGTAAACGAACTTTTAGAGTCGTTGAACAATGATACTGTCGATTGTGACATCATTTCTTTGCATAAACGTAATGATCAATCTGAAAGATTTGGTGATGGTGATGACTGTTATGAAACAAGCTTAACTGCAAAGAATTCAGTTCGAGGGGTTGAGGAATTAGCTATTGAGACCGATTGCACTAAAACCACGCCCATGGGAAGAGAATGGAACCCTTCTGGTAATGAATTACACGACAGTAATTTATTAGAAGAATGGCACATTGTTGCCAAATTCCTTGACGGAGATGAAAATCCAAATTGTCCAGCAGAATCTGAGGGCGAAATTGGAAATTTCGCGCTTGATATTTGGGAACTTCAAAAACCCTTGCATATAAAAGTGGTATTTCAAGAAACCTAAAACCAGAAGAAGCGCTTAATATTTTAATGGACGTAAAGAATGGGATTATAAAAAATAACGTTTTGAGATTTTCCCAAAAAATGAAATTAAAGGGGGCGATAATTTTTTACTTTGTAACGATGACATAATGAAGGAACGAGATCTCTATAATGACGGAATGCGATGGAGAAATTCTCACACTACCAAAACGTACCAAGACATCATCAAATTGTACTGCGATATTAGACCTGGATTTGAAAAAGCAGGTAGTAGGGAGTTTCAAAGGCATGTTTACACTCTTAAAAAGCGTTCGAATGGCCCATATCCTGTATTAATTCACCACAAAGGTGATGAAACAGTATGGGTTGAAAGACCACATAGAAATTCAAAACAGAACAAAAGTTCCCTGGTATCCTACTAATCGATCCACGTTAAATAACGTGAAATTTAAAGTGAAAGGTCAAAAGAATGACCCAAAGAAAATTTTAGGGAAATAACGGCAGAGGTGAAAGTTGACCTAAAAAATCTTGAGAAAGAGGTCCAGCAACCGAAAGTTAGCGACATCAAACCAATGGCACTGCCGAGGAATACAAAACAGGCAGCGAACTTAAAATATTTGGCACGTGGAGCAAATAATATTTGTCCTGATTCAGTGTACTCGATAATAGCCTTGAAGGAGACCGAATTTAAGGACATTATTAGAGAAATAAACTTGGACAACGATAGTTTGACAATAGTCTTTGGTGAACCGGAAGCGGTGACTTTAGGTAAGCGACTTTTGAGCCAAACTTTAAGAGATGGCACTAAGGTTTCCCACAGTTCAGTTCAAACAGTTCAGTTTTCGGTTCAGTTCAGTTATTTTCGGTTTCAGTTTAGGGACTAAACTGATTTGATTGCTTCAGTTCAGTTTCAGTTTGCACATATCCAAACTGATCAGTTTGCAGTTCGGTTCGGTTTATTTCTTAAACTGAACTGATAAAAACTGAACTGAAGACAGTGGCGTCGCTAGGCCATTTTTGGGGGGCTATAGCCCCCCCAAATTCCAAACTTAGCCCCCCAAAATAATCCGTAAACCCTACCAAAAAATTGCTGTTAGCAACCTAAAATTCTGTAGCAATATATAAAAAATTTTCAATATGAAACAGTAAAATTTTGAAGAAAAAAACAGATGGAGACAAGTAAAATGTTTCATGTTCTTTCGAAGGGAGTCCCAATAGTGTGGACTAAAAGGTAACCAAAACTAAAAATAAATCCTTCATAAAAGGTTGTACATCTTTAAAATTCGAAAAATTTCATGTTGACACAAATTTACGGATAGTTTTAAAGGTCTACACATTTTCCAAAGAACCCATTATGCAATTTTTAGCCACATCGTAGTATACGATAGGCTCTTAGTTTGACCCGAGCCGTAGTAGTACTGGCCGGGGTTTTCGCTTTCGTTATCGTCAGATTTAACTTAAATGGAACCAATAGTTCAATTAAAAAAATTTTCACACCGCACCCGGGAATTGAATCCGACTGGCTGGTGCAGCAGTAAGATACGCTACCATTGTGGGGTCGGACACTTCTGATTTTTTGTTTAGGGTCTTTGAATTTTTTTCTTTTTATTTATGTGCAAATTAAATAGATAACGATGTGGCTACTATTAAGTCCCAGCCATTGGGCCATCTTGTTTATATTAAGTTCTTATAATAACTTGCCCAGATTTAGCCCCCCCCCCAAATTTCAAACCCTAGCGACGCTACTGACTGAAGAGTTAGTTAAGTACTCTTTCGATCTATTACGAGAAACGATATCAATACGTTCCCGCAAACATAAGTAGAAAAATAGAAAACTGGCATCGTTTAGTATTGAATGCTGTATGATATTTTGGGGGATGTGTCGCGTAAAGTTACCTTATTAGAGTCGCGTATATTTCATCATTTATGTCGCGTATATTTAATTATGCATAGAAATAAGCTATTAATTAAAGTCCCGTGATTAGCTGGGACCCTCTGCAGAGAGACACAGGCTAAAAGAATACCAATAATTAGTAACTAAAAAGGGTATCATATCATAGATATTGAATTTCTGATCCATGGTATTTTAATATTTCTAATGTTGTTAATTTCAAATAGAAATGCTACTCCATGAAGTAGCAGTTCTTATTTAAATTAACACCATTAGAAAAAGGGTATCATAATTAGATAATTAGTCAAAGTTAAATTGTTCAATGTTAATAATTAGTAGTTTGTGAAATAAACATGACTCTTAAGGTATGACACTTAACGATTCCAAAAAAATTTAGTAGTAGTAGAAAAAGTTAGCGGTTAATAGTTACAATCTGGGGTTTTCGGTTCAGTTCAGTTATAACTGAAAACTGAACTGATCAGTTCGGTTTCTTGGCTGAACCGAACTGATAATTTCAGTTCAGTTTCAGTTCTTGAAAATCCTAACTGAAAAGTTTCAGTTCAGTTTCAGTTTTAGTCCCAAACCGATTTGAACCGAACTGTGGGAAACCTTAGATGGCACAAATATTGAACAAGGTATAACTTACGATACAACTTTTAATATGGGTAATTTTTACTTAAGTACAGTCGTAATGCGTAATACGGAACTAGTAAATGACCCTATTTTCCCTGTCTTATTCATGATACACCAAAATAAATTCGGAGCCATTCATAAGAGCTTTTTCACGTCTAGCGCTGGAACTGGATTTTGAAACCTTGGGTAAAAATGTTCCCGTCGTCATCGATAGAGAAAAGTGTATCATCAAAGCTGTTAAACAAAGCTGTTCCGTGGCGTCCGATAATTTATTGTTTTGTCACAACCACATGAAAAACGATGTAAAATATTGGTTGCGTTGAAATGGTGGTATTACTTCAGACCTTAAAGGATATCGGCTTCATTAGGATGCCTTTTTACAACGTGAAAACGAGGAACAGTTTGAAAAACAGCACGAGAAATATCGTAGCAAATGGTCGCAGCCTTTTTTGACATACGCCGATACGTTTTTGAGAGAAGACCTGAAAAATAATACGATTGCGGCGCAATTCAAACGTTTTCCTGCGTTTCAATCAAAAACTCCAACAAACAATTTAAGCGAATAGTTCCATAGTGTATTAAAAGCGGTTTTAAAAATGACTCATTTGCAGCATTTTGCTTTGGACTCGTTCAGCAAAGCATACAAGAATATTTAGGGAGACCACACAGTGAAAGTGAACGTTAAAGATTGAAACTATGAACTGAAATTGAATTTCCGCTCAGACAAGGATATAATCCAAGAGGTTAAATCTAAATTAAGCTCCTACACCGAAGTCGAACTAGAACATAGAGCTTCTACTGGGTTTTTGGCAGAAATGTGTTTGAAAAATGGACTAGTTGAGTTTTGTCAGCATTTGCTAGTTTACAAACTCGGAGATCCTTTTCATGAGAACAGAATAAACGTTGTTAATTCCATTGATATTGAGCGACCTTGTACGTGAAAGTGGGGAAAGAATCAGTGTTTCCACATTTTAGCTGTTCAAATGCTTTACCAAAGAACAGCTCCGTCTCTGAGAAATCCGAATTCTAAACTAAGTGATCGGTACGAGCCAACAACCACGGGGAAGCGTGGGAGGAAAAGTTATTATTCTCAATTACTTGATTACAGTATATATTTTGGATGCTCCAGATTCTATTAATGCAAGCTATAACGTAACAGATGATTTTTTTCCAGACAAATTAAAAACGCCTAAAGGTTTGTATAACGCTGATATTGGCTTTGAAAAATCTGATACGAATTCGGAAACATCTGCCAAGCCAAAGTTTAATATCGATATGCCATTTTCTGACGCGGAATCCGTAGCTTCCAACTACCCTAGCGTGAAAACGGATTTGTTGGTTTCTGATGTGGAGTCAAAAACATCCGGCGAGGCTGTGGAAAATTCTGATGTGGAATCCGAAAGAGGCAAGTATGTAAGATCGGATGTTAAAGTTTCTGATACGGAATCAGAAACATCCGATATGGCTGTGTAAAAATTCTGACGTGGAATCCGAAACATCCAAGAAATTCGACGTCCAAGTTTCTGATATGGAGTCCTAAGAACCGCCAGTAAAAATATCAAAACTCGCTGAAATTCCATTGCAAAAAATAACCCGGAAAGACTTCAAAGCAGCGAAAATGGTCCAAGTCGAGGACAAATTTCCACCTTGGAGCCCTTTACATGAACTCCCGAACATTCGACAGCTTTCGTTTAGTGTTTGGGGTTAGCGAGCTTTATGAAAAATTTCAAAAAGATAATGGCGCAAAAGAAATTTAAGAAAGGACATTACTAATTCATATTGCGCCCCCACAAACAAAAATTAATAATCATCTTTCCGAGTGGGTTCACATCACGAAAAAATCAAGAGAAATAACAGCGTTCGATGCGCTTCAATCACGAAGTTCAGTATAAGATAGAAACTATGAAGTCCTTTTTGATTTGGCTTTTAATTTATTTGATGTAATTCCTAATGAATGAGAGAGATGAAACATGCCTCTTGAGTAACCAAAGACCGAAAACTCATGTGAATTCCGATTATATATAGTGTTATACGTATATTATTTACTACGTAACGATGAAGATATTAAATTACCTTTTACTAGCACATTACTCCGAAGATGGTTATTTAATTTAATCCAAACAAATTTTTTAAAAAAATCTTCCAAACCCTCTAGGAAAAACGTGATTGTGGGCAAAACCCTTCCAAATATGCAAATGGGGTTCGAAGAACGACATAGAGTTGCTGCTGACATTGCGAATGATTTCTATTGCGACGGTAAATGCACGAAGGAAATCCTGAATTTGAGAGAGTACAAGTGTTTGAAACCTCAAGTATTTATTGATGACAATTCATTGGATTATGCAGGCAAAGAACTCTTGGATTTATTCGGAAGAAAAGGGGATTTTTTGTGGATACCAATATGTATTTATAGTTTAATGAGACAGAAAGAAACCGAAGATCAAGTTTGTATACACTTTATGCGTAATCAAACCGCTTTTATGAAAGAGCCATCTAATGATCCTTCCAAGAACCATGAACCACTCAGATCATTGGCTCCTAGCAATAATTCGGAAAAACGGCATTATTTCTATACTTGATCCGTCAAGAACGAGTCAAGAGGTTATCGAGCGCCATGTAAAAAATTTGAAATTGATATCATTTTGGCAATTTGAAACGGATCTTAAGGTTGAAATCAAGTACGTCGAAGAATCCCTTCTAAAACAAGAAAACGCTTGCGACTGTGGATTATTCGTTTTGTCATACGTCTACGATATTTTAAAAGGAGTGCCTCAAATGTCTTGGAAACCTCCCCCGACAGCATAAAAGGTCGGCAATGGATTTATCATTTGATACAGAGGTTCAAGAAACGCATGGGGCGTGTTTAGGAATTTGGTTACGTTATGCATATCTGTTTCGCAAATAAACAATAGTACAATTTTGACAAATATAGAATGAAACTCAATATAAATTTTAACAAACCAAAAATGTCCTTATACGTAGTGAACCATTCATAATTTGGAGATCCAAACCGCACGTGACGCAACTTGTTCACTTTTATTGGTTCAACAGTGGAGTTAACCCCACACACATATAGAACTAAGTTTAATACTCTCTTTAAATTTGAAAGAGAAATGCAGGGCAAAACTTGCAAATAAAATTTGCGTATATACCGAGGGGTCGGACGTTTGTCAAAATCCCGAACAGTTCGTTTCAAATCTATTTAAAATCTGTCTCGAAAATCTCGAAATCCCGAAATCTTACCCTTAAAATCTGAAAATCCCGAAATACCTACCTTAAAATCTGAAAATCCCGAAATCTCACATTAAAATCTAGAAATAACGATATCTCACATTAAAATCTAGAAATAACGAAATCTTAACGTAAAATCCCGAAATCTCACCCTAAGTATCGAAATCTGAAAATCCCCACGCTTATAATACACGTTTTGCATCTATTTACGAGGGGAAGACACGGGGGTAAAACTCTGCCTTCCATCTCGTTTTTTGGCGCCTGCGCAGCGCTATATAAGAGTTCTGTATTACAAATTAGACTATTTTTGTCGATTTTTCTCCGGACATTCACTAAATTACCGCCAACTTGGAATCTGCCGAAAATTGCCGAAAGCAAAAAAACTCTACAATGGTACTTTTCCACTATGCATCGTCTGCTAGAAAACACCCTTCGGCTAGATTGACTTGGCTTTCGATTTAAGCGGTAAAATAGAGTAGTAATTCGGCATATGAAAAGACTAGGCGGTAAAATCCAAAGAACCATGATTAAAGCTAAATAACGATTTCATTTAAATACGTTTAAATATTACAAATCAAAGTAATTAAAACGTTTTCTCTCAACAAAAAAGTCTGCGAAATAGTGGCGGTACAGTAGTGAGTTTATTTTCGGCATTTGGAAAAAAAATAAAGCTAATTAACGACTTAAACAAGTTTAAATTAATTATATAATGCTCTTTCAAAATTTTCGGGCATTTAAACATCACTGAAGTGGAAAAGCTATACTTAAAATCTACTAAACTCCTCCATTGTCTAACGCAGTGCCATTAAAACAGGTTTAAATAATACTAATCAACGTAAAATCGAACGTTTACTCTCATAAATTAACAGCGCAAAAACATAGCGGTAAAATTGTCTCTTCACTTTCGGTATTTTTCAAAAGAAAGAAAAAAACCCAAATTAAAACTTCTACTAGTTCTATCATAAGTCTATTATGTAAGGTCCCCATAAGTGTGAGACAAAAACAATTTAGGTCATTAGCAAATGCCCCAAATGAAGATAGTAGGTAAGCAAATTCCATCGCGCCCTGGCGGGTTCTAGAGGTACCACGAAGCGGAAATGAAATAATCGAAGTTCGTATTGCGCATGACTTAGCGAGTCTTAGACGGAGAAAAATTCAGATTTAAAAATGGAGGCGACGGAGAATGGAGCTGGGAGGTATTTAGAAAAACTAAATTTAAAGGAAAACGTAGCTAAAGAAGTTCATTTAATAAATACAGAAATAGGTAGAATATATACAAAATTAGCAGAAAACAATTTGCATGAAAGGTATCTAATTTTATTATTAGATTATCTTCTAAACGCAATTAAAGACCTTCAATCTGAAGTTAAGCCTTGCCATTTAAAACATCATCAGGAGGAACCCCCAGTTCCATTACCTCAGTCAGTTAATGCTTCAATAGTAGACTCAATTGAAAGTGTTATAAAAGAAAGCCTAATTATCTGTGATCGAGAGAACATTCCTATAATTAATAATCGATTTGCGAAAGAGAAAAAGAGAAAAAATCAAGCTGTAATCAGCAGTTCAAGAATCGTTCAGTTTAAAATAAACTATCTCTCTTATGCCAACACCCTAAAAGTTGGATTCAACTCTGATTTGACCAAAACTACAGATCTTTCAACCGAATGGGACGACAGTGAGAAAATTTTCAATTTCCTTACTCGAACAGTTCATGAGTTTACCATGATGATATGCAATGGAGAAGTAGAACTACATAATGAAGATCCCATTTTAGTGGCTGAACTACTAGAGTCAACCATACTTGTTGAGGAGCTATCTCCAACTGGTGACATTTCTCAAATAACTACTCACGCAGCAGAGGACGAAGCCACTAGTGAACCAGTTGTAAACATTTGTGCTAGTCAAGATGAAGAATGGTTCGAACAATCTGAATTCATCTTTGAAATCCCATCCGATGACGATTTAATTAAAAATTCCATTGCTTGTAAAAAACTGAGGTTCACTAATGAAAACCTTTTCTCACTCTCTGGACAAGAAATGATTAACGAACCACCGCAATCTCTTCTGCGGTTGGGCGGTGGATGTATGAGAGAAATAGTAAACGTTTCTAAGCTTGCCAAGGAAAATAACCACCACCCCCTAGATCGAAGAATTAAAGAGCGAAAACTTTACAAACTTGGCCTTGCATTAAGTCTACAGGGAGATGAAAAAGAAACTCTACCGGAAGAATTGAAAGATCGCGATAATGTTCATATGTCATTCCCCAAGTTTTGTTTTTAGAATTTTTGGGTAGGCTAAATAATGAAGCGAGAAAATATGCCAGTGTTGATGGATTTAAGATGTTTGGAAGGAGCATGCTTAAGGAATGTCTTAAAAATATTAATGAAAAAATGCCAAAATTATGGTTCCTTTTTACCCAGTGCCTTCCAGTTGAGCATGATCAAATTGATGAAACTGTGACATCTTTCTTTAAACTATGGGTGAGAAAAATTGTTAACGCTAGGATTCAGGAATATGTATCTAGTCATATGGATCGCTACTCTAAAAAAGCTCTGAAAATCGGCAAAGGAGGTCATACTTTAAGAGATGGCCTCTATGCTGAGTTTCTACTAAAAATATTACTAATAAATGTGAAAATAAAGTCACCCAAGTTAATTGTGATAGCCCAAAGTCTTCATCGTGTGAGCGAATCTCTGATCCGGTTATAGATAAAAGCATCAACTATGGAACTATGGATCAACTGATACAACTCCCAAAAAAAGCAAGCTCTAAAACAGGCCAACCGACCGAAGAGAAATAACCTCTCAACTATTTTTGAAAAAAGTAATACAACTCCCAAAAAAAGGCAAGCTCTAAAACAGGCCAACCGACCAAAGAGAAAGAACCTCTCAACTATTTTTGAAAAAAGTAATACTTCTAATGAGCAAAAGTCCACCAAGACAGTTAAGAGAAGAAAGCCCAATAAGGTTGTCGTGGAAGAATCAATAGATGGTAACTGTGATAAAACTGTTCAAAACATGCCCCTCAATCTAGTCAGCGGTAAATCAAACACAATCCTGCCACCCACAGTGAGAAA
Organism: Phalangium opilio; assembly: GCF_054372755.1. Taxonomy (NCBI): domain Eukaryota; kingdom Metazoa; phylum Arthropoda; class Arachnida; order Opiliones; family Phalangiidae; genus Phalangium; species Phalangium opilio. The sequence goes on from NW_028324203.1 coordinate 1,472,173, forward strand.
AAGTACAAGAAAAACATAAATATAGAAATACACTATTATAATTACAATGAAAAAAAAAAAGAGTAACATTGTCAAAATATGCGTGTTCAAAAGTACCCATGGCAGGGCAAAGAGAAAGAGAGAGAGAAAGAGAGAGAGAAAAAGAGAGAGAGAAAGAGAGAGAGAAAGAGAGAGAAAGAGAGAGAGAGAAAGAGAGAGAGAAAGAGAGAGAAAGAGAGAGAGAAAGAGAGAGAGAGAGAGTTTTTTGGTTTTTCAAAAGGAACGTTTATTAACAAATAATGGGCAAAAATGATGAAATTTTAAGTTACAAATAATGGGCACAAATGATGAAATTTTAAGTTACAATTAATGACGTACAAATGTTCTTAGTTACAACTAATCAGGTACAAATTGAAATTCTTATTAACAAAATAATCAGGGATAAAAAACGTGAATCTTAGGAACAATCAGGTACAAATTAGGAAGTTTATAGTACCATTCAGGTACAAATTAGGGAATGCTTAGTTACAATAAGAAATGAGGAACTATATACATAAATATAATGTAACAATGGTCAAAAGTAAAAATCAAGTAAACCATACTGGTTCCCTACCAACCCCCCAACGGTGAAAGAACCTTTCAAGGAGGGTGGGGGTCGTGGCTCGTGAACGCTCCACCCGAAAACCAGCAGCAACGCGATTAAAAATTAGTTTAGTGGTGGAAGTCACTTGGGTCATGAACCCATCGGCCATCAGAGACAAAGATTCAACTGACTTGTAAAGGTCAGCGAGGACGACTAAAAAGATGGTAAACGTTAAGTTGCATAAATTGTGTTTCGGGTCAGGGGGGGCAACTAGGCTCCAGGATTCTGCGTGCGAGTGTGTGTGGCCAACCCATCGCTCAAGGCGGCGGGTGACTTGGTCAAAAACAGCCTCAACGAAGGGGCAGTCAAAATAACAGTGGGCAAAGGTCCCGAGGGCCGGGCAAAACGGACAAGCGGACGAGTCCAGGCTTTCGACGATGTGGGATAGTCGGGCTGGGGCCGGTAAGGAGGCATGGAGGGCGCGCCATCGGATACAAAGCTCCGCGCGGGTGCTCAAGGGGGAAAGCTTCGAGGCTAACCACCACCAGGTAGATGGGGTCAGAACTGTGGACGGTGGGGCAAAGGGCGATTGTGGCGGGAAGCGGCTATGAATAACAGAATCGTATATGGTCTTAGTTGGTGGGGACTCGGAAAGTCTATAACGGTGTGAATGGCCAGCGATTACCTGTTCGGTGACGATACATAGACCTCCACCGAGACTAAAGGAAAAAGCGGGATTAAGGCCACGGTCCGTAAAACAACCGGGAAATGTGTGGATTAAGGCGTTAATCGTTAGGCGGTGCTGGGAGATAACTAATCGGGAAACAGGGCGGTCGCGGAAGAGAGATCCTTGGGGAATCCAACGACCGCGACCATCGAGGAGGTGACCAATAGAGGTGATGCCGAGGGAGTGAAGTCCGCCGACGGTAGCGTGGGTAAGGGCCAGCCCCGTGACGGTGCGTAAAAATGGGGAATTTACAATCGGAATACCTAGGATCGCTTCTTTAGAAGAGAAACCGGCCTCAATTTTCATGGGGAGATGGAACCATGCGTTTAACGCTTCAGAATAAAAAGGTATGGCGGAATTTGCGCTAGAAGTATCGATAAAGGCCCGTGTCACCAAAGGAAACCGGGGGAGGTGGTGTGTAAAAATAGAGTGGACGTGATTCGGCGGGGATTGCGTTAAGAATCGGGATATGGCGTGTATACGGAAAGAGGCAATTTTCGCGGATATATTAACTAAACCCAATCCGCCAAGAAGGCGATGGGGGTACAGCGACGGGGCGGCGACCCAATGAATACCCGCCCATAAAAAATTAAGGAGCTGGTTCTGCCAATCCTTGACGAACGTTGACGGTGGGGTTAGCACTTTGAGCCTATGCCAAAGTACGGATGCAGCGAGTTGATTTATTAAAAGAACCCTGCCGGGGAGCGAGCAAAGGTGGCGGAGGCGTAACCAACGCCCAAAGACCTTCGCCATGCGAGATGACAGGTCCGGCCAGTTTTGCTGTTCAAAACGGGGAGAGTTCCCCATGTAAACCCCAAGGAACTTACCACCGTCGGTACTGGATGGAATGGGGGGGCGTATGGCGGGAGGGGAGAGAGCCCAGCTTCCACACCAAAGGACGAACGATTTTTCAAAGTTAACTGACGCTCCCGTTACTTGACAGTTAGCGCGGAGTCTATCGTCAAGGATGGCGAACTCAGAGGGGCAACGGATTAAGGCAGTTAAGTCATCGGCGAAAACGGTGGTGATCGCGTCGTGGTGAGGTAATGGTATGGCACGGGTAATTGAGCGACGTAAGGTATGAAGCAGAGGTTCAAGGGCCAAGACAAAGAGTAAACCGGACAAGGGGCAACCTTGACGGATACCTTTACCAAAAGGAATACGGGTCGTAAGGGCATTATTAACTTTAACCATAAAGGATGAATCGGAATAAATAATTGTCAGAAGGTCAATAAAACCTTGGGGGAAATTTAGAGTAGTGAGGAGGTTTAATAAGTACGAGTGGTCGACATTATCAAAAGCTTTTCGGAAGTCAATATTTACAAGGGCGAGAGGTTCATTAAGTGCATTGGCCAGATGAATGTTGTCACGGAGGGAGGTCAAGGTGTCGTAAATACAACGCCCCGGGATGGAATAAGTCTGGGAGTTATGGACTAAATCCCCTACAACAGTGTTAACGCGGTTTGCAAGAATTCTGGTAAACATTTTATAGTCACTATTGGTGAGCGAGACGGGGCGCCAGTTCGCTAAGTTAAAGAGGTCGCCCGATTTAGGCAATAAAGATATAACGGACGTTGAGAAGGTGTTCCAGAACTGTTTATGTTGTTTAAGGGTATTGAAAACCTCAACCAGGATGGGACCAAGAGTTTGCCAAAAAATTACGTAAAACTCTACGGGGAGACCGTCAAAGCCACAGGCTTTTCCGCGGGAGAGTTTGTTGAGGGCGGCGGTTGCTTCAGGGAGGTTAATGGTATCCCCTAGGAGCGGCGCGTGGATGGGGTTTAACGTAGGCATGCCTAATGTTAAGTCAGAGTAGGTAGCGCCATCAAACGGGGCGGATGATGGCGAGTACAGGGTGGAATAAAAACGTATAATAACGTCTCTAATGGCTTCTGGGTTGGTAATTAGCACACCGGCGGGGTCGTACACACCGGCCATGAAATTAGTTTCAACGGCCCTTTATTCGAGGCGGTAAAACTCACGCGAAGGCGTGTCAATAGCTGTAAAGTGGGTGGAGCGGGCACGTGCGAGGGAGTTGGCAGAACGCTCCAAGAGAAGCTCATGGAGTCTCTCAGCATTCTGACGCCCCACAAGCGTGTTTGGGTCAGAGGTAATCACCGTGGATTCTAGATTGTTAATGAGTTGCCTATCGGTGACATCCTTGCGATGCCAAAAAAGTACCGAAAAAGCCTTAATGGTGGGCTTCATAACATCAAACCACCAGGAGACCCAAGGGCGTCCCGGAGGTTTGGTGGCAGAGAGCCTCTCAAGTTCGGCACGGACTGAATTTACAAAATTAATGTCATTAAGAGCGCGGAAATTAAGTCTCCAGAAGGGAGAGGCTTTGGGAAAATTTTCAATAATGACTAGGTTACAAAGAACCGCGTCATGGTCCGAAAAAAATGTCGGTACGTGCTTGATACTATGTACCCGGCCCGATGAGTTCACATAAATGCGATCAAGTCTCGCTGATAAAAGTTTCCCATTATTCCTAGCACGCCAGGTGAAACTGGGAGTGTCCGGGTGTAGGGAACGGTAAACGTCACTGAGATCATTTTGTGTTAATAAGGCACGTAGGGGGCCGCACACCGCGAAACGGGATTCACGGCAGTTGGAGCGGTCAAAGTCCGGGTGGAGGCAGCAATTAAAGTCACCAGCAAGAATGATGGTGTCGGAGGGATCGATGGTACGTAACTTCTGAGAGACGAACTCTAGCGTGGCGATAGCTAAAGTGTCATTAGTGGCCGATAGATAAATATTGAAAAGATGGAGGGCAGTCGATGAACCGAGGGTACCCGGGCGAAAACGTAAATAAATGCACCGGCCATCGAAAGAATCGAAGGCTGTTACACGGTCATTAATGGACGGATTTAAGCCGACGGAGACACCAGCCCCGCGATGGGATTGGGCACACGCGTGGTGAAACTTAAAAGGCCATTGGGCCCAAATGAGAGAGAGAGAGAGAGAGAGAGAGAGAGAGAGAGAGAGAGAGAGAGAGAGAGAGAGAGAGAGACAGAGAGAGACAGAGAGAGACAGAGAGAAAGAGAGAAAGAAAGAAAGAGAGAGAGAGAAAGAAAGAGAGAAAGAAAGAGAGAAAGAGAGAGAGAGAGAGAGAAAGAAAGAGAAAGAAAGAGAAAGAAAGAGAAAGAGAGAGAAAGAGAGAGAAAGAGAGTTTGTTTGTTTGCAAATTGGCTTTAATCAGCGTCACAAGAGTAATTGTACACAAAAAGTTTCAATTAATCAAAAATAAAACAGAACTGAATGAACACATGGCATTAGAATGGAACTATAAATTATACATGAAAAGAACTACTATTAATAAATATAATTACAATGAAAATAAGAGTACCATTAGTGTTTTATAAAGGGTTGATGCCCCATTGTTCGTCAAAACTAGTAATATGATCGGGACCTTGTAAGTTAGCAAAACTGCGCCTAGCCTTATAACGCGCTATGGTACGCATCTTGCAAGAGAAAATTTTTTGAGCAATAAATGTCTCAAAACTCTGGGAGTGAAAGTCACCATTGCGAATATTGAGAAACAAGTCTCTCAGAACAACCTTACCAATAAGAAAAACAAGGTTACAAAAGGAATGATTGCCGGGGGAGCATACTAGGTAAAAAACTTCCGAGATAGTATGTTCGTGTCCGTGTAAGGTGGAAACCCACGTTATCAAAGAGTTAAATATTGTAATAGCCACTGGGCAGTCAAAATAAGAGTGATCAAAAGTACCCATGGCAGGGCTAAAAATACAATGTGGAGACACATCCGGAATGATATGGGCCAGTCTTGATGGATACGGTAAGGCCCCATGTAAAGCGCGCCATTGCACCGCGTGTTCGAACCGAGTATTAAAGGGTGAAAGTTTTGCTACACCCCACGTCTAAAGCAAATCTGGTGGGGGTGGACGGACCACTGAAACTGGAGGTGTTATTCGAAAAGTCTTTATTATAAGGCAACGGTAAATATCACGGGAAGAAGGACGGTCTCTAAGCATCACCCTCACTACACCAAGGTGAGTGGGACATTCTGCTTCAAATACTGGAACGGTGGAGAGCCCAAAAACGTTGTCGGAGAGTATCCCGCGAGCATCGAAAACACGGGGGAATAGTCGTATCAAAGTGTTTTGTATAGCACGGTGTTGAAGCAACATAACTCGTGTGGGGCGCGCGTCAGAGAAGAGAATATGAGAAGGCACAAAGTGACCATTCAAATCTAAAAAGTCCTGTATGCGACATAAACCGGACCGTACGTAGAAACCATGAAGGGCTGCGTTTAACGACACACCTGTTGCATTAGTAATGTAAGGCGAGTCAAAAACAGGGAGCGACAGAAATACGTCACGAGTCATAAATTCGGGGATGATCCGAAACCGAAGCGCGTGCCACGACACAAATAAAGATTGATAGAAATCATCTTTTAGCCTGATCGCGAAACGACGCAGAAAAAAATCGCGAAAGTCCGGAACGGAGTCTATACGCGAACGAAGAACGGCATTAGCCATAATCGCGTGAGGAGAATTACCAATATCCCTAGCGAGTAAATCATACGCAGACGCGATACGGAAGGACATGGTTTTAGCGGCAAGGGACACAAGCCCAACACCACCAAACCGTTTTTCCTGATATAGGGTTTCGGAATTAATCCAGTGTATGCCGTCTCAGACAAAATCAAGGATGAGTTTTTGCACGGAGCGGAGAAACTCATCAGGTGGTTGAAGGACCTTGAGACAGTGCCAAAGAACACTACCAGCAAGGTGATTAACCACCAGGACTCTGCCGGCAACAGAGCAGTGATGGCGGTAGCAAAACCAACTACCAAGCACTCTGCGAAACCGGAGCAACAAGGTATTCCAGTTTTGCAACACATAGTCTTTATTGTTGCCAAGATATATACCGAGGAATTTACCTCCGTCAGACCTGGAGTTTATACCGAGCGGTTGATCCAGACGTCCTTTCCAAGAACCACTCCACAGGACAAAGCTCTTGGCATAATTTACCTTAGCACCCGAAGAGGCACAATATTGTTCAAGGCAAGAATGCAAGACGCCAAAATCGTCATCATGACGTAAAACCGCGTCAAAATCGTTAGCGTAGGTCGCGTTAAAAATGCTATAGTGAGTAGGTCCGATGCGAGAATTAAGTTTCTTCCGCAGCAGGACCATTAAGGGCTCAACCGCGAAAGAAAATAGAAGGGTCGAGAGCGGACATCCTTGACGGATACCACGTTGGAAAGGTACCACATCTGTAATTGTATTGTTAAAGCGCAACCGAAACACGGAGTCGCGATATAGCACTTTCAAATGACCGAGGAACGACGGTGGAACGCCGAAAGCTTCGAGGACGCGAAAAAGGTAAGTATGATCCACGCGATCAAAAGCCTTTTCAAAGTCAATGTTGACAATAGCCAAGGGCTCATTGGATGAGTTCGCGGTAGAGAGAAGGTCACGAAGTGTCGAGAGTGTATGATGAATCGTGCGACCGGGAATACCGTACGACTGCGATTCGTGAATAACCGAGGGAGCGACAGTCTTAAGCCGTATCGCGAGACATATACCGTATAATTTATAGTCCGTATTAGTAATTGAGAGCGGTCTCCAATTACGTATATCAAATCGCCAGATTTTTCCAGGAGCGACATCACCGACTCCGAGAACTTCTGGTTAAAATGTGTATTGTGTTGCAAATCAGCAAAAAGAGACACAAGGACCGGCCCCAGAAGGTTCCAATATTTAAGGTAGAATTCCACCAGCAAACCGTCAATGCCAGACGCTTTACCGCGAGGTAGTGAACGTAGCGCCGCAAAAAGTTCATCGGCAGTAATTGGTCCAGATATGGTATCTTTTTCATCACTATCAAGTAGTGGTAGCTCGTGTATTAAAGGAGTTTGGGATGAGTCGGCAAAGCGGGTATCGGGTAGGGAATAGAGATCGGAGTAGAAAGAGCGGAGACGTGTACGAATGGCACCAGGGTCACGAATCACGACGCCAGAAGAGTCATAGAGAGAAAGAGAGAGAAAGATAGAGAGAGAAAGAGAGAGAGAGAGAGAGAAGAGAGAGAGAGAAAAAAAGAGAGAGAAAAAGAGAGAGAGAAAAAGAGAGAGAGAAAGAGAGAGAGAGAGAAGAGAGAGAGAGAAAAAAAGAGAGAGAAAAAGAGAGAGAGAAAAAGAGAGAGAGAAAGAGAGAGAGAGAAAGAGAGGGAGAAAGAGAGAGAGAAAAAGAGAGAAAGAGAGAGAAAGAGAGAGAGAGAGAGAGAAAGAGAGAGAGAAAGAGAGAGAGAGAAAAAGAGAGAGAGAAAGAGAGAGAGAAAGAGAGAGAGAGAGAGAGAAAGAGAGAGAAAGAGAAAGAGAGCGAGAGAGAGAAAGAGAGAGAGAGAGAGAGAAAGAGAGAGAGAGAGAGAAAGAGAGAGAAAGAGAAAGAGAGCGAGAGAGAGAAAGAGAGAGAAAGCTGTAGGTGCCGCTCCCATTATTCCTCATCCCTTCACACTTAACCTTTTCGGCTTGGGAAAGTTGCTTATTAGACCAAGAGCCAGTGGCCTGGATCTTACCTCATAAAGTACAAAAGGTCTGACTATTGGAATGTGTTTAGTTTTGATGCTCATTAACAGATCTGGCCGTCTTACGCGTCACAGCTGGGGCATTTGAGGGGGGCTTGGCCATGTTTGACCCTAATGAGGTATGATTTCTTACCTCATGAGGTACATGAATAAAAAAGGTGGCAAATGATAGAGCTGGAAATGGGGATTCCAAATATAAGAAATCTGACGTCATCAAAGGGGGCCATCAATAAATCAGACGGGGGTTAAAATGGTCGAATGAGGTATGAATTCTTACCTCATGAGGTACATGTATGAATCCGGTGTTGTTTGATAGATCTCGTCGTGTTAAGTAACAGAATATAAAATCTGACTGGAAAATAAGCGGCTAAGGTTTAATCTGACGGCCTGATTCTTGCGTCAGGCCATGAAAGCTTCGTGCCTCATAAAGCTAGATTCCCACTCGACCGAAAAAAAACGGCGCAAATCACGCAGCATACGGTAGAAACTTTAGCTTACGCCGTCGTCCGGCGGTAGACCGTTCACACTACGACTGAATTTTGAGTTTGAAAGATATATTTTTTGGTCACGTGACAGGTAAGAGTGGTTTCCATAACATTTTTTTCGCACTCTGAATTGGTATCTCCGTCCCATTGTCGCTTAGATCGTACAGGAGATATTATCTAACCTCCTCAATAAAGACTTCCTTATTAACATCTTACCTCTATTTTTTCCATTATTTAAATTTTTCTACCTTCGTGGCATGTTTCCGACAAAAAAAAACAAGGCGGCTATCAATCTATATAGCGTATGCGTCCACTCTTGAAATTTATGACGCAGTCAGTGGGATAATTTCATTGGCTGGGACACCGGCGTAACACCGAACACGACCGAAAAATAGAACACAACTTGCGCCCGGCCGAGCGGAAATTCCGTCGGGCTCGGCCTAAGATTTTTTGGTCGAACCCCTTTCTGCCCGGTTTTCGTCGTGTTTTCCGTCGAGCGGAAATCTTGCTTAAATGCAGCAGGTGTTATATTGTAAAAGCAGCCCCACTAATGTCAAGTATATTAAACTTAACTTGTTTGAGCGAGTTCCCTCTGATTCTAAGGAGGTAATGTGGTAAAATATTTGGGACTGTGATAAAGAGATGAACTTAAATCGGCATCATCTAATAATAGAGCTATTTTAATTTGGGGGTAAGGAGAGTTTTTGAGGCAGGGTTTCGACAGTCCCCGCCCAGGTGCCTTATTGTGCGCAAACTTTAGCATAGAGTTCTACCACGGTCGCACAGAGGGAGGGTGAAAACCGGCTCCGTTTAATGTCAGGCCCAACTGTGACGTTTCCCCCTTCAGCTGATATAGCTCTACACAGGCCCATTTTATTTCAAACTCATTCAATGAAACCTTCTAACGTTGACTTATTATTTAATGCAAAGAGAGATACAAAAATGTTACATTTTAAACGTCATCTGGTTCATCATCCGAATCAGTCTGATAATCAATATTTACGGTTTTATCGTCATAGTCATGAGGTTCATTTTCTGGTGTTTCTTCTAAAGAGTTAGGAACTAGGTCACCATTCAGTTAATAGGCCTTTCCGAAATAAACCAAAGGAATCCTGGGTCAAAGGTCCGACAGCAGTTAGTTCGAGTCAGTTCCGTTCTAGCAGTAGCCAGTCACACCAAATTTACTCGCACAGTCGCCTTGCGTGGCGTAGCATGGTTTTCACTTGACCGAAAAAAACGACTTTGCAGCTGGACGTCAAACGTCAGATTTGTTTTTCACGTTGTCGCCCAGCGTTATAGCGTTTTCACTTAGCGTGGTTCCCGCAAATAATGAAACCAAGGCTTACCAGATAAACTGAACATTGCACCAATTGCGACCCATCTATTTTCTTTCTTTTCTGTAATCTTTGTGTCTAATATCATAAATATATGGATGGTTACTAACCTCTTCGATAAAACTTTCAGCATTGAACTTCGGCATTCTGTGGAATTTGTACCAGTAACCGACTCGATTAGGAACGAAATAAATAAAAACATGGCGGACCGTGGACGTCTTTTCCGGACACGCGTGGTTGAAAATGACGTCAAGACTCAAGCTTATTAATGATTGACTCGCGCAAAGCGTTAACGTTGAACGCGACCGAAAAAATGGAAAGCTAACATCGCCACACTCAACGTAATTTCTGTCCAGCGTAACCATGTTTTTATTCGGTTGTCGCTTGACGTCGGGCGAAAAGTCGTGATTTACGCTAGAGAGCTGCAAAATGAAAATATTAACCTCCAACTCCTTCCAACTCCAAGGCGATACACAACAATGACTCCAATTCCTCCCAATGCCATAATCAAAAGTTTCAACTCCGCAGAACTCCGCCAAGCGAAATGTAAAACTCCTCCCAACTCCTTCCATGAAAATTAAAATTTCTTAAACTCCTCCCAACTCCTTCCATGAAAATTAAAATTTATTAAACTCCTCCCAACTCCTTCCATGAAAATTAAAATTTATTAAACTCCTCCCAACTCCTTCCATGAAAAATAAAATTTATTAAACTCCTCCCAACTCCTTCCATGAAAAATAAAATTTCTTAAACACCTCCCAATTCCTTCCATGGAAATTAAAATTTCTTAAACTCCTCCCAACTCCTTCTAACTTCGTCCATTAAAACCTTTCTAGTTTCTAGTCTTTTGAAGAGAACTTTACTCTTTAGAATTGGAAAAATAGATAGTTCAAGTAAAACGTGTTGCTCATTAGTTTTCTTTCAAACTTGGCCTGAGATTGATATCACGAGTGCTTATAAATTATGATTTTCAAATAAGGAATAATATTTACTCATAAAATTCTTCTAGACTTTAAAACTTAAGATTTGGGGAAAAAGGCGCTACGCGTTGTCGTTGGATCATATTTTACGCTTAGTTTCTTAAATTAGCTACTTAATTAAAATCGGACTGATTCGCTTCGCAAATGCTATTTTAAAGGACAAGTCCACAAACTTCACGAATCAAGAAATACTAACACTAGAGTTCATTCTGTTATTAGTTGTGCCTGCTAATATGCCTACTGCCTTACTTTAATATGCCTCTAAGCTAGAAAGGAGACTCTTGTCAATGGGTTTAAGAGAAAAGGAAAGCGCCCGCGGCCCCATTGTGTGAGAGACTCACTGAGGGGGCGTGTCACGTGGGGTTAAGGGTGAAAAAAAAATTTCGTACGAAGCTTCAAAAGACAAACAACGCTAAGGTCCGCTTTTAAATTGGAGCCCTGCAGACTTAAGTTTTCCAACTCCGTAGATTTCCATGTTTTAAGATAATTTTCCATTGCCTCCCAACTCCGCAATTATAAATATCATTATTCCCAGTGCCTCCCAACTCCGCACACGAAAACTTCCACTGCCACCCAACTCCAATTTTATCTCAGAAAAACATTTCCAACTCCTGGGGTTCCCATCGCTTAAACGCGGAACCCAGCGGGTTTCGAAGTTCTTCCACGGAGTTGAAGCTAGAGTCTAGCTTTTCATCAAGTGTCTAAGGGTTTTAAGGGATATTCCCATTAGGATGTGGAGGAGAAGTAGGGGAATTATAAGGGTTTTGACACTGCCCAAGCGAACATTGACTATAAGCGGAACCTCAATTTGCAGGGCAAGATGACTCAGCCTTTGTTATTGTATTGGGTAAGGTAGCCCTATTTAATCGAGGAGTTCTCATGGACTACGATAACGTCGTCGATGAACTTTCAGCCGCACGCAGCGATTGGGACTGCGATTGAGAAAGCTGTTCAGGTGTTAATATCTCTTCCATAAAACTAGAATTCTGTTCAGGTGTTAATATCTCTTCCGTAAAACTAGAAATCTGCTCAGGTGTTAAAATCTCTTCTCTAAAACTAGAAGTTGATTTTTGTAACTCAGGTTCCGCTTCTGATTTTACATGATCAGACGGGGAAGCCTCCCCTGGCGCAGAAGGCGGACTGTCACTAGATGGACTAGTGAGCTGGAAAGCTCGCATATTGTGGTTGGTATGGAGTAGGAGAGGAAGGTCTTCAAATAGGGCCATGCCCGGTTCACTATCCGAGTCAGTTGGTTGACGAGTGACTTCTGGAACAGCAGGAATGAGCTGTTGATCTGCAGCTCGATCGTTTAGAGTAGTTGATGTCGAGGTATCAGATGAAGTTGTTGAGAAACTCACCATAGGAGGGTGGTCCGCGGTACCACCGTTCGTTAAGGGACTTGGCTCAGGATCATCTGCAACTTCTGACTGAGAAGTGGGGGTATTTCCGGCATTGTCTAAGACAGCTACATTTGTCCAGTAGAGTTTTAGATGTTCAAGGTTAACTTTCCCTACATTCTGCCCTGAGTTAGCATCCTCTAAGTCATAGACAAAGGGAGAATGTTTTGCAACTATTTTAAAGGGACCTGCCCATTAAGGACTGAGCTTTTTCATAATTTGACCTGTCGTACTTGACAAAGGATGTGTTTCCATCCATAATAATGTTCCTACCTCAAATTCTAGAGGGTCATGGCGGAGGTCATAGTATTTCTTTTGATGAGCCTTAGCTAATTTAGATAATTCATTACTGAATTCTAATTGTTCCTTAAGAACTTTTAAAGCTTTAGTACGACCAGAGTCATCAGGGTTCTGAATGGGTTCTTCAATTCCTAAATTCCAAGGGAGACGTGGCTCCCGCCCTAAATTCAAAAAGAAAGGGGATCTGCCCGTGGTTTCATGGGGTGCAGAATTAATTGCAAATTGAAGAAGGTCAAGGGATTCATCCCATCTATCATGGTGATTCCCTAAATAGAAGGATTTAAGTTCGCCTATTACTCTATTTACTCGTTCGTTGGATTTCCCTTAGGCGTAAAGGGGTAATAAACTTTGGGTTAATTCTAAAAGCTCTGCACCTCTACAGCCAAAGTTTCGAGGTAAATTGTACCCCTCTATCACTAAGAATAGCTTTAAGAGCTCCCCACCTAGAAATAATAGATTTAAAAGCTTGGACACAAGTCTTAGCTGTAATAGTCTTAAGGGGTATCATTTCCACGAATTTTGTCATGTAATCGACAAAGACTATTAAATACCTATAGTGGTGTCTACTTTGAGGGAAAGGTCCCATTATGTCGACACTAATTTGGTCCCAAGGACATTTTATCTCAGAGGGTTGCATTAGCCCTGGCTTTTTCCTATTCCTAGCCTTAAATTATTGGCATAAGGTACATCCTCTAACACAGTCCTTGACATCACTAACTATGGTTGGCCACTAATATCTAAATGTAACTTTACTTTGGGTCTTATCTTTGCCCCTGTGAGCTGGTAAAGGGTGGTCATGTAATAGCCGCATGGCTTCTAGCCTTAAGCGGAGTGGTAAATAAATTTATTCAGGGTAAGTCCTATAAGGTCTTCTATAGAGAAGATCATTCTGTAGTTCGAACATTTTATTCCTAACTGGGTTAGGTCCTTGCAAGGAATTAATAATAGGGGAAGCGAATGGGTCTTCCCTTTGAGATTTTCTTACGTCTTCTATTGTAAAGACAGAATATAAGGCTCTAGGACCTGGAGGACGTATTTGACCTTCAACAGAATCACTGGAGAAAGTTAATGAACTTCTACCGGAAGAATTTGAACTTGTACTACTACTAGTTGGATCCTGTATACTAGTAGATAAAGAAGGGGAAGAGCTAAAGTTTATGCTTAAGACGTTTATCGGGGCCCTTGACAAAGCGTCAGCTACTACATTCTCTACTCCTTTCTTATGCTTGATTGCAAAATCAAAAGTATGAAGGTACATTGCCCATTTAACTAGACGAGAATTTGGTTCCCTAATATTAAACAACCACTGTAAAGCCTGATGGTCAGTAAGTACAGTGAATTTCCGACCTTCTAGAAAGGGCCTAAACTTCTTAACTGCCCAACAAATGGCTAAACATTCCTTCTCGCTAGTGGAGTACCTCGTTTCTGCGTCTTTTAGTCCTGTACTAGCGTAAGCTATAGGAACTTCTATATCGTCTTGGATTTGGGAAAGAAGGGCACCTAACCCTGCATCACTTGCGTCTGAAGATAGAATGCACGGGGAATCCCTTCTAAAGGAAGCTAAAGGATAAACCTTACAAATTTCTTCCTTAATCCTTTCGAACTCCAGTTGCTGTTCAATACCCCAAATGAATTTCTGATCCTTCCTTTTGAGTTTGTTAATAGAGGCTACTATTTGGAAGTAATGATTAATAGATCTATTGTGCCATCCTGTCATCCCTTAAAATCTCTGGACTTCCTTAATATTTTTATGTGGAGAAAATTTCTCAATGGCTTCAATTTTTGAAGGGTCAATATGCACTCCATGTTCGTTAGATATGTGACCAAAAATTGTAGCTTCTTTTTGAGCCAAAAGACACTTCTAGAACTGAAGGGTGAGACCCGCTTCCTTTAATCTATTTAGAACGTATTCTAAACACGCTAAGTGTTGATCCCAATCCTCGCTAAGCGAGATTAAGTCGTCTAAATAGTCCATTAATTGGAAATAATCGGCGTCTCTAAACATTTCGTCAATTAATTGCTGGAAAGAGTTAGGGGCGTTACAAAGCCCAAAAGGGAGTACATTAAACTCGAACTTTCCCATATAAGTCACAAAAGCAGTTTTTTCTCTACTCTTAGGGTGCATTTCCACTTGCCAATACCCTGATGTAGGGTCAAGTGTTGTTATAAACTTCGGTCTTCCCACTCTAGCTAGCATGTCCTCTATATTAGGCAAGGGATAGGGGTCCTTATGGTAACACTGTTTAGTTTTCTATAATCAATACAAAACCCATAGGGTTTACCCCGTTTTGTTTGATCAACTAAAACTACGGGCGAAGCCCAAGGAGATACTGAGGGTCTGATTATCCCGTCATCTAACATTTCCCTAACATGTTGTTCAATTATCTTCATCTTCTGATCATTAACACGATAAGGCTGAGATTTTATGGGCGGACTATTTCCCGTATGAATCCCATGGAAGACTAGTCCTGTTCTTCCTACTTTATCCGAAAACAACTCAGGTAATTTCAATAAAAGGGATTCTAATTGATGACGTTGTTCATCAGAAATAGGGGCTGCGGAAACTGCGTCCCTAATACTATTCACAATCTCCTTATCTATTGGATCCTTTTCAGATGGAATTGAAAAAGGGATCTTTAGGTTACCCACTAAACATTGTGACGATTCAAAATCTAATTTGACCCTATATTCTTCAAGGAAATCTTGTCCCAATAAAAAGTCAATAGTCAGGGAAGGAACGATATAAAATTGAAATTTAAATTGTTTTTCAAATTCATTTGACTTAAGAGAGAACTCTAATTCATGAGATCCTTTCGTAAAAGTATAGCGGCCATTGCCCCAAACTATACAATCTAATTGGTCATCTTCAGGTAATTCTGAAGAGTTTCTAAATTTACAATTTTTTTGCCATTGATCTAGATTAATAAAAGAAGCATCTGCCCCACTATCTAACTTAGCGTGAACTGTCGCGTGTTCAAAAGTAACGGGGATAGTAACCCTTTTATAACTTGAACCTTTTCAAACGGATTCAATCCTCAAAGGGAACGCGACACGCTTCTTGATAGGGGTATTTGCTGGGCGCCGGGAGAGGAACCACGAGGGACCTCTCCCGTCTTGGCTTCCCCCGACTTGCATATCTTTTTGTCTGGACAGTCGGGTGCAAGATGATCTGGCTTTTGACAAGAATAACACGTATTAGTACGTGTAGATGGGTATGATAAGGCTAATTGACGACCAGGGGATTTAGATCTTTGGTTATAGCTTCTAGTGTAGGTTCGCTGATTATTTGAAGAGTTTTGAGCTCTAGCTTTCGATCTAGAGTCTAAGGGCTTCAAGGGATTTAGGATGTGAAGGTGACGTAGAGGGATTACAAGGGTTCTGACACTGCCCAGGGGAACAATGACTATGGGCGGAGACCCAGTTTGCTGGGCAAGAGGACTCGGCCTTTTATAGCCTTAGGTTTAGGGGGAGATTTCATCTTTTCTCGGCATTCCTTTTCCTTACTTGGATATCTTTTTCAATTGTCCTACAGGAATTCCTTAATTGTTAATTTGTAGTAAATTGCAAAAAGAGGAGAGGAGTTCTTAGTTCATCCTATAAATTACTATTAATTATAGGAACTAACTCCTTTTCGGAAAGAGGATGGGTCATCCCTAAATTTAAGTTCATAACATCCGCGAAGAAATCCTCTACAGATTCCTTATCTTTCTGACTCCTTTGGGAAATCTCTATTTTAAGTTTAGAGTCAACTTCAGAGTCTCTAAATTGAGCGTCTATAAATTGAGCCTTAAAGTGTCTTTTAAATGTCTTCCAAGCTAAATGAGGATGAGCAGGGTTTGAATTACAAATATCGTCATACTGACGGATTAAATCCCTGTACCAATACAAAGCATGCCCTCGTAAAAGGAGAGGCAATGCTGCTAACCTATCTTCATTTGAAAGTTTGTGAAATTTTGCATATTCCTCGAAAGCAGCTTAGAATTCTGAGGCATTATCACTCGAAGATCCCATAAATGCTAACCTTTCCGGAGGTTCAATAGGTACTTTTCCCGTCTGAGGAATTGTACTTCTATTTATTAATGTAGGTAGATCCCTAACTAATTTATCCAAACTAGCAGCTATTGCAGTATTTATTGCTACATTTTGTTCTACGGCATTAGCCTGTGTGGAAAAATTATCTGCCAAAGTTTGGAGTAAAGGCAGTAAAAAGGATCATAATTCCTCATCTGTAGTGTCTGGTCCAAATTGAGGGGTTTGTCGAGACGGAGACATTTGAACTCCGATAGTTTTAACTCTAGGAGTAGGTTAAGTTTTAGCAAAACTAACTTTAGGCCTAATGTTTTTTGACGCTGATTTGGGAGTAACAAGGGTATCAATCCCAGTTTGAGGAGGGAAATTTGAGGGAGTTGAACTTCCCTGGGGAGCGGGAATGCTCTTATGAGGGAATAGTTGATAGGGAGAAAATCCCAATACTGAAGAGGCGGCCGTCCTCTTTCTTGTATCAACATCTTCTTCATCCTTCTCTTCTTCAAAGCGAAGAATCCGGTTAAAATCCTCCAACGGATCTTCAATCTCAGGCGGTGCTAGCGTGTCGCCGTCATACCCCGCAGAGGCAAATAGACCTTCCTTTGAATGGTCTTCCCCTTTATGTAATGTAGAATCCTCCTCCTCATCCTCAGTGTCATGAGATCTCCATGTTTTATTATCCGAGTAGGCCATTATTTATTTAAGTTAAGTTTTACAATAATTAAGTAAAGTTAAATTTAGTTAAGTTTATACAAAATAAACGAGTATGCTATCTTAATTCAGTACATTAAATATAAAGATAATTTTATTTTTAAGTTATTATTTAATTTAATTATGACTAATTAAGATTAAATTAATTATCTTTAATTATTTACCAACGTGGAAGCCGAGGCTTACCGTCACGTGGGGGGCGGATATACCAACGATGATGAACAGTTTTTCTACGGGACTGACCGAGGCTTAAGGCCTAGTCGCTTCGAGTCCCTGTTCGGGTGCCATTTATGTAACCCTCAATAGAATTTAACTAAGGGAGAAATCTCCCGAGGGCCATAAAATGAATTGATGACAACTTACAATTTAATATCCAAAATTTGAAGACTAATCGTCTTGACTTTTATTGAAGTAACAAAGGGATAAAAATCCTGCAACCTAACTTTGTTAACACTAACTCCGTCTTAGGAGAATTTAAATCAAAAAACGAGAGCTACTCTCGGCAAACGCCAACCTTGGACTGACTCTAGTTACAAAAATTATCGCAGTAAGAAAAGGAGGAGGAGCATGTAGCATGGAAGCAAAAGCCCTGCCAGATCCAAGGAGCGGAAGCTCCAAGGATTCTGGCAGCCATGTTACATAGTTGATCCCAATCTTCACTAAGAGAGGGGTTAGTCAATTAATTGGAAATCCGTTCCTTACCGGACAACTTGCGCGGACGACTTGATACGGTAAAAGGTTATAATTAGCCTGGACGCGGCTGTGGTGTCTGACGTTAAGAAAGCGAACTTGGTTAACTAAACGTAAACAGTTTTATTTCACTAATGATAAAATTAAGTGAAGTACCCGGACGGCGACTTCAAAACCAACAACGTCCTTTGATATTAAGTTATCTGATTATATAGTTCGAACAAAAAATTAATTCTAAAAATGTAGACTAATAAACAAACGATAAAAAATAGGTTTACAAAATTGTTATGGTTTTTTATGTAACAGCATTTTTTCCGAACGGAACATTCTCCCGGCCTTGATACGTTAGTAGCAAACTTTCAGGGCTCATCTTCATGGTCGAACGGCACAAGGCATAGCTTTACGATGGGTCGTTTGATTTCACCTTTGGTGGTCCGTAAGGTAACGACCCGAGTGTAGCCCTCTTGTCCCGGAAAAATTTCGATAACTCTGGCCAAAGGCCAACTTCCGGGTGATGTAACGTCTGATTTGACCAAGACCATGTCACCAACTTCGATATTGCGTTGCGGTTTCATCCATTTGGATCGTTGTTGAAGTCTAGTTACGTACCCCCGAAGCCAGCGTTTATGGACATCCTGCTTTAGCTTCTGGAGTAGCTGCCATCGGTTAAGTCAGTTCATAGCTAGGTGAGATAAGTCAGGATCCGGTATTGCTTGAAGAGATTCTCCAAATAGGAAGTGACCTGGAGTGAGAACATTAAGATCGGTGGGATCCGATGAAAGCGGGGTTAATGGTCTTGAATTTAGGCAACCCTCTATCTGTGTGACTACGGTTGAGAACTCTTCTTAGGTCAGTCTTGTGTTACCAATGACTCAATGTAGGAGGTATTTCACCGACTTGACGCCGGCCTCCCATAGGCCGCCAAATGTGGGGCTCCGGCAGGGTTAAAATGCCATGTTATGCCCTGTGAGGAAAGATGATCTGCGACAGCTGCATTCTGTGGATTTGACTGAATTAATTTCATAAATTCTTTTAGTTCCTTGG
The DNA here is from genome assembly GCF_054372755.1 of Phalangium opilio. Taxonomy (NCBI): domain Eukaryota; kingdom Metazoa; phylum Arthropoda; class Arachnida; order Opiliones; family Phalangiidae; genus Phalangium; species Phalangium opilio. The sequence continues at coordinate 1,490,984 of NW_028324203.1, forward strand.
CGGCCCCAACGAAGGTCGTTCCACAGTCGCTGTATATATCGTATAGGCTTCCCACGTCTCGAAGTGAATCGGCGCAATGCTGCCAGAAAGGCTTCGGTGGTTTGCGATGAGACAATTTCAAGATGTAGTGCCTTCGTCACGAAGCATACAAAGAGGGATAAGTAAGCCTTGTATGATGTCTTGCTTCTCGGAGTGATTGGACGAAGATAGAAGGGTCCTGCGTAGTCAACGCCAGTTCTCGCAAGTGCTCGGCAGTATTGAACTCGAGCCCTTATCTGGTTAGCTGTGGCGGCACGATATCTAGTGCAGACAACACATTTCCGAATTTTGTGTCTCACTGCCTCTCTTCCTCGAAGGATCCAATACTTTAATGATAGGATACTCTGAACCATCTGCGTCCCCGCATGCAGGGTTTGGGTATGGGCCTCTTGAATGACCATCTCCGTAAATTTGTGATGTCTCGGTATCAGAATTGGACGCTTTGTGGCTGTATCGAGATCTGCGTGCTTAAGTCTTTCTCCCACACGGAGGACCCCGATGGAATTCAAGACAGGATGTAGACATAGTAGTTGGCTTCGCTTCGGCAACGGATGACCCTGGCGTAAGGACTCTATCTCTTCCGGAAACATGTAGGCTTGGACTATCTTTACTAATGTGAGCAATGCATTCTCTAATTCCATACTTGTCAAGGGACCAGAATGTATTACGGCTTTGAAGTTGGGGTCTTGTCTCTTTCGGGAATTGTGCAGGCCATTATGTTTGAACCGAAGTATCCATGCTGTTATGCGTCGTAGTCGCAGAAGCGTAGAGAACCGTGTAAAGATGTCGTTATCAACAATTATTCCTGTGGTCATAATGACGATTTTTTTCTTCTTCTTCAATGGCTGTGGCATTCGTCTTGGGATCCGAAATGGATTGAGTTGGCCAGGGCTCCCGACTGGATAGCCATAGAGGTCCCTTTCACCAGAGTTTATGGTTTAGTAGCTCGGGCACTGATACTCCTCTGGAGGCTGCATCAGCTGGATTCTCAAGTCCGGGAACATGATGCCAGTGTGATATCGGAATTATCTCTTAAATTCTTGAAACACGGTTTGCGACAAACGTTTTCCATCGACGTGGACAAGAGGAAAGCCAACATAATTCGATCGTCGAATCTGTCCAAGCTTTAACTTGATTGAAGTTCAGGTTTAAGGACTCTTGAACTGTTTCCATGAGATCCGCAATGAGCAATGCACCACAGAGCTCCATCCTCGGGACTGATATCGCTTTATTTGCCGGAGCCACTCTTGTTTTTGCTGTGAGTAATGAGATGTGAACATTTCCAGCTTGATCGACCGATCTCAGATATACCACTCCAGCGTATTCTTTCTCGGATGCATCCGAAAATCCGTGAAGTTCGAGGACGGATATCTCAGGTAAAGAATGCATCCATCGGTCTATTCGAAGATCTTGAATGTGTATAATGGAATTCTTGAAATCCGCCCATAATGTTTGAACTCCTACGGAAGTTTCTGCATCCCAATCGATTTTCTCCTTCCATACATCCTGCATCAGGATTTTCGTTCGAATAATGATGGGGGCAAGCCAACCCATGGGATCGAAGATCTTCGATATTTCGGAAAGTAGAGTCCTCTTCGTAAGAGGTGACTGACAGGGCGCAGGTTGTACTTTGAACTGGAACTGATCTTTCCTCGTATCCTAATAAATTCCGAGTGTCTAGACAAGAGCATCGTCATCCATCGCTAGTATGTTCTTGGAATCTTGTAACTCAGGCGGTACTTCTGTTAAACAATCAGGGTCGTTTGAGGCAAACTTGCTGAGACGGAAACCGGCACCATCGCGCAGTGAGCGAATCTGGTGTATAGCGATCTTGGTTTGTGTTGCGGTTTGTCCTCCACTCATTACATCGTCCATGTAAAAATCCCTTTTGACAATCGCAGCTCCCAACGAATGTTCATGCAACCCCGTTTCGCCCAACTCCTGCAATACTCGAGTTGCCAAGAAAGGTGCCGAGGTTGTTCCATAAGGTTACGGTGTTCAATCGGAATTCTTGGACAGGAGCCTTGGGTGTCGACCGCCACAGTATGCATTGCAGATTTCGTTGCTCTGGGGCTACTAGTATTTGGCGGTACATATTCATGATGTCAGCGACAAAGGCTATTCGATGTATTCTGAACAGCATGACAATGGCGTATAGCGAATCTTGGACCACTGGACCCACGAGTCGTTGAAGGAGAATCCAGAGGTGGTCTTAGAAGATGCATCGAAGACCACTCGGAATTTACAGGTTTGGTTCCAATCTTTCATTACATAGTGATGAGGAATATAGACTCTTGAAGACTTCTTTTGGTTCTCTGGTAAGATCTTCGACATATGTCCCAACTCTTCGTATTGTTCCATGAATCCTTCGTATAAGGCTTTCAACTCCGGGCGTGCGTCGATCTTCCTTTCAATTTGGTATAATCTTCTCAGGGCTATCTCGCGCGAAGATCCAAGGGGAATCGGTGGCTCTTTCATTGGTATGCGTACCACGAATCTTCCGGCTGGATCTCGGTAATGGGACTTTGAAAATCCTCCTCGCAAGCTTTTTCTTCCGGTGTCATGGTTTGTTTCTTTGGTATCTGCTCAATCGTTCAAAATTGATTCAGGATTTCTTCAAGTGCGCGTGTATGATGGTGTACCCTAGGTTGTTCAATGCTCGTCGGCCCGGAAACCAGCCATCCTAGCTTGGAATTGATCGCATCTGGAGAAAAGGCATCCTTGGTTCGTTTCCCATTTAAAAGGAGTTTGAAAAATACGTCAGCACCCAACAGCACATCAATGTCGCCAGGGATGTTAAACTCGGGATCCGCTAGTCGCAGCTTCCGGAGATGAGGCCAGTTGCTTGTATCATATTTCCGTAAAGGCAGCTGACATGTGATTTTCTTCAATACATAAGCGTTGACGCAAAACCTTTCTGAAAATGTGTCGTCGAAGAATGGTTTGAAGTGAACCTAAGTAAGTCCTCTAGCTCTATCGAGTTGCGTCGCAACTAGTCCTACTACTTCCGTCTGGACTTTCTTTCGTGCGAGGTCCAGTCTCGCCTTGCACGCTTCGGAGATGCAAGATACGGTCGATCCGCCATCCAATAGAGCTCGAACTTGAAGGGCTGTCTCCTGCGCAGTTTTTAATTTGATTACAGCGGTGGCTAGTATGGAATCATCCCTTGCACAGGCGACATCCTGGACATGAAAATTCTGCGTCTGGCTTGGTTGTTGTCTATCGGAATCTTTAGTATTGGATGGTTGACTACTTGAATCTGGTTTCTCCACTTCCACGTGAAGAAGGGAGTGATGCTTTTTATCGCAGGTCTTGCAGTATTTTTCCAGTGGACATTCTTTCACTCTATGTCCCGTCCGAAGGCAGTTGAAACAAAGGTTCGATTGCTGTACTAATGATCGCCTCTCGTGGACCTTCATAGCGGACAGTCTTGGGCATTGGAAATTGAAATTATTGGCGGAACAGATCGTACATTTACCATCTGAGTACGATGCTCCAGTTCTGGTGTGCAAGGTCACTGGGTTCCTCGTGACGTAAGGATTGCGACCGGATGATGACGCCGCCAAGGAGCGCACTCTTTGTTTAATAAATTCCAGCAGATCGCTTGACTTTGGTATCTCTGTGTTCTTGAGACTACGTTCCCACTGCTCCTTAGAGGATGGATCTAACTGCTGGGTTAGAAGGAACAGCAGAACCGCATCCCATTTATCCGCTATCGGAAGAGTGTCGAGAGCTCTGGTACATTCCATCGCCGCATCCACGATCGATCGTAAGGCATTTGAGTTGCTTGTTGGTATCATGGGAAGCGAGAAGAATCGTTTCATAATGGCAAAGTAGAGTTCTCTGTTGTTTTCGAACCTCTTGATGACCGTATCCCAAGCAATGGTGTAATTGGCATCGGAAATAGTGAGTGATTTGATTAGATTTACGGCGTTTCCGGTTAAACTTGACTTGAGATAGGTAAATTTCTGGGCATCTGATAATTATTGATTGTTAAGGATGGCAGTGAGGTATATGTCCTGGAATGATATCCAATTATGTATTTCTCCCGCGAACGTTGGGAGGTTGATTTTCGGTAACTTGATCTCCGAATGCGACCCTACAGACAACTGACGTGTTGAGATTGGAACCATAGTGGCTAGCATAGACTTAAGTGCGCATTTCGAATTCGTATACAACGTGAATAAGTCATCCCATTTCTGTTCATGCAGGCCAGCATTTTCAGCGTCCAACGAGACCACCTTGACATGCGCCTTATCTATGACTTGCCACGACTTGTCTACTTCTTCTAGAAAAAATTCCAATTGCTGTTGATTAAGAGGAGTCTTGGCATGTGTTTGAACTCTTTTGCTGATGTTGTTCGAACCCAATTCGCCTTTATTCCGTTCCGCAGTGGCTTTCTCCAGAGCTGTTACAGGCATTGTGAACGTCCGCAGTGGTGATTAACCCAACGACCAGCTTTCCGCGTAATTAAGCCGACTCTGACGATCCGGCTCGACGGACCATAAATTTTCGTGAACTAGTCGAATAGGCCTACCGGACAACTTGCGCGGACGACTTGATACGGTAAAAGTTATAATTAGCCTGGAAGCGGCTGTGGTGTCTGACGACAAGAAAGCGAACTTGGTTAACTAAACGTAACAATTTTATTTGACTAATGGTAAAACTAAGCGAAGTACCCGAACGGCGACTTCAAAAGCAACAACGTACTTTGATATTAAGTTATCTGATTGTATAGTTCGAACAAAAAATTAATTCTAAAAATGTAGACTAATAAACAAACGATAAAAAATAGGTTTACAAAATTGTTATGGTTTTTTATGTAACAGCATTTTTTCCGAACGGAACAATAGATTCACTCCTAACCAATATAACAGAAATGGAATGACTAAAATAAATTATCATTTTCCATTTCATCTAGCTTAGTTTAAGTCTACATATAGACAAGAACTGAGCTCATAATAGCAGTCACATCGTACCGTACTTAACAGGTGGACAAAACATTTCTGTGAATAGTTCTCGATGCGCTACATTTCACTGTGCTAAAATTATTACCCGTAATCCTTACTTCATTAAATGTAATTCACCAATAATTGTAATAGTGCGACACAAACAATAAACTTGAGTGATTATCTTGAAGCCCTTAAAATGCAATACTTACTTCGATAAATATCTTTTCTTAATTTTAGTTATATTATTGGAAGAATATTTTTGAAAAGTTTGTCTTATATTTCGGTAAAACGGGTAAACGGTAGATGCATGACTAACATTAGAAAACCATTTGTTTGCACGCAATAGAGAGGAATATTCCCAGATTAATCAAGCCCGAAGAATAATTTGTTTGGAACATACTGTAGAGAATAGCGAGAACAAAAGCTATTAGTACTTAATGTAACGTAAATGTCAGAGCAAAAATATCGATGATGCTACAGAATTACATGCGCGAATACGTTTATTGTAGCGTTATGCTCATATTAAACGGCTTTATGTTTAAACTAAACCCTTTAGTCGATATTAGTAGCGAAAGAGAGCAGTAAGCAGTTGAAATTCAACCGCACTTCTAAGCCTTAAATTTCATGTAAAATATATTATTAAAATAACATCTTCAAACGAGTAGAGTAGTCAAGTAGACTCGGTTTTCATATTGTAACTCTACGAAAAAAACATGAATTTCTTCATGATTGCTTTAACTCTTTGTGCTGTAGCTGTACCTCTTCAGGAGACCACGGCTGAGAGTCATGAAAGGTTTGTGCCTCAAATGGTTTAAGTTTTTATTGATAACTACTCGTCATTATTTCGCCACAACTGCATGTATTTTAAGATATTGCATGAAAAGAAACTCATTAAATTCGCTCCAACATAAAAGTTAGCTAAACAATCGATTCCTGAAGCATTTTTAATAGGATCAATGCCTGTTTCACAGCATAATTTCTATGGAAATAATTTTGGTGAAAAATAGCTGTTCCAGATGTTCAATTATGCGTTACATTTAGACCATTCAAGCACTCAGGGCAATAATCATTACTTTTATAGAGGCATAAAAACCCTAAAATTGGCACCATACCTAAACCCTTTTCACCACTTAAAATTATTCACTAGTTTACTTAAGCTTCTTTTCAACTTTATGATTGGGACAGTTTTTTGTTGGTTAGTCGGCGCTTTGAATGTGAAAGTACGGTTTTTCCAACTTATTTTTTATATGGCTATGGGAATAACATCTCCTTCCTATTAAACAGTCATTATTTTACGGAACAAATTTTATTTGACCGAAGATGCTATATGTATAGATATCTTCACTAGCCGGGTGTATTCTACAAATACTTTGAGGATGAATGTTCATTATTTTCTTGCAAAATTAGTTTTATAGAGTTAAGGACAAACAGTATTCGGTTAGGTGAGTCTAAAGTGAGAACACTGACAGTAAAATATTACATAAGAAAGCTAATAATCGATAAAATTGTGCTTATTCCAATTTCTAAAACTAATTTTAATTTTAAAAGGCTAGTATAGTGGATTAGACCCCCTTTAATCTGAATTCCTTTCGAAAAATGCGTTTCCGCCTAGGTTTAAAAATTTACAGTTTGTTTTACGAATTTTTACTCCCCCTTGCTCTTTGCTACCATACATTATCATAGCAATTCCGTTGTCTTGGCAACGGTAACAAATTTCCCCCTGTTTCACTTCTCTGGGGTAGGTTTAGAGCAAGTAGACTAAAGGCTGGTTTTCACCAACCAAAGTTTCAAGGAACCAGGAACCGTAAATAAAGTTACGCACAATGTTTAGGAAAATAACTAAAAAAGGGGCAAACAGTTTACATTGAAACTTGTTACTCCATAGTTACTATTCATGTTGAATACGCACCCATTTATTTTGTTAAACTTTATTCGCTTTGTAAAAACATTCAGTTTTATTGTAGAAATGACGATTTACCCAAACTTCTTCAATAAATTCTTCGGGTCTGTACATTTTTTTGACATTTAACTTATTCAATTAAAATATATGGGGTTGAAAATATCTGACCAAAAATACGCCTATGATGTTACGCATTCGCCTTTTCCCATTGGTCACCGCTCTTCTCTCCGAAATATTTGCGGAAAAATCGACAAAAAATTCTACGCTAGCCGCGAGGAAAACGCGAAACTCTGCGGAAGGTTACCTCTGAAATATCAGCGGGGCCGACGGATTTTCCCGAGTTTTGGGTCGGTGAAAAACCAGCCTTATGAGAACAACACTGGCCTCTATCATGTACGGCTACCTCTATCGTCGGAGCAACGATGTGTTTCCCGAACCGTTGGAAAAAAAATTTAAACGGGTAAACAAGAAGGTCCCTCACAAAAATCTTCTAAAGGGTTCCAAACGACTTTTTCCGGAAACCTATGTAGCCCTTGGGATCATTATCTGAAAGAGGTATTTCCAACGACTTTCTTGGAATTTACTAAAGATTACTTGAGATAAACTGTCAAAGAATGCCTTGAGATTATTTTACATAGAATTCTAGGAGAGCGGTAGCTCTTAGATAAGACTTCATACTGCTCTTAATGTATAAGGAGGGTTTTTTGTTTGGATGTAACTTTTTTTGTATTGTTTCAACTGTTTTGAAAATATTCCACAGAACTACAATTCGGGCCCTCAATATGTGGTTAGAATTTCAAAAAGATCCACCCATTTGTTTATTTTACAAAAAATAAAGTCGCTAAGGGTGGTTTTCATTTCCATAAAATTAATTACCCCTTTTGGTGAAAAGTTAAATTTTCCCATAGAAATAACATGGAGTTTTTCTCAAATTTAGCCATTTTGTTGCCACCCTTTTGAAATGAAATATTCGTTTGTTACGTTTGGGAACGGTTTTATATCAAAACATAAACCTTTTTCTACGAGCATTTTTAAGGTTTTTGCGAAAAATTAAGTTTAAGTGCTAAATTTCATGTTTTTTAATCATGCTTTGACTTACGTTGTTGCATCCTATATGTCATACTGTTGGACTTACGGCGTTTTACCGTGGATAAAGCCGAGGAGAAAGATACTCTTGCACTGACGCTGTTTTACCGCGGACTTTTATCTAATTTTACTCTCTTTCGTTGCAAAACTGAATGATTATACGTAATTAAACTAGATTAACGATTACAGGTAATTAAACTAGATTAACGATTACAGGTAATTAAGCTAGATTAACGATTATAGGTAATTAAGCTAGATTAACGATTACAGGTAATTAAGCTAGATTAACGAATACAGGTAATTAAGCTAGATTAACGAATACAGGTAATGAAGATAGATTAACGATTACAGGTAATTAGATAGATTAACGATTACAGGTAATTAAGATACATCAACGATTACAGGTAATTACGCTAGATTAACGATTACAGGTAATAAAACTAGATTAACGATTACAGGTAATAAAACTAGATTAACGATTACAGGTAATTAAGCAAGATTAACGATTACAGGTAATAAAACTAGATTAACGATTACAGGTAATAAAACTAGATTAACGATTACAGGTAATAAAACTAGATTAACGATTACAGGTAATTAAGCAAGATTAACGATTACAGGTAATAAAACTAGATTAACGATTACAGGTAATAAAACTAGATTAACGATTACAGGTAATTAAGCAAGATTAACGATTACAGGTAATAAAACTAGATTAACGATTACAGGTAATAAAACTAGATTAACGATTACAGGTAATAAAACTAGATTAACGATTACAGGTAATTAAGCTAGTTTAACGATTACAGGTAATTAAGCTAGATTAGCGATTACAGCTAATTAAGCTAGATTAGCGAATACAGCTAATTAAGCTAGATTATTGATTACAGCTAATTAAGCTGGATTAGCGATTACAACTAATTAAGCTGGATTAGCGATTACAACTAATTAAGCTGGATTACCGATTATAGCTAATTAAGCTGGATTAGCGATTACAGCTAATTAAGCTGGATTACCGATTACAACTAATTAAGCTGAATTACCGATTACAGCTAATTAAGCTGGATTAGCGATTATAGCTATTTATGCTGGATTATCGATTAATGCTAGTTAAGCTGGATTTTCGATTACTGCTAGTTAAGCTGGATTATCGATTACTGCTAGTTGTTAAGCTGGATTAGCGATTACAGTTAATTAAGCTGGATTAGCGATTACAGCTAATTAAGCTGGATTAGCGATTACAGCTAATTAAGCTATATTATCGATTACAGCTAATTACGCTAGATTAGCGATTACACCTAATTAAGATAGATTAGTGATTGCAGCTAATTAAGCTAGATTAGCAATTACAGCTAATTTAGCTATGTTAGCGATTACAGCTAATTAAGCTTTATTAGCAATTACAGCTAATTTAGCTATGTTAGCGATTACAGCTAATTAAGCTTTATTAGCGATTACAGCTAATTAAGCTGGATTAGCGATTGCAGCTAATTAAGCTAGATTAGCGATTACAGGTAATTAAGCTGGATTAGCGATTACAACTAATTAAGCTGGATTAGCGATTACAGCTAATTAAGCTTTATTAGCGATTACAGCTAATTAAGTTGGATTAGCGATTACAGCTAATTTAGCTATGTTAGCGATTACAGCTAATTAAGCTTTATTAGCGAATACAGCTAATTAAGCTGGATTAGCGATTGCAGCTAATTAAGCTAGATTAGCGATTACAGCTAATTAAGCTAGATTAGCGATTACAGGTAATTAAGCTTGATTAGCTAATACAACTAATTAAGCTGGATTACCGATTACAGCTAATTAAGCTGGATTAGCGATTAAAGCTAATTAAGCTTTATTAGCGATTACAGCTAATTAAGCTGGATTAGTGATTACAGCTAATTAAGCTGGATTAGCGATTACAGCTAATAAAGCTGGATTATCGATTACAGCTAATTAAGCTGGATTATCGATTACAGCTAATTAAGCTTTATTAGCGATTACAGCTAATTAAGCTAGATTAGCGATTACAACTAATGAAGCTAGACTAGCGATTGCAGCTAATTAAGCTAGACTAGTGATTGCAGCTAATTAAGCTAGATTAGCGATTACAGCTAATTAAGTTGGATTAGCGATTACAGCTAATTTAGCTATGTTAGCGATTACAGCTAATTAAGCTTTATTAGCGATTACAGCTAATTAAGCTGGATTAGCGATTGCAGCTTATTAAGCTAGATTAGCGATTACAGCTAATTAAGCTTTATTAGCGATTACAGCTAATTAAGCTGGATTAGCGATTACAGGTAATTAAGCTAGATTAGCGATTACAGGTAATTAAGCTTGATTAGCGATTACAACTAATTAAGCTGGATTACCGATTACAGCTAATTAAGCTGGATTAGCGATTAAAGCTAATTAAGCTTTATTAGCGATTACAGCTAATTAAGCTGGATTAGTGATTACAGCTAATTAAGCTGGATTAGCGATTACAGCTAATAAAGCTGGATTAGCGATTACAACTAATTAAGCTGGATTAGCGATTACAGCTAATTAAGCTTTATTAGCGATTACAGCTAATTAAGTTGGATTAGCGATTACAGCTAATTTAGCTATGCTAGCGATTACAGCTAATTAAGCTTTATTAGCGATTACAGCTAATTAAGCTGGATTAGCGATTACAGCTAATTAAGCTGGATTAGCGATTACAGCTAATTAAGCTTTATTAGCGATTACAGCTAATTAAGCTGGATTAGCGATTACAGGTAATTAAGCTAGATTAGCGATTACAGGTAATTAAGCTTGATTAGCGATTACAACTAATTAAGGTGGATTACCGATTACAGCTAATTAAGCTGGATTAGCGATTAAAGCTAATTAAGCTTTATTAGCGATTACAGCTAATTAAGCTGGATTAGCGATTACAGCTAATTAAGCTGGATTATTGATTACAGCTAATTAAGCTGGATTAGCGATTACAGCTAATAAAGCTGGATTATCAATTACAGCTAATTAAGCTGGATTATCGATTACAGCTAATTAAGCTTTATTAGCGATTACAGCTAATTAAGTTGGATAAGCGATTACAGCTAATTTAGCTATGTTAGCGATTACAGCTAATTAAGCTTTATTAGCGATTACAGCTAATTAAGCAAGATTAGCGATTTCAGCTAATTAAGCTAGATTAGCGATTACAGCTAATTAAGCTAGACTAGCGATTGCAGCTAATTAAGCTAGACTAGTGATTGCAGCTAATTAAGCTAGATTAGCGATTACAACTAATTAAGCTGGATTACCGATTACAGCTAATTAAGCTGGATTAGCGATTAAAGCTAATTAAGCTTTATTAGCGATTACAGCTAATTAAGCTGGATTAGCGATTACAGCTAATTAAGCTGGATTAGCGATTACAACTAATTAAGCTGGATTACCGATTACAGCTAATTAAGCTGGATTAGCGATTACAGCTAATTAAGCTGGATTAGTGATTACAGCTAATTAAGCTGGATTAGCGATTACAGCTAGTAAAGCTGGATTATCGATTACAGCTAATTAAGCTGGATTATCGATTACAGCTTATTAAGCTGGATTAGCGATCACAGCTAATTAAGCTATGTTAGCGATTACAACTAATTAAGCTTTATTAGCGATTACAGCTAATTAAGCTTTATTAGCGATTACAGCTAATTAAGCTTTATTAGCGATTAAAGCTAATTAAGCTATGCTAGCGATTACAGCTAATTAAGCTTTATTAGCGATTACAGCTAATTAAGCTGGATTAGCGATTGCAGCTAATTAAGCTAGATTAGCTATTACAGCTAATTAAGCTTTATTAGCGATTACAGCTAATTAAGCTGGATTAGCGATTGCAGCTAATTAAGCTAGATTAGCGATTACAGGTAATTAAGCTGGATTAGCGATTACAACTAATTAAGCTGGATTAGCGATTACAGCTAATTAAGCTTTATTAGCGATTACAGCTAATTAAGTTGGATTAGCGATTACAGCTAATTTAGCTATGTTAGCTGGATTAGCGATTAAAGCTAATTAAGCTTTATTAGCGATTACAGCTAATTAAGCTGGATTAGTGATTACAGCTAATTAAGCTGGATTAGCGATTACAGCTAATAAAGCTGGATTATCCATTACAGCTAATTAAGCTGGATTATCGATTACAGCTAATTAAGCTTTATTAGCGATTACAGCTAATTAAGCTAGATTAGCGATTACAACTAATGAAGCTAGACTAGCGATTGCAGCTAATTAAGCTAGACTAGTGATTGCAGCTAATTAAGCTAGATTAGCGATTACAGCTAATTAAGTTGGATTAGCGATTACAGCTAATTTAGCTATGTTAGCGATTACAGCTAATTAAGCTTTATTAGCGATTACAGCTAATTAAGCTGGATTAGCGATTGCAGCTTATTAAGCTGGATTAGCGATTACAGCTAATTAAGCTTTATTAGCGATTACAGCTAATTAAGTTGGATTAGCGATTACAGCTAATTTAGCTATGTTAGCGATTACAGCTAATTAAGCTTTATTAGCGAATACAGCTAATTAAGCTGGATTAGCGATTGCAGCTAATTAAGCTAGATTAGCGATTACAGCTAATTAAGCTAGATTAGCGATTACAGGTAATTAAGCTTGATTAGCTAATACAACTAATTAAGCTGGATTACCGATTACAGCTAATTAAGCTGGATTAGCGATTAAAGCTAATTAAGCTTTATTAGCGATTACAGCTAATTAAGCTGGATTAGTGATTACAGCTAATTAAGCTTTATTAGCGATTACAGCTAATAAAGCTGGATTATCGATTACAGCTAATTAAGCTGGATTATCGATTACAGCTAATTAAGCTTTATTAGCGATTACAGCTAATTAAGCTAGATTAGCGATTACAACTAATGAAGCTAGACTAGCGATTGCAGCTAATTAAGCTAGACTAGTGATTGCAGCTAATTAAGCTAGATTAGCGATTACAGCTAATTAAGTTGGATTAGCGATTACAGCTAATTTAGCTATGTTAGCGATTACAGCTAATTAAGCTTTATTAGCGATTACAGCTAATTAAGCTGGATTAGCGATTGCAGCTTATTAAGCTAGATTAGCGATTACAGCTAATTAAGCTTTATTAGCGATTACAGCTAATTAAGCTGGATTAGCGATTACAGGTAATTAAGCTAGATTAGCGATTACAGGTAATTAAGCTTGATTAGCGATTACAACTAATTAAGCTGGATTACCGATTACAGCTAATTAAGCTGGATTAGCGATTAAAGCTAATTAAGCTTTATTAGCGATTACAGCTAATTAAGCTGGATTAGTGATTACAGCTAATTAAGCTGGATTAGCGATTACAGCTAATAAAGCTGGATTAGCGATTACAACTAATTAAGCTGGATTAGCGATTACAGCTAATTAAGCTTTATTAGCGATTACAGCTAATTAAGTTGGATTAGCGATTACAGCTAATTTAGCTATGCTAGCGATTACAGCTAATTAAGCTTTATTAGCGATTACAGCTAATTAAGCTGGATTAGCGATTACAGCTAATTAAGCTGGATTAGCGATTACAGCTAATTAAGCTTTATTAGCGATTACAGCTAATTAAGCTGGATTAGCGATTACAGGTAATTAAGCTAGATTAGCGATTACAGGTAATTAAGCTTGATTAGCGATTACAACTAATTAAGGTGGATTACCGATTACAGCTAATTAAGCTGGATTAGCGATTAAAGCTAATTAAGCTTTATTAGCGATTACAGCTAATTAAGCTGGATTAGCGATTACAGCTAATTAAGCTGGATTATTGATTACAGCTAATTAAGCTGGATTAGCGATTACAGCTAATAAAGCTGGATTATCAATTACAGCTAATTAAGCTGGATTATCGATTACAGCTAATTAAGCTTTATTAGCGATTACAGCTAATTAAGTTGGATTAGCGATTACAGCTAATTTAGCTATGTTAGCGATTACAGCTAATTAAGCTTTATTAGCGATTACAGCTAATTAAGCAAGATTAGCGATTTCAGCTAATTAAGCTAGATTAGCGATTACAGCTAATTAAGCTAGACTAGCGATTGCAGCTAATTAAGCTAGACTAGTGATTGCAGCTAATTAAGCTAGATTAGCGATTACAACTAATTAAGCTGGATTACCGATTACAGCTAATTAAGCTGGATTAGCGATTAAAGCTAATTAAGCTTTATTAGCGATTACAGCTAATTAAGCTGGATTAGCGATTACAGCTAATTAAGCTGGATTAGCGATTACAACTAATTAAGCTGGATTACCGATTACAGCTAATTAAGCTGGATTAGCGATTACAGCTAATTAAGCTGGATTAGTGATTACAGCTAATTAAGCTGGATTAGCGATTACAGCTAATAAAGCTGGATTATCGATTACAGCTAATTAAGCTGGATTATCGATTACAGCTTATTAAGCTGGATTAGCGATCACAGCTAATTAAGCTATGTTAGCGATTAAAACTAATTAAGCTTTATTAGCGATTACAGCTAATTAAGCTTTATTAGCGATTACAGCTAATTAAGCTTTATTAGCGATTAAAGCTAATTAAGCTATGCTAGCGATTACAGCTAATTAAGCTTTATTAGCGATTACAGCTAATTAAGCTGGATTAGCGATTGCAGCTAATTAAGCTAGATTAGCTATTACAGCTAATTAAGCTTTATTAGCGATTACAGCTAATTAAGCTGGATTAGCGATTACAGGTAATTAAGCTAGATTAGCGATTACAGGTAATTAAGCTTGATTAGCGATTACAGGTAATTAAGCTTGATTAGCGATTACAACTAATTAAGGTGGATTACCGATTACAGCTAATTAAGCTGGATTAGCGATTAAAGCTAATTAAGCTTTATTAACGATTACAGCTAATTAAGCTGGATTAGCGATTACAGCTAATTAAGCTGGATTAGTGATTACAGCTAATTAAGCTGGATTAGCGATTACAGCTAATAAAGCTGGATTATCAATTACAGCTAATTAAGCTGGATTATCGATTACAGCTAATTAAGCTTTATTAGCGATTACAGCTAATTAAGTTGGATTAGCGATTACAGCTAATTTAGCTATGTTAGCGATTACAGCTAATTAAGCTTTATTAGCGATTACAGCTAATTAAGCAAGATTAGCGATTTCAGCTAATTAAGCTAGATTAGCGATTACAGCTAATTAGCTAGATTAGCGATTACAGCTAATTAAGCTAGACTAGCTTTATTAGCGATTACAGCTAATTAAGCTGGATTAGCGATTGCAGCTAATTAAGCTAGATTAGCGATTACAGGTAATTAAGCTGGATTAGCGATTACAACTAATTAAGCTGGATTAGCGATTACAGCTAATTAAGCTTTATTAGCGATTACAGCTAATTAAGTTGGATTAGCGATTACAGCTAATTTAGCTATGTTAGCTGGATTAGCGATTAAAGCTAATTAAGCTTTATTAGCGATTACAGCTAATTAAGCTGGATTAGTGATTACAGCTAATTAAGCTGGATTAGCGATTACAGCTAATAAAGCTGGATTATCCATTACAGCTAATTAAGCTGGATTATCGATTACAGCTAATTAAGCTTTATTAGCGATTACAGCTAATTAAGCTAGATTAGCGATTACAACTAATGAAGCTAGACTAGCGATTGCAGCTAATTAAGCTAGACTAGTGATTGCAGCTAATTAAGCTAGATTAGCGATTACAGCTAATTAAGTTGGATTAGCGATTACAGCTAATTTAGCTATGTTAGCGATTACAGCTAATTAAGCTTTATTAGCGATTACAGCTAATTAAGCTGGATTAGCGATTGCAGCTTATTAAGCTAGATTAGCGATTACAGCTAATTAAGCTTTATTAGCGATTACAGCTAATTAAGCTGGATTAGCGATTACAGGTAATTAAGCTAGATTAGCGATTACAGGTAATTAAGCTTGATTAGCGATTACAACTAATTAAGCTGGATTACCGATTACAGCTAATTAAGCTGGATTAGCGATTAAAGCTAATTAAGCTTTATTAGCGATTACAGCTAATTAAGCTGGATTAGTGATTACAGCTAATTAAGCTGGATTAGCGATTACAGCTAATAAAGCTGGATTAGCGATTACAACTAATTAAGCTGGATTAGCGATTACAGCTAATTAAGCTTTATTAGCGATTACAGCTAATTAAGTTGGATTAGCGATTACAGCTAATTTAGCTATGCTAGCGATTACAGCTAATTAAGCTTTATTAGCGATTACAGCTAATTAAGCTGGATTAGCGATTACAGCTAATTAAGCTGGATTAGCGATTACAGCTAATTAAGCTTTATTAGCGATTACAGCTAATTAAGCTGGATTAGCGATTACAGGTAATTAAGCTAGATTAGCGATTACAGGTAATTAAGCTTGATTAGCGATTACAACTAATTAAGGTGGATTACCGATTACAGCTAATTAAGCTGGATTAGCGATTAAAGCTAATTAAGCTTTATTAGCGATTACAGCTAATTAAGCTGGATTAGCGATTACAGCTAATTAAGCTGGATTAGTGATTACAGCTAATTAAGCTGGATTAGCGATTACAGCTAATAAAGCTGGATTATCAATTACAGCTAATTAAGCTGGATTATCGATTACAGCTAATTAAGCTTTATTAGCGATTACAGCTAATTAAGTTGGATTAGCGATTACAGCTAATTTAGCTATGTTAGCGATTACAGCTAATTAAGCTTTATTAGCGATTACAGCTAATTAAGCAAGATTAGCGATTTCAGCTAATTAAGCTAGATTAGCGATTACAGCTAATTAAGCTAGACTAGCGATTGCAGCTAATTAAGCTAGACTAGTGATTGCAGCTAATTAAGCTAGATTAGCGATTACAACTAATTAAGCTGGATTACCGATTACAGCTAATTAAGCTGGATTAGCGATTAAAGCTAATTAAGCTTTATTAGCGATTACAGCTAATTAAGCTGGATTAGCGATTACAGCTAATTAAGCTGGATTAGCGATTACAACTAATTAAGCTGGATTACCGATTACAGCTAATTAAGCTGGATTAGCGATTACAGCTAATTAAGCTGGATTAGTGATTACAGCTAATTAAGCTGGATTAGCGATTACAGCTAATAAAGCTGGATTATCGATTACAGCTAATTAAGCTGGATTATCGATTACAGCTTATTAAGCTGGATTAGCGATCACAGCTAATTAAGCTATGTTAGCGATTACAACTAATTAAGCTTTATTAGCGATTACAGCTAATTAAGCTTTATTAGCGATTACAGCTAATTAAGCTTTATTAGCGATTAAAGCTAATTAAGCTATGCTAGCGATTACAGCTAATTAAGCTTTATTAGCGATTACAGCTAATTAAGCTGGATTAGCGATTGCAGCTAATTAAGCTAGATTAGCTATTACAGCTAATTAAGCTTTATTAGCGATTACAGCTAATTAAGCTGGATTAGCGATTACAGGTAATTAAGCTAGATTAGCGATTACAGGTAATTAAGCTTGATTAGCGATTACAGGTAATTAAGCTTGATTAGCGATTACAACTAATTAAGGTGGATTACCGATTACAGCTAATTAAGCTGGATTAGCGATTAAAGCTAATTAAGCTTTATTAACGATTACAGCTAATTAAGCTGGATTAGCGATTACAGCTAATTAAGCTGGATTAGTGATTACAGCTAATTAAGCTGGATTAGCGATTACAGCTAATAAAGCTGGATTATCAATTACAGCTAATTAAGCTGGATTATCGATTACAGCTAATTAAGCTTTATTAGCGATTACAGCTAATTAAGTTGGATTAGCGATTACAGCTAATTTAGCTATGTTAGCGATTACAGCTAATTAAGCTTTATTAGCGATTACAGCTAATTAAGCAAGATTAGCGATTTCAGCTAATTAAGCTAGATTAGCGATTACAGCTAATTAAGCTAGATTAGCGATTACAGCTAATTAAGCTAGACTAGCGATTACAGCTAATTAAGCTGGATTAGCGATTGCAGCTTATTAAGCTAGATTAGCGATTACAGCTAATTAAGCTTTATTAGCGATTACAGCTAATTAAGCTGGATTAGTGATTACAGCTAATTAAGCTGGATTAGCGATTACAGCTAATAAAGCTGGATTATCAATTACAGCTAATTAAGCTGGATTATCGATTACAGCTAATTAAGCTTTATTAGCGATTACAGCTAATTAAGTTGGATTAGCGATTACAGCTAATTTAGCTATGTTAGCGATTACAGCTAATTAAGCTTTATTAGCGATTACAGCTAATTAAGCAAGATTAGCGATTTCAGCTAATTAAGCTAGATTAGCGATTACAGCTAATTAAGCTAGACTAGCGATTTCAGCTAATTAAGCTAGACTAGTGATTGCAGCTAATTAAGCTAGATTAGCGATTACAACTAATTAAGCTGGATTACCGATTACAGCTAATTAAGCTGGATTAGCGATTAAAGCTAATTAAGCTTTATTAGCGATTACAGCTAATTAAGCTGGATTAGCGATTACAGCTAATTAAGCTGGATTAGCGATTACAACTAATTAAGCTGGATTATCGATTACAGCTAATTAAGCTGGATTACCGATTACAGCTAATTAAGCTGGATTAGCGATTACAGCTAATTAAGCTGGATTAGCGATTACAGGTAATTAAGCTAGATTAGCGATTACAGGTAATTAAGCTTGATTAGCGATTACAACTAATTAAGGTGGATTACCGATTACAGCTAATTAAGCTGGATTAGCGATTAAAGCTAATTAAGCTTTATTAGCGATTACAGCTAATTAAGCTGGATTAGCGATTACAGCTAATTAAGCTGGATTAGTGATTACAGCTAATTAAGCTGGATTATCAATTACAGCTAATTAAGCTGGATTATCGATTACAGCTAATTAAGCTTTATTAGCGATTACAGCTAATTAAGCTGGATTAGCGATTACAGCTAATTAAGCTGGATTAGCGATTACAACTAATTAAGCTGGATTACCGATTACAGCTAATTAAGCTGGATTAGCAATTACAGCTAATTAAGCTGGATTAGTGATTACAGCTAATTAAGCTGGATTAGCGATTACAGCTAATAAAGCTGGATTATCGATTACAGCTAATTAAGCTGGATTATCGATTACAGCTTATTAAGCTGGATTAGCGATCACAGCTAATTAAGCTATGTTAGCGATTACAACTAATTAAGCTTTATTAGCGATTACAGCTAATTAAGCTTTATTAGCGATTACAGCTAATTAAGCTTTATTAGCGATTAAAGCTAATTAAGCTATGCTAGCGATTACAGCTAATTAAGCTTTATTAGCGATTACAGCTAATTAAGCTGGATTAGCGATTGCAGCTAATTAAGCTAGATTAGCTATTACAGCTAATTAAGCTTTATTAGCGATTACAGCTAATTAAGCTGGATTAGCGATTACAGGTAATTAAGCTAGATTAGCGATTACAGGTAATTAAGCTTGATTAGCGATTACAACTAATTAAGGTGGATTACCGATTACAGCTAATTAAGCTGGATTAGCGATTAAAGCTAATTAAGCTTTATTAGCGATTACAGCTAATTAAGCTGGATTAGCGATTACAGCTAATTAAGCTGGATTAGTGATTACAGCTAATTAAGCTGGATTAGCGATTACAGCTAATAAAGCTGGATTATCAATTACAGCTAATTAAGCTGGATTATCGATTACAGCTAATTAAGCTTTATTAGCGATTACAGCTAATTAAGTTGGATTAGCGATTACAGCTAATTTAGCTATGTTAGCGATTACAGCTAATTAAGCTTTATTAGCGATTACAGCTAATTAAGCTTTATTAGCGATTACAGGTAATTAAGCAAGATTAGCGATTTCAGCTAATTAAGCTAGATTAGCGATTTCAGCTAATTAAGCTAGATTAGCGATTACAGCTAATTAAGCTAGATTAGCGATTACAGCTAATTAAGCTAGACTAGCGATTACAGCTAATTAAGCTGGATTAGCGATTGCAGCTTATTAAGCTAGATTAGCGATTACAGCTAATTAAGCTTTATTAGCGATTACAGCTAATTAAGCTGGATTAGCGATTACAGGTAATTAAGCTAGATTAGCGATTACAGGTAATTAAGCTTGATTAGCGATTACAACTAATTAAGCTGGATTACCGATTACAGCTAATTAAGCTGGATTAGCGATTAAAGCTAATTATGCTTTATTAGCGATTACAGCTAATTAAGCTGGATTAGTGATTACAGCTAATTAAGCTGGATTAGCGATTACAGCTAATAAAGCTGGATTAGCGATTACAACTAATTAAGCTGGGTTAGCGATTACAGCTAATTAAGCTTTATTAGCGATTACAGCTAATTAAGTTGGATTAGCGATTACAGCTAATTTAGCTATGCTAGCGATTACAGCTAATTAAGCTTTATTAGCGATTACAGCTAATTAAGCTGGATTAGCGATTACAGCTAATTAAGCTGGATTAGCGATTACAGCTAATTAAGCTTTATTAGCGATTACAGCTAATTAAGCTGGATTAGCGATTACAGGTAATTAAGCTAGATTAGCGATTACAGGTAATTAAGCTTGATTAGCGATTACAACTAATTAAGGTGGATTACCGATTACAGCTAATTAAGCTGGATTAGCGATTAAAGCTAATTAAGCTTTATTAGCGATTACAGCTAATTAAGCTGGATTAGCGATTACAGCTAATTAAGCTGGATTAGTGATTACAGCTAATTAAGCTGGATTAGCGATTACAGCTAATAAAGCTGGATTATCAATTACAGCTAATTAAGCTGGATTATCGATTACAGCTAATTAAGCTTTATTAGCGATTACAGCTAATTAAGTTGGATTAGCGATTACAGCTAATTTAGCTATGTTAGCGATTACAGCTAATTAAGCTTTATTAGCGATTACAGCTAATTAAGCAAGATTAGCGATTACAACTAATTAAGCTAGATTAGCGATTACAGCTAATTAAGCTAGACTAGCGATTGCAGCTAATTAAGCTAGACTAGTGATTGCAGCTAATTAAGCTAGATTAGCGATTACAACTAATTAAGCTGGATTACCGATTACAGCTAATTAAGCTGGATTAGCGATTAAAGCTAATTAAGCTTTATTAGCGATTACAGCTAATTAAGCTGGATTAGCGATTACAGCTAATTAAGCTGGATTAGCGATTACAACTAATTAAGCTGGATTACCGATTACAGCTAATTAAGCTGGATTAGTGATTACAGCTAATTAAGCTGGATTAGTGATTACAGCTAATTAAGCTGGATTAGCGATTACAGCTAATAAAGCTGGATTATCGATTACAGCTAATTAAGCTGGATTATCGATTACAGCTTATTAAGCTGGATTAGCGATCACAGCTAATTAAGCTATGTTAGCGATTACAACTAATTAAGCTTTATTAGCGATTACAGCTAATTAAGCTTTATTAGCGATTACAGCTAATTAAGCTTTATTAGCGATTAAAGCTAATTAAGCTATGCTAGCGATTACAGCTAATTAAGCTTTATTAGCGATTACAGCTAATTAAGCTGGATTAGCGATTGCAGCTAATTAAGCTAGATTAGCTATTACAGCTAATTAAGCTTTATTAGCGATTACAGCTAATTAAGCTGGATTAGCGATTACAGGTAATTAAGCTAGATTAGCGATTACAGGTAATTAAGCTTGATTAGCGATTAAAACTAATTAAGGTGGATTACCGATTACAGCTAATTAAGCTGGATTAGCGATTAAAGCTAATTAAGCTTTATTAGCGATTACAGCTAATTAAGCTGGATTAGCGATTACAGCTAATTAAGCTGGATTAGTGATTACAGCTAATTAAGCTGGATTAGCGATTACAGCTAATAAAGCTGGATTATCAATTACAGCTAATTAAGCTGGATTATCGATTACAGCTAATTAAGCTTTATTAGCGATTACAGCTAATTAAGTTGGATTAGCGATTACAGCTAATTTAGCTATGTTAGCGATTACAGCTAATTAAGCTTTATTAGCGATTACAGCTAATTAAGCAAGATTAGCGATTTCAGCTAATTAAGCTAGATTAGCGATTACAGCTAATTAAGCTAGATTAGCGATTACAGCTAATTAAGCTAGACTAGCGATTGCAGCTAATTAAGCTAGACTAGTGATTGCAGCTAATTAAGCTAGATTAGCGATTACAACTAATTAAGCTGGATTACCGATTACAGCTAATTAAGCTGGATTAGCGATTAAAGCTAATTAAGCTTTATTAGCGATTACAGCTAATTAAGCTGGATTAGCGATTACAGCTAATTAAGCTGGATTAGCGATTACAACTAATTAAGCTGGATTACCGATTACAGCTAATTAAGCTGGATTAGCGATTACAGCTAATTAAGCTGGATTAGCGATTACAGCTAATTAAGCTGGATTAGTGATTACAGCTAATTAAGCTGGATTAGCGATTACAGCTAATAAAGCTGGATTATCGATTACAGCTAATTAAGCTGGATTATCGATTACAGCTTATTAAGCTGGATTAGCGATTACAGCTAATTAAGCTATGTTAGCGATTACAACTAATTAAGCTTTATTAGCGATTAGAGCTAATTAAGCTTTATTAGCGATTACAGCTAATTAAGCTTTATTAGCGATTACAGCTAATTAAGCTCTATTAGCGATTACAGCTAATTAAGCTGGATTAGCGATTACAGCTAATTAAGCTGGATTAGCGATTACAGCTAATTAAGCTGGATTAGCGATTACAGCTAATTAAGCTTTATTAGCGATTACAGCTAATTAAGCTGGATTAGCGATTACAGGTAATTAAGCTAGATTAGCGATTACAGGTAATTAAGCTTGATTAGCGATTACAACTAATTAAGGTGGATTACCGATTACAGCTAATTAAGCTGGATTAGCGATTAAAGCTAATTAAGCTTTATTAGCGATTACAGCTAATTAAGCTGGATTAGCGATTACAGCTAATTAAGCTGGATTAGTGATTACAGCTAATTAAGCTGGATTAGCGATTACAGCTAATAAAGCTGGATTATCAATTACAGCTAATTAAGCTGGATTATCGATTACAGCTAATTAAGCTTTATTAGCGATTACAGCTAATTAAGTTGGATTAGCGATTACAGCTAATTTAGCTATGTTAGCGATTACAGCTAATTAAGCTTTATTAGCGATTACAGCTAATTAAGCAAGATTAGCGATTTCAGCTAATTAAGCTAGATTAGCGATTACAGCTAATTAAGCTAGACTAGCGATTGCAGCTAATTAAGCTAGACTAGTGATTGCAGCTAATTAAGCTAGATTAGCGATTACAACTAATTAAGCTGGATTACCGATTACAGCTAATTAAGCTGGATTAGCGATTAAAGCTAATTAAGCTTTATTAGCGATTACAGCTAATTAAGCTGGATTAGCGATTACAGCTAATTAAGCTGGATTAGCGATTACAACTAATTAAGCTGGATTACCGATTACAGCTAATTAAGCTGGATTAGCGATTACAGCTAATTAAGCTGGATTAGTGATTACAGCTAATTAAGCTGGATTAGCGATTACAGCTAATAAAGCTGGATTATCGATTACAGCTAATTAAGCTGGATTATCGATTACAGCTTATTAAGCTGGATTAGCGATCACAGCTAATTAAGCTATGTTAGCGATTACAACTAATTAAGCTTTATTAGCGATTACAGCTAATTAAGCTTTATTAGCGATTACAGCTAATTAAGCTTTATTAGCGATTAAAGCTAATTAAGCTATGCTAGCGATTACAGCTAATTAAGCTTTATTAGCGATTACAGCTAATTAAGCTGGATTAGCGATTGCAGCTAATTAAGCTAGATTAGCTATTACAGCTAATTAAGCTTTATTAGCGATTACAGCTAATTAAGCTGGATTAGCGATTACAGGTAATTAAGCTAGATTAGCGATTACAGGTAATTAAGCTTGATTAGCGATTACAGGTAATTAAGCTTGATTAGCGATTACAACTAATTAAGGTGGATTACCGATTACAGCTAATTAAGCTGGATTAGCGATTAAAGCTAATTAAGCTTTATTAACGATTACAGCTAATTAAGCTGGATTAGCGATTACAGCTAATTAAGCTGGATTAGTGATTACAGCTAATTAAGCTGGATTAGCGATTACAGCTAATAAAGCTGGATTATCAATTACAGCTAATTAAGCTGGATTATCGATTACAGCTAATTAAGCTTTATTAGCGATTACAGCTAATTAAGTTGGATTAGCGATTACAGCTAATTTAGCTATGTTAGCGATTACAGCTAATTAAGCTTTATTAGCGATTACAGCTAATTAAGCAAGATTAGCGATTTCAGCTAATTAAGCTAGATTAGCGATTACAGCTAATTAAGCTAGATTAGCGATTACAGCTAATTAAGCTAGACTAGCGATTACAGCTAATTAAGCTGGATTAGCGATTGCAGCTTATTAAGCTAGATTAGCGATTACAGCTAATTAAGCTTTATTAGCGATTACAGCTAATTAAGCTGGATTAGTGATTACAGCTAATTAAGCTGGATTAGCGATTACAGCTAATAAAGCTGGATTATCAATTACAGCTAATTAAGCTGGATTATCGATTACAGCTAATTAAGCTTTATTAGCGATTACAGCTAATTAAGTTGGATTAGCGATTACAGCTAATTTAGCTATGTTAGCGATTACAGCTAATTAAGCTTTATTAGCGATTACAGCTAATTAAGCAAGATTAGCGATTTCAGCTAATTAAGCTAGATTAGCGATTACAGCTAATTAAGCTAGACTAGCGATTTCAGCTAATTAAGCTAGACTAGTGATTGCAGCTAATTAAGCTAGATTAGCGATTACAACTAATTAAGCTGGATTACCGATTACAGCTAATTAAGCTGGATTAGCGATTAAAGCTAATTAAGCTTTATTAGCGATTACAGCTAATTAAGCTGGATTAGCGATTACAGCTAATTAAGCTGGATTAGCGATTACAACTAATTAAGCTGGATTACCGATTACAGCTAATTAAGCTGGATTAGCGATTACAGCTAATTAAGCTGGATTAGCGATTACAGGTAATTAAGCTAGATTAGCGATTACAGGTAATTAAGCTTGATTAGCGATTACAACTAATTAAGGTGGATTACCGATTACAGCTAATTAAGCTGGATTAGCGATTAAAGCTAATTAAGCTTTATTAGCGATTACAGCTAATTAAGCTGGATTAGCGATTACAGCTAATTAAGCTGGATTAGTGATTACAGCTAATTAAGCTGGATTATCAATTACAGCTAATTAAGCTGGATTATCGATTACAGCTAATTAAGCTTTATTAGCGATTACAGCTAATTAAGCTGGATTAGCGATTACAGCTAATTAAGCTGGATTAGCGATTACAGCTAATTAAGCTGGATTAGCGATTACAGCTAATTAAGCTGGATTAGCGATTACAGCTAATTAAGCTGGATTAGTGATTACAGCTAATTAAGCTGGATTAGCGATTACAGCTAATAAAGCTGGATTATCGATTACAGCTAATTAAGCTGGATTATCGATTACAGCTTATTAAGCTGGATTAGCGATCACAGCTAATTAAGCTATGTTAGCGATTACAACTAATTAAGCTTTATTAGCGATTACAGCTAATTAAGCTTTATTAGCGATTACAGCTAATTAAGCTTTATTAGCGATTAAAGCTAATTAAGCTATGCTAGCGATTACAGCTAATTAAGCTTTATTAGCGATTACAGCTAATTAAGCTGGATTAGCGATTGCAGCTAATTAAGCTAGATTAGCTATTACAGCTAATTAAGCTTTATTAGCGATTACAGCTAATTAAGCTGGATTAGCGATTACAGGTAATTAAGCTAGATTAGCGATTACAGGTAATTAAGCTTGATTAGCGATTACAACTAATTAAGGTGGATTACCGATTACAGCTAATTAAGCTGGATTAGCGATTAAAGCTAATTAAGCTTTATTAGCGATTACAGCTAATTAAGCTTTATTAGCGATTACAGCTAATTAAGCTGGATTAGCGATTACAGCTAATTAAGCTGGATTAGTGATTACAGCTAATTAAGCTGGATTAGCGATTACAGCTAATAAAGCTGGATTATCAATTACAGCTAATTAAGCTGGATTATCGATTACAGCTAATTAAGCTTTATTAGCGATTACAGCTAATTAAGTTGGATTAGCGATTACAGCTAATTTAGCTATGTTAGCGATTACAGCTAATTAAGCTTTATTAGCGATTACAGCTAATTAAGCAAGATTAGCGATTTCAGCTAATTAAGCTAGATTAGCGATTACAGCTAATTAAGCTAGATTAGCGATTACAGCTAATTAAGCTAGACTAGCGATTACAGCTAATTAAGCTGGATTAGCGATTGCAGCTTATTAAGCTAGATTAGCGATTACAGCTAATTAAGCTTTATTAGCGATTACAGCTAATTAAGCTGGATTAGTGATTACAACTAATTAAGCTGGATTAGCGATTACAGCTAATAAAGCTGGATTATCAATTACAGCTAATTAAGCTGGATTATCGATTACAGCTAATTAAGCTTTATTAGCGATTACAGCTAATTAAGTTGGATTAGCGATTACAGCTAATTTAGCTATGTTAGCGATTACAGCTAATTAAGCTTTATTAGCGATTACAGCTAATTAAGCAAGATTAGCGATTTCAGCTAATTAAGCTAGATTAGCGATTACAGCTAATTAAGCTAGACTAGCGATTTCAGCTAATTAAGCTAGACTAGTGATTGCAGCTAATTAAGCTAGATTAGCGATTACAACTAATTAAGCTGGATTACCGATTACAGCTAATTAAGCTGGATTAGCGATTAAAGCTAATTAAGCTTTATTAGCGATTACAGCTAATTAAGCTGGATTAGCGATTACAGCTAATTAAGCTGGATTAGCGATTACAACTAATTAAGCTGGATTACCGATTACAGCTAATTAAGCTGGATTAGCGATTACAGCTAATTAAGCTGGATTAGCGATTACAGGTAATTAAGCTAGATTAGCGATTACAGGTAATTAAGCTTGATTAGCGATTACAACTAATTAAGGTGGATTACCGATTACAGCTAATTAAGCTGGATTAGCGATTAAAGCTAATTAAGCTTTATTAGCGATTACAGCTAATTAAGCTGGATTAGCGATTACAGCTAATTAAGCTGGATTAGTGATTACAGCTAATTAAGCTGGATTATCAATTACAGCTAATTAAGCTGGATTATCGATTACAACTAATTAAGCTGGATTACCGATTACAGCTAATTAAGCTGGATTAGCGATTACAGCTAATTAAGCTGGATTAGCGATTACAGCTAATTAAGCTGGATTAGCGATTACAGCTAATTAAGCTGGATTAGCGATTACAGCTAATTAAGCTGGATTAGCGATTACAGCTAATTAAGCTGGATTAGTGATTACAGCTAATTAAGCTGGATTAGCGATTACAGCTAATAAAGCTGGATTATCGATTACAGCTAATTAAGCTGGATTATCGATTACAGCTTATTAAGCTGGATTAGCGATCACAGCTAATTAAGCTATGTTAGCGATTACAACTAATTAAGCTTTATTAGCGATTACAGCTAATTAAGCTTTATTAGCGATTACAGCTAATTAAGCTTTATTAGCGATTAAAGCTAATTAAGCTATGCTAGCGATTACAGCTAATTAAGCTTTATTAGCGATTACAGCTAATTAAGCTGGATTAGCGATTGCAGCTAATTAAGCTAGATTAGCTATTACAGCTAATTAAGCTTTATTAGCGATTACAGCTAATTAAGCTGGATTAGCGATTACAGGTAATTAAGCTAGATTAGCGATTACAGGTAATTAAGCTTGATTAGCGATTACAACTAATTAAGGTGGATTACCGATTACAGCTAATTAAGCTGGATTAGCGATTAAAGCTAATTAAGCTTTATTAGCGATTACAGCTAATTAAGCTGGATTAGCGATTACAGCTAATTAAGCTGGATTAGTGATTACAGCTAATTAAGCTGGATTAGCGATTACAGCTAATAAAGCTGGATTATCAATTACAGCTAATTAAGCTGGATTATCGATTACAGCTAATTAAGCTTTATTAGCGATTACAGCTAATTAAGTTGGATTAGCGATTACAGCTAATTTAGCTATGTTAGCGATTACAGCTAATTAAGCATTATTAGCGATTACAGCTAATTAAGCTTTATTAGCGATTACAGGTAATTAAGCAAGATTAGCGATTTCAGCTAATTAAGCTAGATTAGCGATTACAGCTAATTAAGCTAGATTAGCGATTACAGCTAATTAAGCTAGATTAGCGATTACAGCTAATTAAGCTAGACTAGCGATTACAGCTAATTAAGCTGGATTAGCGATTGCAGCTTATTAAGCTAGATTAGCGATTACAGCTAATTAAGCTTTATTAGCGATTACAGCTAATTAAGCTGGATTAGCGATTACAGGTAATTAAGCTAGATTAGCGATTACAGGTAATTAAGCTTGATTAGCGATTACAACTAATTAAGCTGCATTACCGATTACAGCTAATTAAGCTGGATTAGCGATTAAAGCTAATTATGCTTTATTAGCGATTACAGCTAATTAAGCTGGATTAGTGATTACAGCTAATTAAGCTGGATTAGCGATTACAGCTAATAAAGCTGGATTAGCGATTACAACTAATTAAGCTGGGTTAGCGATTACAGCTAATTAAGCTTTATTAGCGATTACAGCTAATTAAGTTGGATTAGCGATTACAGCTAATTTAGCTATGCTAGCGATTACAGCTAATTAAGCTTTATTAGCGATTACAGCTAATTAAGCTGGATTAGCGATTACAGCTAAATAAGCTTTATTAGCGATTACAGCTAATTAAGCTGGATTAGCGATTACAGGTAATTAAGCTAGATTAGCGATTACAGGTAATTAAGCTTGATTAGCGATTACAACTAATTAAGGTGGATTACCGATTACAGCTAATTAAGCTGGATTAGCGATTAAAGCTAATTAAGCTTTATTAGCGATTACAGCTAATTAAGCTGGATTAGCGATTACAGCTAATTAAGCTGAATTAGTGATTACAGCTAATTAAGCTGGATTAGCGATTACAGCTAATAAAGCTGGATTATCAATTACAGCTAATTAAGCTGGATTATCGATTACAGCTAATTAAGCTTTATTAGCGATTACAGCTAATTAAGTTGGATTAGCGATTACAGCTAATTTAGCTATGTTAGCGATTACAGCTAATTAAGCTTTATTAGCGATTACAGCTAATTAAGCAAGAT
Source organism: Phalangium opilio (assembly GCF_054372755.1). Lineage (NCBI taxonomy): Eukaryota > Metazoa > Arthropoda > Arachnida > Opiliones > Phalangiidae > Phalangium > Phalangium opilio. Next base: position 1,520,280 of record NW_028324203.1, read on the forward strand.
TAGCGATTACAACTAATTAAGCTAGATTAGCGATTACAGCTAATTAAGCTAGACTAGCGATTGCAGCTAATTAAGCTAGACTAGTGATTGCAGCTAATTAAGCTAGATTAGCGATTACAACTAATTAAGCTGGATTACCGATTACAGCTAATTAAGCTGGATTAGCGATTAAAGCTAATTAAGCTTTATTAGCGATTACAGCTAATTAAGCTGGATTAGCGATTACAGCTAATTAAGCTGGATTAGCGATTACAACTAATTAAGCTGGATTACCGATTACAGCTAATTAAGCTGGATTAGCGATTACAGCTAATTAAGCTGGATTAGTGATTACAGCTAATTAAGCTGGATTAGCGATTACAGCTAATAAAGCTGGATTATCGATTACAGCTAATTAAGCTGGATTATCGATTACAGCTTATTAAGCTGGATTAGCGATCACAGCTAATTAAGCTATGTTAGCGATTACAACTAATTAAGCTTTATTAGCGATTACAGCTAATTAAGCTTTATTAGCGATTACAGCTAATTAAGCTTTATTAGCGATTAAAGCTAATTAAGCTATGCTAGCGATTACAGCTAATTAAGCTTTATTAGCGATTACAGCTAATTAAGCTGGATTAGCGATTGCAGCTAATTAAGCTAGATTAGCTATTACAGCTAATTAAGCTTTATTAGCGATTACAGCTAATTAAGCTGGATTAGCGATTACAGGTAATTAAGCTAGATTAGCGATTACAGGTAATTAAGCTTGATTAGCGATTAAAACTAATTAAGGTGGATTACCGATTACAGCTAATTAAGCTGGATTAGCGATTAAAGCTAATTAAGCTTTATTAGCGATTACAGCTAATTAAGCTGGATTAGCGATTACAGCTAATTAAGCTGGATTAGTGATTACAGCTAATTAAGCTGGATTAGCGATTACAGCTAATAAAGCTGGATTATCAATTACAGCTAATTAAGCTGGATTATCGATTACAGCTAATTAAGCTTTATTAGCGATTACAGCTAATTAAGTTGGATTAGCGATTACAGCTAATTTAGCTATGTTAGCGATTACAGCTAATTAAGCTTTATTAGCGATTACAGCTAATTAAGCAAGATTAGCGATTTCAGCTAATTAAGCTAGATTAGCGATTACAGCTAATTAAGCTAGATTAGCGATTACAGCTAATTAAGCTAGACTAGCGATTGCAGCTAATTAAGCTAGACTAGTGATTGCAGCTAATTAAGCTAGATTAGCGATTACAACTAATTAAGCTGGATTACCGATTACAGCTAATTAAGCTGGATTAGCGATTAAAGCTAATTAAGCTTTATTAGCGATTACAGCTAATTAAGCTGGATTAGCGATTACAGCTAATTAAGCTGGATTAGCGATTACAACTAATTAAGCTGGATTACCGATTACAGCTAATTAAGCTGGATTAGCGATTACAGCTAATTAAGCTGGATTAGCGATTACAGCTAATTAAGCTGGATTAGTGATTACAGCTAATTAAGCTGGATTAGCGATTACAGCTAATAAAGCTGGATTATCGATTACAGCTAATTAAGCTGGATTATCGATTACAGCTTATTAAGCTGGATTAGCGATTACAGCTAATTAAGCTATGTTAGCGATTACAACTAATTAAGCTTTATTAGCGATTAGAGCTAATTAAGCTTTATTAGCGATTACAGCTAATTAAGCTTTATTAGCGATTACAGCTAATTAAGCTCTATTAGCGATTACAGCTAATTAAGCTGGATTAGCGATTACAGCTAATTAAGCTGGATTAGCGATTACAGCTAATTAAGCTGGATTAGCGATTACAGCTAATTAAGCTTTATTAGCGATTACAGCTAATTAAGCTGGATTAGCGATTACAGGTAATTAAGCTAGATTAGCGATTACAGGTAATTAAGCTTGATTAGCGATTACAACTAATTAAGGTGGATTACCGATTACAGCTAATTAAGCTGGATTAGCGATTAAAGCTAATTAAGCTTTATTAGCGATTACAGCTAATTAAGCTGGATTAGCGATTACAGCTAATTAAGCTGGATTAGTGATTACAGCTAATTAAGCTGGATTAGCGATTACAGCTAATAAAGCTGGATTATCAATTACAGCTAATTAAGCTGGATTATCGATTACAGCTAATTAAGCTTTATTAGCGATTACAGCTAATTAAGTTGGATTAGCGATTACAGCTAATTTAGCTATGTTAGCGATTACAGCTAATTAAGCTTTATTAGCGATTACAGCTAATTAAGCAAGATTAGCGATTTCAGCTAATTAAGCTAGATTAGCGATTACAGCTAATTAAGCTAGACTAGCGATTGCAGCTAATTAAGCTAGACTAGTGATTGCAGCTAATTAAGCTAGATTAGCGATTACAACTAATTAAGCTGGATTACCGATTACAGCTAATTAAGCTGGATTAGCGATTAAAGCTAATTAAGCTTTATTAGCGATTACAGCTAATTAAGCTGGATTAGCGATTACAGCTAATTAAGCTGGATTAGCGATTACAACTAATTAAGCTGGATTACCGATTACAGCTAATTAAGCTGGATTAGCGATTACAGCTAATTAAGCTGGATTAGTGATTACAGCTAATTAAGCTGGATTAGCGATTACAGCTAATAAAGCTGGATTATCGATTACAGCTAATTAAGCTGGATTATCGATTACAGCTTATTAAGCTGGATTAGCGATCACAGCTAATTAAGCTATGTTAGCGATTACAACTAATTAAGCTTTATTAGCGATTACAGCTAATTAAGCTTTATTAGCGATTACAGCTAATTAAGCTTTATTAGCGATTAAAGCTAATTAAGCTATGCTAGCGATTACAGCTAATTAAGCTTTATTAGCGATTACAGCTAATTAAGCTGGATTAGCGATTGCAGCTAATTAAGCTAGATTAGCTATTACAGCTAATTAAGCTTTATTAGCGATTACAGCTAATTAAGCTGGATTAGCGATTACAGGTAATTAAGCTAGATTAGCGATTACAGGTAATTAAGCTTGATTAGCGATTACAGGTAATTAAGCTTGATTAGCGATTACAACTAATTAAGGTGGATTACCGATTACAGCTAATTAAGCTGGATTAGCGATTAAAGATAATTAAGCTTTATTAACGATTACAGCTAATTAAGCTGGATTAGCGATTACAGCTAATTAAGCTGGATTAGTGATTACAGCTAATTAAGCTGGATTAGCGATTACAGCTAATAAAGCTGGATTATCAATTACAGCTAATTAAGCTGGATTATCGATTACAGCTAATTAAGCTTTATTAGCGATTACAGCTAATTAAGTTGGATTAGCGATTACAGCTAATTTAGCTATGTTAGCGATTACAGCTAATTAAGCTTTATTAGCGATTACAGCTAATTAAGCAAGATTAGCGATTTCAGCTAATTAAGCTAGATTAGCGATTACAGCTAATTAAGCTAGACTAGCGATTTCAGCTAATTAAGCTAGACTAGTGATTGCAGCTAATTAAGCTAGATTAGCGATTACAACTAATTAAGCTGGATTACCGATTACAGCTAATTAAGCTGGATTAGCGATTAAAGCTAATTAAGCTTTATTAGCGATTACAGCTAATTAAGCTGGATTAGCGATTACAGCTAATTAAGCTGGATTAGCGATTACAACTAATTAAGCTGGATTACCGATTACAGCTAATTAAGCTGGATTAGCGATTACAGCTAATTAAGCTGGATTAGCGATTACAGGTAATTAAGCTAGATTAGCGATTACAGGTAATTAAGCTTGATTAGCGATTACAACTAATTAAGGTGGATTACCGATTACAGCTAATTAAGCTGGATTAGCGATTAAAGCTAATTAAGCTTTATTAGCGATTACAGCTAATTAAGCTGGATTAGCGATTACAGCTAATTAAGCTGGATTAGTGATTACAGCTAATTAAGCTGGATTATCAATTACAGCTAATTAAGCTGGATTATCGATTACAGCTAATTAAGCTTTATTAGCGATTACAGCTAATTAAGCTGGATTAGCGATTACAGCTAATTAAGCTGGATTAGCGATTACAGCTAATTAAGCTGGATTAGCGATTACAGCTAATTAAGCTGGATTAGCGATTACAGCTAATTAAGCTGGATTAGTGATTACAGCTAATTAAGCTGGATTAGCGATTACAGCTAATAAAGCTGGATTATCGATTACAGCTAATTAAGCTGGATTATCGATTACAGCTTATTAAGCTGGATTAGCGATCACAGCTAATTAAGCTATGTTAGCGATTACAACTAATTAAGCTTTATTAGCGATTACAGCTAATTAAGCTTTATTAGCGATTACAGCTAATTAAGCTTTATTAGCGATTAAAGCTAATTAAGCTATGCTAGCGATTACAGCTAATTAAGCTTTATTAGCGATTACAGCTAATTAAGCTGGATTAGCGATTGCAGCTAATTAAGCTAGATTAGCTATTACAGCTAATTAAGCTTTATTAGCGATTACAGCTAATTAAGCTGGATTAGCGATTACAGGTAATTAAGCTAGATTAGCGATTACAGGTAATTAAGCTTGATTAGCGATTACAACTAATTAAGGTGGATTACCGATTACAGCTAATTAAGCTGGATTAGCGATTAAAGCTAATTAAGCTTTATTAGCGATTACAGCTAATTAAGCTTTATTAGCGATTACAGCTAATTAAGCTGGATTAGCGATTACAGCTAATTAAGCTGGATTAGTGATTACAGCTAATTAAGCTGGATTAGCGATTACAGCTAATAAAGCTGGATTATCAATTACAGCTAATTAAGCTGGATTATCGATTACAGCTAATTAAGCTTTATTAGCGATTACAGCTAATTAAGTTGGATTAGCGATTACAGCTAATTTAGCTATGTTAGCGATTACAGCTAATTAAGCTTTATTAGCGATTACAGCTAATTAAGCAAGATTAGCGATTTCAGCTAATTAAGCTAGATTAGCGATTACAGCTAATTAAGCTAGATTAGCGATTACAGCTAATTAAGCTAGACTAGCGATTACAGCTAATTAAGCTGGATTAGCGATTGCAGCTTATTAAGCTAGATTAGCGATTACAGCTAATTAAGCTTTATTAGCGATTACAGCTAATTAAGCTGGATTAGTGATTACAACTAATTAAGCTGGATTAGCGATTACAGCTAATAAAGCTGGATTATCAATTACAGCTAATTAAGCTGGATTATCGATTACAGCTAATTAAGCTTTATTAGCGATTACAGCTAATTAAGTTGGATTAGCGATTACAGCTAATTTAGCTATGTTAGCGATTACAGCTAATTAAGCTTTATTAGCGATTACAGCTAATTAAGCAAGATTAGCGATTTCAGCTAATTAAGCTAGATTAGCGATTACAGCTAATTAAGCTAGACTAGCGATTTCAGCTAATTAAGCTAGACTAGTGATTGCAGCTAATTAAGCTAGATTAGCGATTACAACTAATTAAGCTGGATTACCGATTACAGCTAATTAAGCTGGATTAGCGATTAAAGCTAATTAAGCTTTATTAGCGATTACAGCTAATTAAGCTGGATTAGCGATTACAGCTAATTAAGCTGGATTAGCGATTACAACTAATTAAGCTGGATTACCGATTACAGCTAATTAAGCTGGATTAGCGATTACAGCTAATTAAGCTGGATTAGCGATTACAGGTAATTAAGCTAGATTAGCGATTACAGGTAATTAAGCTTGATTAGCGATTACAACTAATTAAGGTGGATTACCGATTACAGCTAATTAAGCTGGATTAGCGATTAAAGCTAATTAAGCTTTATTAGCGATTACAGCTAATTAAGCTGGATTAGCGATTACAGCTAATTAAGCTGGATTAGTGATTACAGCTAATTAAGCTGGATTATCAATTACAGCTAATTAAGCTGGATTATCGATTACAGCTAATTAAGCTTTATTAGCGATTACAGCTAATTAAGCTGGATTAGCGATTACAGCTAATTAAGCTGGATTAGCGATTACAGCTAATTAAGCTGGATTAGCGATTACAGCTAATTAAGCTGGATTAGCGATTACAGCTAATTAAGCTGGATTAGTGATTACAGCTAATTAAGCTGGATTAGCGATTACAGCTAATAAAGCTGGATTATCGATTACAGCTAATTAAGCTGGATTATCGATTACAGCTTATTAAGCTGGATTAGCGATCACAGCTAATTAAGCTATGTTAGCGATTACAACTAATTAAGCTTTATTAGCGATTACAGCTAATTAAGCTTTATTAGCGATTACAGCTAATTAAGCTTTATTAGCGATTAAAGCTAATTAAGCTATGCTAGCGATTACAGCTAATTAAGCTTTATTAGCGATTACAGCTAATTAAGCTGGATTAGCGATTGCAGCTAATTAAGCTAGATTAGCTATTACAGCTAATTAAGCTTTATTAGCGATTACAGCTAATTAAGCTGGATTAGCGATTACAGGTAATTAAGCTAGATTAGCGATTACAGGTAATTAAGCTTGATTAGCGATTACAACTAATTAAGGTGGATTACCGATTACAGCTAATTAAGCTGGATTAGCGATTAAAGCTAATTAAGCTTTATTAGCGATTACAGCTAATTAAGCTGGATTAGCGATTACAGCTAATTAAGCTGGATTAGTGATTACAGCTAATTAAGCTGGATTAGCGATTACAGCTAATAAAGCTGGATTATCAATTACAGCTAATTAAGCTGGATTATCGATTACAGCTAATTAAGCTTTATTAGCGATTACAGCTAATTAAGTTGGATTAGCGATTACAGCTAATTTAGCTATGTTAGCGATTACAGCTAATTAAGCATTATTAGCGATTACAGCTAATTAAGCTTTATTAGCGATTACAGGTAATTAAGCAAGATTAGCGATTTCAGCTAATTAAGCTAGATTAGCGATTACAGCTAATTAAGCTAGATTAGCGATTACAGCTAATTAAGCTAGATTAGCGATTACAGCTAATTAAGCTAGACTAGCGATTACAGCTAATTAAGCTGGATTAGCGATTGCAGCTTATTAAGCTAGATTAGCGATTACAGCTAATTAAGCTTTATTAGCGATTACAGCTAATTAAGCTGGATTAGCGATTACAGGTAATTAAGCTAGATTAGCGATTACAGGTAATTAAGCTTGATTAGCGATTACAACTAATTAAGCTGCATTACCGATTACAGCTAATTAAGCTGGATTAGCGATTAAAGCTAATTATGCTTTATTAGCGATTACAGCTAATTAAGCTGGATTAGTGATTACAGCTAATTAAGCTGGATTAGCGATTACAGCTAATAAAGCTGGATTAGCGATTACAACTAATTAAGCTGGGTTAGCGATTACAGCTAATTAAGCTTTATTAGCGATTACAGCTAATTAAGTTGGATTAGCGATTACAGCTAATTTAGCTATGCTAGCGATTACAGCTAATTAAGCTTTATTAGCGATTACAGCTAATTAAGCTGGATTAGCGATTACAGCTAAATAAGCTTTATTAGCGATTACAGCTAATTAAGCTGGATTAGCGATTACAGGTAATTAAGCTAGATTAGCGATTACAGGTAATTAAGCTTGATTAGCGATTACAACTAATTAAGGTGGATTACCGATTACAGCTAATTAAGCTGGATTAGCGATTAAAGCTAATTAAGCTTTATTAGCGATTACAGCTAATTAAGCTGGATTAGCGATTACAGCTAATTAAGCTGAATTAGTGATTACAGCTAATTAAGCTGGATTAGCGATTACAGCTAATAAAGCTGGATTATCAATTACAGCTAATTAAGCTGGATTATCGATTACAGCTAATTAAGCTTTATTAGCGATTACAGCTAATTAAGTTGGATTAGCGATTACAGCTAATTTAGCTATGTTAGCGATTACAGCTAATTAAGCTTTATTAGCGATTACAGCTAATTAAGCAAGATTAGCGATTACAACTAATTAAGCTAGATTAGCGATTACAGCTAATTAAGCTAGACTAGCGATTGCAGCTAATTAAGCTAGACTAGTGATTGCAGCTAATTAAGCTAGATTAGCGATTACAACTAATTAAGCTGGATTACCGATTACAGCTAATTAAGCTGGATTAGCGATTAAAGCTAATTAAGCTTTATTAGCGATTACAGCTAATTAAGCTGGATTAGCGATTACAGCTAATTAAGCTGGATTAGCGATTACAACTAATTAAGCTGGATTACCGATTACAGCTAATTAAGCTGGATTAGCGATTACAGCTAATTAAGCTGGATTAGTGATTACAGCTAATTAAGCTGGATTAGCGATTACAGCTAATAAAGCTGGATTATCGATTACAGCTAATTAAGCTGGATTATCGATTACAGCTTATTAAGCTGGATTAGCGATCACAGCTAATTAAGCTATGTTAGCGATTACAACTAATTAAGCTTTATTAGCGATTACAGCTAATTAAGCTTTATTAGCGATTACAGCTAATTAAGCTTTATTAGCGATTAAAGCTAATTAAGCTATGCTAGCGATTACAGCTAATTAAGCTTTATTAGCGATTACAGCTAATTAAGCTGGATTAGCGATTGCAGCTAATTAAGCTAGATTAGCTATTACAGCTAATTAAGCTTTATTAGCGATTACAGCTAATTAAGCTGGATTAGCGATTACAGGTAATTAAGCTAGATTAGCGATTACAGGTAATTAAGCTTGATTAGCGATTAAAACTAATTAAGGTGGATTACCGATTACAGCTAATTAAGCTGGATTAGCGATTAAAGCTAATTAAGCTTTATTAGCGATTACAGCTAATTAAGCTGGATTAGCGATTACAGCTAATTAAGCTGGATTAGTGATTACAGCTAATTAAGCTGGATTAGCGATTACAGCTAATAAAGCTGGATTATCAATTACAGCTAATTAAGCTGGATTATCGATTACAGCTAATTAAGCTTTATTAGCGATTACAGCTAATTAAGTTGGATTAGCGATTACAGCTAATTTAGCTATGTTAGCGATTACAGCTAATTAAGCTTTATTAGCGATTACAGCTAATTAAGCAAGATTAGCGATTTCAGCTAATTAAGCTAGATTAGCGATTACAGCTAATTAAGCTAGATTAGCGATTACAGCTAATTAAGCTAGACTAGCGATTGCAGCTAATTAAGCTAGACTAGTGATTGCAGCTAATTAAGCTAGATTAGCGATTACAACTAATTAAGCTGGATTACCGATTACAGCTAATTAAGCTGGATTAGCGATTAAAGCTAATTAAGCTTTATTAGCGATTACAGCTAATTAAGCTGGATTAGCGATTACAGCTAATTAAGCTGGATTAGCGATTACAACTAATTAAGCTGGATTACCGATTACAGCTAATTAAGCTGGATTAGCGATTACAGCTAATTAAGCTGGATTAGCGATTACAGCTAATTAAGCTGGATTAGTGATTACAGCTAATTAAGCTGGATTAGCGATTACAGCTAATAAAGCTGGATTATCGATTACAGCTAATTAAGCTGGATTATCGATTACAGCTTATTAAGCTGGATTAGCGATTACAGCTAATTAAGCTATGTTAGCGATTACAACTAATTAAGCTTTATTAGCGATTAGAGCTAATTAAGCTTTATTAGCGATTACAGCTAATTAAGCTTTATTAGCGATTACAGCTAATTAAGCTCTATTAGCGATTACAGCTAATTAAGCTGGATTAGCGATTACAGCTAATTAAGCTGGATTAGCGATTACAGCTAATTAAGCTGGATTAGCGATTACAGCTAATTAAGCTTTATTAGCGATTACAGCTAATTAAGCTGGATTAGCGATTACAGGTAATTAAGCTAGATTAGCGATTACAGGTAATTAAGCTTGATTAGCGATTACAACTAATTAAGGTGGATTACCGATTACAGCTAATTAAGCTGGATTAGCGATTAAAGCTAATTAAGCTTTATTAGCGATTACAGCTAATTAAGCTGGATTAGCGATTACAGCTAATTAAGCTGGATTAGTGATTACAGCTAATTAAGCTGGATTAGCGATTACAGCTAATAAAGCTGGATTATCAATTACAGCTAATTAAGCTGGATTATCGATTACAGCTAATTAAGCTTTATTAGCGATTACAGCTAATTAAGTTGGATTAGCGATTACAGCTAATTTAGCTATGTTAGCGATTACAGCTAATTAAGCTTTATTAGCGATTACAGCTAATTAAGCAAGATTAGCGATTTCAGCTAATTAAGCTAGATTAGCGATTACAGCTAATTAAGCTAGACTAGCGATTGCAGCTAATTAAGCTAGACTAGTGATTGCAGCTAATTAAGCTAGATTAGCGATTACAACTAATTAAGCTGGATTACCGATTACAGCTAATTAAGCTGGATTAGCGATTAAAGCTAATTAAGCTTTATTAGCGATTACAGCTAATTAAGCTGGATTAGCGATTACAGCTAATTAAGCTGGATTAGCGATTACAACTAATTAAGCTGGATTACCGATTACAGCTAATTAAGCTGGATTAGCGATTACAGCTAATTAAGCTGGATTAGTGATTACAGCTAATTAAGCTGGATTAGCGATTACAGCTAATAAAGCTGGATTATCGATTACAGCTAATTAAGCTGGATTATCGATTACAGCTTATTAAGCTGGATTAGCGATCACAGCTAATTAAGCTATGTTAGCGATTACAACTAATTAAGCTTTATTAGCGATTACAGCTAATTAAGCTTTATTAGCGATTACAGCTAATTAAGCTTTATTAGCGATTAAAGCTAATTAAGCTATGCTAGCGATTACAGCTAATTAAGCTTTATTAGCGATTACAGCTAATTAAGCTGGATTAGCGATTGCAGCTAATTAAGCTAGATTAGCTATTACAGCTAATTAAGCTTTATTAGCGATTACAGCTAATTAAGCTGGATTAGCGATTACAGGTAATTAAGCTAGATTAGCGATTACAGGTAATTAAGCTTGATTAGCGATTACAGGTAATTAAGCTTGATTAGCGATTACAACTAATTAAGGTGGATTACCGATTACAGCTAATTAAGCTGGATTAGCGATTAAAGATAATTAAGCTTTATTAACGATTACAGCTAATTAAGCTGGATTAGCGATTACAGCTAATTAAGCTGGATTAGTGATTACAGCTAATTAAGCTGGATTAGCGATTACAGCTAATAAAGCTGGATTATCAATTACAGCTAATTAAGCTGGATTATCGATTACAGCTAATTAAGCTTTATTAGCGATTACAGCTAATTAAGTTGGATTAGCGATTACAGCTAATTTAGCTATGTTAGCGATTACAGCTAATTAAGCTTTATTAGCGATTACAGCTAATTAAGCAAGATTAGCGATTTCAGCTAATTAAGCTAGATTAGCGATTACAGCTAATTAAGCTAGATTAGCGATTACAGCTAATTAAGCTAGACTAGCGATTACAGCTAATTAAGCTGGATTAGCGATTGCAGCTTATTAAGCTAGATTAGCGATTACAGCTAATTAAGCTTTATTAGCGATTACAGCTAATTAAGCTGGATTAGTGATTACAGCTAATTAAGCTGGATTAGCGATTACAGCTAATAAAGCTGGATTATCAATTACAGCTAATTAAGCTGGATTATCGATTACAGCTAATTAAGCTTTATTAGCGATTACAGCTAATTAAGTTGGATTAGCGATTACAGCTAATTTAGCTATGTTAGCGATTACAGCTAATTAAGCTTTATTAGCGATTACAGCTAATTAAGCAAGATTAGCGATTTCAGCTAATTAAGCTAGATTAGCGATTACAGCTAATTAAGCTAGACTAGCGATTTCAGCTAATTAAGCTAGACTAGTGATTGCAGCTAATTAAGCTAGATTAGCGATTACAACTAATTAAGCTGGATTACCGATTACAGCTAATTAAGCTGGATTAGCGATTAAAGCTAATTAAGCTTTATTAGCGATTACAGCTAATTAAGCTGGATTAGCGATTACAGCTAATTAAGCTGGATTAGCGATTACAACTAATTAAGCTGGATTACCGATTACAGCTAATTAAGCTGGATTAGCGATTACAGCTAATTAAGCTGGATTAGCGATTACAGGTAATTAAGCTAGATTAGCGATTACAGGTAATTAAGCTTGATTAGCGATTACAACTAATTAAGGTGGATTACCGATTACAGCTAATTAAGCTGGATTAGCGATTAAAGCTAATTAAGCTTTATTAGCGATTACAGCTAATTAAGCTGGATTAGCGATTACAGCTAATTAAGCTGGATTAGTGATTACAGCTAATTAAGCTGGATTATCAATTACAGCTAATTAAGCTGGATTATCGATTACAGCTAATTAAGCTTTATTAGCGATTACAGCTAATTAAGCTGGATTAGCGATTACAGCTAATTAAGCTGGATTAGCGATTACAACTAATTAAGCTGGATTACCGATTACAGCTAATTAAGCTGGATTAGCGATTACAGCTAATTAAGCTGGATTAGTGATTACAGCTAATTAAGCTGGATTAGCGATTACAGCTAATAAAGCTGGATTATCGATTACAGCTAATTAAGCTGGATTATCGATTACAGCTTATTAAGCTGGATTAGCGATCACAGCTAATTAAGCTA